>NW_017731793.1:1485729-1561401 GCF_001890085.2 Hipposideros armiger
GGGATAAATCCCATTTGGCCATGGTATATAATTTTTATTTACTGCTAGATTCTATTTATCAGTATTTTGTTGAGGATTTTTGCATAAGGAATATTGGTCTATAGTTTACTTGAGATTATCTTTTTCTTACTTTGTTATCAGGGTAATATCGGCCTCAAAGAATGAGTTAGAACGTGTTCTCTC
The DNA here is from genome assembly GCF_001890085.2 of Hipposideros armiger. NCBI lineage: Eukaryota > Metazoa > Chordata > Mammalia > Chiroptera > Hipposideridae > Hipposideros > Hipposideros armiger. The sequence goes on from NW_017731793.1 coordinate 1,485,913, forward strand.
TTCTATTTTTGGAAGAGACTGAGAAAGACTGATGTTAATTCTTATAAACATTTGGTATAATTCATCAGTGAAGCCATGTAGTCCTGGGATTCTCTTTGTTGGAAGTTTTTAAATTACTAACTTAATCTCTTTAGTTGTTATAGGTCTATTCAGATTTTCTTTCTTCTTGAGTCAAATTTGATAGCTTGTATATTTCTAGAAATTTGTCCATTTCATCTAGGTTATCTAATTTGTCAGCAAACAATTGTTCATAGTATTCTCTTTCAATCCTTTTTTCCCTTGTAAAATCATTAGTAATGCTTCCTCTTTTATTCCTGATTTTAGTAATTTTAGTCTTCACTTTTTTTCCTTGTCAGTCCAGCCAAACATTTGTCAAAAGGTTGTCAATAGGTTGTCTTTTTAAAAAACCAACTTTTGGTTTCATTTTATATATTGTACTGCTTTTCTATTTCCTTTACTTCTGCTCCAATCTTTATTATTTCTTTCCTTCTGCACGCTGTGAGTTTAGTTTGCTCTTCTTTTCCTACTTTCTTACAATGGAAGGTTAGATTATTAATTTGAGAGTTTTCTTGTTTTTAAGGTAGGTGTTTACGGCTATAAATGTCCCTCTAAAAGGTGCTTGATGCCTCCCATTAAGTTTTGATATGTTGTGAAATTAATTTCTAATTTCATTCCACTGTAACCATAGAAAATACTCTGTATAATTTCAATCCTTTAAAAATGTACTGAGACTGGTTTTATGACTCAACATACAGCCTATCCTGGACTATTCTTTGTGCAGCTGAGAAGCATGTGTACTCTGCTGCTGTTTGGGTGAGTGTTCCACAGATGTCTTATAGGTCTAGTTAGTATACAGTTCATATACATAATATAGTTCAAGTCTTGTGTGTCCTTGTTGATTTTCTATCTAGTTGTATCCCAATCATTTACATTTTTTTCTTGCTAAGTAAATTTTTTATTGTAGTACACTATATATAACATAGAATTTATCATCTTAACCATATGTAAATGTACAGTTCAGTGGCATTGAGAATACTTACAGTATTATGCAACCATAACCACCATTCATCTCCAGAACTTTTTTCTTTTTGTGTAAATGAAACTCAGTACTCTTTAAACAATAACTCCCCATTAGTCCCTGCCCCCAGCCCATGGCAACTACCATTCTACTTTCTATCTTTATGAATTTGACTACTCATATAAGTGGACTCATAAAGTATCTGTCCTTTTGGGTATGGCTTATTTCATTTAGTACAATGTCTTTAAGGTTCATCCACGTTTTAAGCATGTGTTACAAGCTCTTTCCTTTTTAAGGCTGAATGATATTTCACTGTAAGTGTATTCCACATTTTGTTTATCCATCCATTGATGGACACTTGGGTGCTTCCACCTTTTGGCTATTGTGAATAGTGTTGCTATGGATATGGGTGTACAAATACCTCATCCAGTCCATGTTTTCAATTATTTTGGGTAGGTATATACACGAGAAGTGAAACTGCTGGATCATACAGTAATTCTATGTTTAATTTTTTGAGTAACCGCCATATTTCTTTTTGTAGCAGCTGCACCATTTTGCATTCCCATCAACAGTGCATAAGGGTTCCAATTTCTCTACATCCTTGCCAGCACTACTAGTCTCCTTTGTATCTAATGGGCGATGGAGACATGTAGACACTTAGTAAATCCTCATTGACTATTATGACTTTTTGAGAACTGAGAGTCCGTTGCAATGTACGTGGCTCTTTAATCCTAAATGAAATGAAGATCACTGCCTAAAGTCATGTATAAATTTGTCCAAAAAGGATTTATTTATGGCAGATCTTAACCTATTCCTCCACTACTCCATTACCTCTTTTTTTTTTTTCCAGATTTTTTTTTGGGGGGAGGGATTGGGGGATGGGAACAGCACTGGGGAATTGAGGGAAGGGGAACAAAAATTGTTAGTGAATGTTATAGCTAATTCCTTTGTGTCATTTTGATGAGATGAAGGCTGATGTAATGAGATCAACAATACAGAACTTTAATTTCCTTCTCATGTTGTACTTCTGTACGGATGCAACAAAATATGAAATGGCAACTGAAAACACTGGCTGCAGGCTGGGAAGTGTCTCTGTAACTGCATCATATGTGAGGACACTAAGATTCTATACTTTTTAGCAGTCTAATGGATATATTTTAGAGGTTTCCATTTTGTGTAAAATTAGGACTGCCTCTCCAAACACCATATTTAACTTCGCTTAAAATAAAACATTGAAAGAAAAAAGAGAGAAAAACAGACAAGAGGATGAAATGGCAGGCTATTAAAATAGTCCAGATGTGAAATAATTACAGCACAAAGACAGCACAGTGGGAAGGGGGAAATGCTATGAAAAACAACTTAGCCAAACAACAACAAAAAAAACCTTTAAATGTTTAAAGTAAAATAAACATATTTTCACTTAGTCCAGGTGAGGCCTCAACAAAAGCATTTAAAACCAGGACTTAAATAAGAAGTTCTATAATGGCTGAATAAGGGTATTGTAAAGATTAGCTACTCTGGAAAGGTAAGAAACTTATTAAGTGACACTCTGTCATATTTGGGGCAGACTTTCAATGTGCTGAACGTATTACAGTAATTCAGTATAGGACTCATTATTTCTTTTCTTTTTTGTAGGACTATCATTTCTAATGTGAGATACATAGCAAGCTATGGCATTCCAGAATTTTGCTTGGCAATTGCTCATGTCGGCAAAAAAGTACCATACGGTTACCTGATAGCCTTCTGTTTTCTTCTGACACCACTTCAGCAAGGCATTTCTCTTTGATCCTCCATATTCTCTTGCCAGTGCTGAGAGAGGGTCCTTCCTTTCTTCCCTGATAAGTGAAAATAAACCCAAAGTTGAAATATTTTTTATTTGAGCACCATTATAAACTAGAATCCTACAAAGAGAAGAGTCCAGTGTTGGTTTGCATTCTTGAACAGGATAAATGCATACACTAAGGCATCCAATGGCAAGACATACCTTTTCATTCATTTGGTGTTACCTATCAATTTTTACAGGGTCCTCATGGACCCACCACTGTCAGGGATTTCTAGTATATGAAGGGCAGGACTTTATTCATTATCCAAATGGAAATTGGAAGATTCAGTACAGTGTCCATTCACAATTAACGGAATGCATTCCGGGTTGCTCAGAAGGGAGCAAAACAACCTGACCCTGGCAGCATTTGAAAAGTTATTGTGGCTTCCTTTCATTCAGTAGCTTACCCTCCTATAATCTTTATGCTTTGGCTTTATTTTTGTTTACTCGTTTTTGCTTCCAATCTTTTATGTCCTCAGTCATTTTATCTTTTAAAAAAGCCACTTATTATAACTACAAAGGACACGGTTATACAAGGTGAAGGATTACAAGGCATAGTTCCTGCCATCAAGGTGTTTATAATTGGGGAAAGCAGATAAAATGAAAGATGACAATAAATAGTAAAAATATCCATAAAATATCTCAAATGTGTTTAGTGCCAAGTTGTACACTCTTTATTGACTATAAGTAGTTAGAATTTTACCTGGCATAGAAAATGGAATTTTTCTATAAACTCACTCACTCATTCAACACTCCTACCATGGAGCACTACTGTGCCAGGCAATGTGCAATTGCTGGGCAAGGAATGGTGAACAACACGGGCCCTGCTCTCTCAAGGAACTTCAGAGTGTACTATAGGATGGACATACTATAGAAGCTTAGGGAAGAAAAAAAATCAATGGCTATATATAACTCATTTCTTAAAATTATATGTGGGATACTTTAGGGCAGTTAGTTGCCTTGAAGATAGAATAAACCAGACACTGAATCAAAAAAGGTTTCACAATCACCCAGGTGACAAAGCAGGAGAGACATACAACCCAACTCATCCAGTACCAAACAAATCCCTTCCTTCCAGTAGCTACTTTAGAAGTAGAATAGAATATTAAGGAATTCCTGGAGAGAGAGAGAGAGAGAGAGAGTGCTTTGCAAAATAACCTGCTCCCTGACAAGTAGCATACTCTTAAAAGGTTGGTCTGTTTCTTAGTGTTTATAAGTAAAGCAGAGATGCTAGTCCCACACCCCATAAACTTAAGACCAGTAAGCACCCTCAAGGTTATTGTTACAAGTGGCTTAGTATTCTTCAGCACATTGATTCGGTCTGTATTTAACCTCCAGAGTATGTTAGGAAATCAAAGAGTACACATTTAGAATGGAAGCTCTTCCAGTTGACAGTTGCACTGAAATAGCACCAATTTTTACTTATCTTAGAACCAAAAATAAAATACAAAAATATTTCAACATTCAGTTAAGATTGCTGCCTTGAAGAAATATACTTTTATGTTCACGTGCTAGTCCAACAGATTCCTGCTTTGGTTTAAGGGGTTCAAAGAAGTTTGTTATAACACTATAGGAAAAGAGAATGAAGATAAATTTAAGATAAGTGAATGAATGCAAAAAAACAAGCCCCCCCCCCAAAAAATCTCCATCATGCTCAAAATAAAAATAACTACTATAATCAATATGAAAGGTTCACTCTGGCTCACAGCAGGTCTGTTTTGTTATAGAAACAGCACAAGAAACATCAAAAAAGAGTAAACTCTATGGACACAATAAGAAGCTGCAGAAAAGAGACTCCTAGAGCTGGAGGGTCACCTCTTATAACATCATTGTAAGGTGAGGAAACTAAGGCAAGATGTCTTGTTGAAGATCACAGCTTCTAAAAGGGGGAGCCTGGAAGAGTGGTTGCCCTTCCCAAAGGTACAAAGAAAAGCACAGACAGTGCTCTCCCCTGCATCAGCCAGGGTAGAACGTAAGCTACCTGCATCACCACACCCCTACTTGCTTCAATGGTGCACTGCTTATGGGACCATTGTTCTAAGAGGTTGGTCCCCTAGAGGCAGGGCTTTAAAAGTAAGTATATAATTTGAGTTTGAGAGGCCAAACATCCCATTTTATCCTCAAACCTATAAATCAATATACGGCTAAATTTCTGAAACCTATTCCTATCCCTCTTTCAATTCTTATATACATTTTAATACTTAATTCTTCTTAATTCCTCTTCATGCCTAATTCTTCTTAATACTTCTTAATGAGTTTTTCCTAACTCCTATAAACAATGTATGCTAAATTTTTGACATCTGTTGTTCTCTTCTAAATTATAAATAATTCTTAGTCCCAAATGGCTTCTGACATTAAGAGAAATACAAATAAAATATAACATTACATTTTCATGTATTGTTTCTCAATTACTAACATAGCATCATGTTCTCAGCTCCCAGTCTAAACAATTGGAGCCATCTTTAGTAGTTCTCCTTTTTTCATTCCTTTTCTAAAAATCTGTTGCCGAAATTAATCATCTTTCCCTTTGAGAAACCTCCTGAGTCCAACTCCCATCATCACTACCACTGCTCCCACCCTGGTCCAGACTTGATAACTTTGTTCCAGAAACATTACAATAGCCTTTAGCTGCTTTCCCCGAACTTGTGTCCAGAATAGAATCTTTGGATCATCTTCTCACACTCATTTATTTACCCCACATTATAGCTGCTACCACATCAAAGTGACTCAATTTGGCTTTAAAGAGGTTCCAGGGCCTAGCCACACCTTACCTAGTCAATCTTTTTTTCTACTGCCTCTGGATATGGTAGGTATATACCTTCTTCTGATTTTCTGTACCCATCCTCTGTGTACAGTACCACCTCCTCGGTAGCTAGCTCCCCCAACTTCTTGCTTTTTCATCCTTTTTGTACAATACGAAAGTCACTGACCTTACCAATAATGCCTACTCACTCTCCAGGCCCCACTCAAACTCCACTCTGCTGGCCTTGCCTAACATTCCACCCACACCCCTAGTATTCGAATTTCACAATACTTACTTTTGTAGTCAACTTACTTTTGTAGTTAACTTAAAAAACCAAAACCCAAATCACCAACTGCTTTAGGAAAGGAACTACCTTTTTAACTTTGTTTTACTTTTTACTTCTATACCATCTTACTCAATTCTGGGCATAGAAGAGGAGATCAGAAAACACTTAATAACACACAAAGAAAGAAAAAAGAAATCAGTGCTTGAATGCGTTATTTCACAACTTGATCATTTACCCTCAAAAGGCCAGGAAAGGTACGTATGAAATACATCAACATTAACTGTTGTCTACCTTATCCGGCTTCGGGTGGTGGGGGTCACAGATGCCGTGGGAGAGGAAGAGAGGGAAAGCTGTGGTGACGTGGTTCCCATAGCCATAAGAGAGGCCGGCGATGCCCCCTCAGGTGCAGAGATGTCTCGTTTCATCTCTTCACTACTTCGTCGAGACACTAATTGTGAGAAATAGTCATGCATTTTATAGCAGAAACATTTAAATTGAGTTCTTCGCACATTTTCTTCAGCAGGTTCCAAAAAGAGCAAAAATTACCATACAGGAGGAAAAACTAATGTTTTCTTTATCTTACTGCTAACTTGCAAGAATTTTTTTCATTTAAAAATAAAAACTGTAAAAAAGGTACAGTAGTTGAAATATGCGCTAAATACCACATTACCTGATGGCAAGAAGTGTGTCTTACCCATCCCTATAACACTCCAAGTACCTACCTGGCACACAGTCAGCAGTACTCTGTAAACATCCATTTAATCACAAATACAACTAAAAACCAAAGGCTAATTAAAGCAGTACCTGAAAACTACCCACTCTCAACTGAAATCAACATGACCCTTCTGAACTTAGCCAAAAATACTGTTAAAGGGAAAGAAAACATACACTTAGTTCTGGGTCAGGCTATGATTTAAAAAACATTAATCAATGAGACAGAAAAACAAAATGTGTTAAGTCAGCTACTGAGAAATAAAAACTATCAGAAAAATCCTACTTCGAAAGCCTGGCATGGTAAGACACTGTACCTTGTTAGAATTACAGAAAGTTCTGAGAACCGTTAAGTGGAAGCAGCTACTTCTGCCGTTGATAACAGAGCCACAATAAAAGCAGCTTTCTAGCAAGAGTATGAGCAGGTGCTTATAACGCTGGGCTGAGCACAGTGACAAGTGCCACATGAGACAAAGTTCCTGACCTCAGACAGAATTCTCTCACCTCAGAAGAGCCTGGATAAGCAGAGCCATTAACTGTTATCACCCCTGGGCTGATTGTAATGCCAATCAATGTTATACATCAGTAACTTTCCCCCCTGATTACTAGTGAAACTGCCCCCCTTTTATTGGTTAAAATTTTCTTGATGATTTTAGGATAACCACAAGAAGAATACAACATTGCATTAGAAAAGTGATGTCTCTAAAGATCCAGAGGAAACAGATGCTTTCTCCTATTACAGGATTTTATTCGAATGATGCACTTACATATTCTGACATAATTTTATAATTATTCTTGTTTTTTCCTTCAATGTCAAATCTCTGTATGCCTTAAATCAGCAGTATCTTTTAAGTAGTATGCTAGGAAACTGAATGAGAACACCTTTCATAATTTTATGTAAAATAGAAGAAACAGACTGAGAAAAAATAGAAAGAACACTATTATAGGAAAACGCTTTGGGATCTGGGCTTTGGGATAATGATTTTGGCTAGATTCCCCACTGATTTAAAGACTCACTCAGCTATGATATATAAAAACTGTACTAACTTAAATACACATACAACTATATGAGGTAGAGTTATAGGAATTTCTCCTTCCTGGTCCAATTTTTAGTTGAGATATCAAGAAAAGGCCACAAAGGGAAAATAATGTGAACAACTGATAAACTAAAGAATTAGGGCCGGCTGAGTGGCTCAGCTGGTTAAGAGCTCGCTTGGGAGCACCAGCTCTGAGCAGCAGGGCTGTGGTTCGGATCCCATATTGAGGGCCAGTGACGCTTGCCCTCTACAGCTAAGATGATGAACAAGAGCTCGACCTGGAGCTAGGCTGCTGTGAGTCGACGGCGTAGGCTGCAGTGGGGCTGCAGTGGAGCTGAGGTGGGCTGCCGTGAGCTACGTGAGTGGCCGGCAGCCAGCATGAGCGGCCGGCAGCCAGTGTGAACTGCCGGGAGCCGCTGTGAGCGGCCGACCAATGACCGGCGACTGATTGCCTCAGCTGGGAAGAGTATAATGATCATACCAACATGGGCCAGTGAAGCAATGTCCTCCACAACTAGACTGAAGAACAAAAACAGCAATTTGTCTACCTGTCTGTTCCCCTTCCCCGATTCCCCAAAGCTGTTCCCCTCCCCCCAATTCCTCAATAAAATCTTAAAAAAAAAAAAAAGAATTAGCTTTAAGAGATAAACAAAGCAAGTTGGTCAAAGTCATCATTATAGGATGGCTTTATCACACTGGAGAAATCTGGCTTCTAGAGAGCTTTTTCATGTGCTCTGAAATAACTCTTCAAAAACAGCCATGACACACCTTGGGATAAATAGTCTAATCTTTCACAACTATATCAACTTTGTATGAAGCTGTATTTTTGGCACATCATCTAGCCCACTCTAAGCATTTAAGTAAATACTTTTTAAATGAATGGAACTATCTAGTTTTTGTTTTTAAAATTGAGGCCATGAAATACGACTTCTATAGAATCTGAAAGATACAACAGGGGAAATTCAGAGTGAAAAAAAAAAAGCTCTTAAAGAAGCAAATAAAGTTAACTAAGTCTAAAGAGAAAACTTCTAGAAGAGTCTTTTTAAAGGAAATTTCAGATAAAAGTCATTACCTGAGATAGTCTTGGCACTTTCCATGGCAGGTACTCTCGGCAAAGAAGCAGGTCGGCTGGTTGAAGATGTTCTTAATAGATGTTCTGCACAAAGTGGAAAGGGTCACAATAAAGAAATCTGACACTAAACTTTGATATAACAGGTAGCAAGAAGGTGAGTTTTACTTCTCTCACCGTTGAGGCTCACCTTTCTTTCCCAATCCAGGATGTTTCAACAATTCCCCATAGAGTCTATTTACACAAAACAACTTCCATAGACAAGAGCATGGGAAAACATTTTATTCAACATTTTATTACTAGGGATGAGACAGTTGACAGAGGAAGATGCTTCTAAATTACCAACTGCTACTTATATTTCTTTGATGCAATTCAACCAAAATTCAAAGATCCCCTACAGTATCTAAGTCTAAAAAGTACAAATTAATTAAAACCACAAACAAGTCAGGATGGGATAATTACAATAATAGAATTGATAAAGTGCTATCAAACCACAGAGGGAGAAGCCATTCACTTTGATTTCAGGCAGCAGGGAAGACTTCAAAAACACACTGTAATGACATTAAACTGGGCTTTAGTATAGAGAAGAGGGCTAGGAAACAGAATTTTGGCCAGATAATAACCAGAACCAAGGTACAAGGATATTCAAGTTAGAGAATGATAAAATCCCAGCATGGTTAAAACACAGGGCACACAGGAAGCAAAGAAGGCAGCAAGAAAAGAAGCTTTAAAAGGAGGATGAGGCTAACCGGCAAGAGCCTTCATTACCTGGTATGTGGACTTTGGTCTGAGGGCAACAAGAGTCAGACATTTCTGAACGTTCAGGGGAGAACACAATCAGATACAGCCTCGGCTGTCTGCTTTTGCAGTCTCCCCTTATTCTCCTCCCCTGCTTTCTAAATACAAGCTGTCTGGGGACTTTCTTGAGTTCCCTGAACACAGGCATAAGCTATTCCCACATCTCCTATGCTCCTCCTCCATGCCCTCCTTAGCCTGGCTACCTTTATCATCCCGCAGGTCTAGCTTCACCATCGCCTCCTCAGGACCTGCTCCCCTGCAGTGGGAGCCCCCAAACACAGACCAGCAGACTTCTTACCTAGGGCTACAAGGCCGTCGTCAGGCCAGGTCGACAAGCAGGAACAGACTAGATGAGTTCTGCCTAGTTGGTTGTATTAGGGATGTGTGATTAGGATGAGGGAAAACACCACCTCTTATACTTAATGAAGTCCATTAGTCTCATTGTCCAAGAGTGACCCTACAGCAAACATTTTTTAAAAAGGGGGAAAGGCGAGACTCACCGGACACTAGTCAAACAGGTCATTCAACATAGCTTTTTAAGAATCGGTAACTTAAAAAATACTCCCTCTTATAATACGATGTCAAAAGTAACAGCATATGACATTATCTTTCAATGAAGCACATAATTTATCACCAAATTTATTTTCTAAGCATATGATGAACATGTGTTTGTAATCACATACTACTTGGAGGGGCAGGGGGTGGGAAGGAGGAACTTACTTCTTAATGAAGATAGGACTTATACAGCCTAGAGTCATTACATCTTTCTTTTCTTGAACAAACATCACCTCTGTGCAAAGAGCCTACAACCAAGCATCAATCAGAATTCTGAACCCTGAAGGCAGTTGGCATTCATCCTCACAGGAAGAGCGCATTATGCACAAAGTCTGACAGATGAAACAAAGTTAGTAGCACACAGAAATAGTAGAAAACGGAAACCAACATTTTTAATTTAATCAAATTCTCCATTTTACAATTATGAAGCTGGTCATTTCCCTACAATCTTAATCTCCCAAAGAACACAGCAAATGAAGAAAGTGAAAACAAAAGTTATAAAGACAAATGAATCAAAACTAGTGTGTCAGCTAGGGCATAGCCTTTGTAATAATGTCCTACATGGACAGTTTCTAAGTTGCCTTGTTTCTTCCTCTTTTACACTGCACACACATTGAAACAAAGCTCATGAAATTTTCTGCTGATTCATCTGCCCAACACCTTTTCTTGCTGCATGTCTAAAGATCCAAGTCTTTCTCAGTGTGGCAGACCCTACCATAGGCCAACATCTATTTTCTGAAAATGGACAAAATGGCACATATTTCATGACTGTGATTTAAATAGCCACAGGAGGCTATTCTTTTCAAAATTATTTGTGATAACTTTTAACTGGCACAACACAGTCTGCTGTCATTTCATGAAGTAGTTTCACTGTGAGAATCACACAAGTGCTCAGATGCGCATGTCAGAGCAAGAACATATGCCCAGCTACTACTACAAGTAAGCAGGCTGGGTTCTATCTTCATGTCAAACTGTTGGCTCATCTATCTTTAGGCAATAAGATTAGTGTATTATAATCGAGTGTGGCAGGCAGGAGAGATTATATTTTATAGTAATAGAATCTATTGCCATATGGAACTATTCTTGTCTTTAATCCATTCATTAACCAAAAATCATTTGGGTGTCCACTACTTGTCAGGCACTGGGCTTGGTGTAAAGGTCAGAGAAAGGAAGACAAGAGGCAGGAAACTTGCCCTCATAGAACTCAGAGTCTACAGCAGAAGCCAGACATTTAAAAATCATTACAAGTGAAGGATGTTAGGAAAGAATAAGTACAAGGCGCTCTGGGAACACAGTAGGGGATGTGACCTACTCTCGAGAGGAGGTCTGGAAAGGCCTCTGCAGGAAATGACATCTCAGTCAAGATTAGAAGGATAATTAATAGCTTTTACACAGGCAAAGGAGAGCTTGGAGGGGAGACAGTGTTCCAGCTGAATGCTCAGCATACACCAAAAGAAATCCAGGACGGCAATGTTCAGAGGGCAGGGGGAAGAGGTGAGCAGGTGAGGCTGCAAGCAGGCTGGGAGGGCCAGGTCAGGCAAGGGCAAACCATGCAGGCGATGCAGGCCAAGTTAAGGAGTTTGAACTTCACTCTGTTGGCAATGGGGAGCCAATGAAGGTTTTAGTAGCTGAGCATCTTTTTGGCTACAGTAGACTGGAGGGATAACAGACTGTATAGAGGAGAGATAAGGATGGCTTGGACTTGGGTGGTACCAGGAGAGATGGAGAGAAGTACACAGATTCAAGGGCTCTTCGACTGAGTAAAATCAACAGACTTGCTGACCTACTGAATATGAAAGTGAGAAGGAAGGAGGTTCCACATGCAGAGATAAGACAGGGGAGGAGTAAGTATTATGGGAGAAAAAGAGATGAGAACACATTGAATTTGAGAACCCTATTAGATACCCAGGGGAGATGTAGAAGAGGTAGTCAGAGAGAAGTTCAGAAGAAAAGTCAGAGTGAAGATATAGTTTTGGAGATTATTAGCATATATCGTAGGATGAAAATGAACTTAGTGCCAAGGAGGTATGGGAAACTTGGTCAAAGAAATTTCATACACTGGTGGGGACAAAGGTAAAGTAAGAATGTGCTGAGGAGTGAGTGGGAGATAGGAAGGAGACAAGCTGTGCGAGGATGAGAAAGCCTCGTAGCTTGAGGAGGTAGGGAGAAGGGGAAGGATTTGTTTCTTAACATAGAGCATTTTAAGATGACGATGGAAGGGAGCCCACAGAGAGCATCAAGTTGAAGATACAGGAGAAGGGATAATAGCATGAGGCTAACAGCATCTATGGAAGTCCAGGGGGATGAGATCCAGGGCTCAGCTAGAGATAAACCTACACAGAGATATTCCGTTCCCTTCCAACAAACAGGTAGCAGTAAGATAAGCACACTACGTCTGCTACTTAATTCTCTTATTTTAGAAATCACAGAAATAAATAGGTACAGGCAGTTAATTCTCTTATTTTAGAAATCACAGAAATAAATAGGTACAGGCAGTTGTCCCTTTATTGTTTCCCTAATCAAATTTATAGGCAAAATAGTGGGTTTAAAAATAGAAGCCTAAATATCCAAATTCTGTTCATAGAGGAGTAGTTCCAAATGGACCAATGCTCCTGGCAAAAACAACTATAAAATTTTGAAAAAATGTGAAGAACAACTACTTAAAGCCACTGAAGAGAAACCAAAGCAGGTAGAAAATGAAAGGAGTCTACACCTGGAAGAAGAAAATAGCACTAGGTGAGTTTCCCAGTTTTATGACTACAGGCATGAATATAGGGCCCAGCTAAGGCCATGTAGGGCAGCAAAAATTTGGTAGAAAACTCATAGCCTTACTGCCTTGAAGAAGCAGAGGACATATCTCAGAACAATCAAAACTGCTGGAAAGAGAGGGGTAGGGGAAACACTAGAAAGGAAAGAGTCACAAATTCTGTATATAAACTCTCCCTACATCTTTCACTGACCTCTAAAATCCACAAGCACTCAGATTCCAAAGAGTTGAATTAAGAACAAAATTACTGACCAGGTACTTCAACTGAAGAAAAGAGGCTGGAATTTGAGGTGAGTCGAGTTAATTGCTTGCTAACAAAAACCAATTTTCTGTAAAGGAACAAAATAGAATCTAGAATCTCTACAACATGTGAGTGACACTGCCCAAGATACAATCCAAAATTACTAGACATACAACGAAAAAGGAAAAAGTGATCCATACTCAAAAGAATTGGAAACCTACCTGAAGATTATCTGTATGTTGGAATTAGCAGAAAAGAATTTTAAAGCGGCTATTACAAATATGTTCAATGTCACCAAGGAAAGTATGTTCTCAACAAACGAACACATGGGAAATCTCAGATGCAGGAGTTGCAAGAATATGAGATAGGCTCTCCCTGAGATGCAATGCAAAGGGCAGCCTACAGCTGAAAACGGAGCAGACACTGAGAAAAATCCTCTGGAACACCAGCTCTCCCACTAAACACAAAGTACTTATTATTAGAGCAATTGGAAACTTGTTGTGCAATGAGGATATCACAGCAATAACAAAACTCAAAACCCAGCCCAGCTCCTGAGTAGATTAATTCAAATGTTCACACTAAAGACCTAGCAGACGGAAAGAGGTGCCCATGAAAAGGCATAAAACCAATTTACTATCCTACACAAGATGTCCAGCTTTCAAGAAATAATGATAAAATATACAAAAAACAAGGAAAAACTACATCCAGCTTACTATGCCAAGACACAAAGTCATCAATAAAACCACACTCACATGGCATAGATGTTGGAACTCTCTGACAGGGTATTTAAAATAACCATGATTAATACGTTAAAACCTCTCATGGAAACAGTAGACAACATGCAAGGTCGGCTAGGCTATCCTATTTGATTTTCACTTATAGTTTCCACCTCTCTGCTGAATTTAGACAAATAAAACTGTAAGAACTATGTCTCTGGTTCTCAACTGGGGGCAATTCTGCCAATGTGTTGCTTGAGACATATTTGGCTCTCACAGCTGGGGAGGTGGGGGTGCTACTGGCATCTTATAGGGTGCTTAATGTCTAGTGGGTGGAGGTCAGAGATGCTGCTAAATATGCACAGAACAGAGAGTGGATTTTACTGTATACAATTTTTTTGGATCAACCAGAATTGGGGGAAGGGGGATGGAATGCAGACTGTGACAAAATTAATCTCACTGTATTACAAATAACAACACTGAGATAGTAGTAAAAAAAGGAGCTGACCTAAGTAACTTTGTAAAAACAGGTGTTTTGACTGATAAGGCTGAACACAAAACAACTGTACACAAACACCATAATCTGGCAAATCTGCTTCTCACAGGGATACGGTTTAACAATTTTGAAACTATTATATTCTAGGGTTGAATGAGTAAGTAAATATATTGTAGATGATGCAAGCCAGGTATCTCACTGTCAAGAGAAACATGTTACAAATAAGGAAAGGGAAAAGGCTAGAATGCACTCTTTGGTGCTGGCTTAGAGTCAGAGGCATTAGTATAAACTCATAGTTTTTGATAGACAGATGAATATAGAAGTAACAGTTTCATGTTTGTATGCATAAGTTGGTTATACATACATAAAATTTTCTTAGCTCCATCCAGAGAGGGACTGGAGGCAGTCAAATCTCAGTAGCTCTAAGTACATCTAGCACCCAGATCTTGTTTTCTAAATACTATTCTCTAATATAAGTAACCAGGGTTCCTTGGAGAAGTGCTGGATTTCCAGAGTTCGTGCAGGAAAAAAACAAATCTGGATCATTTGTGGTGCCCCAGAGTAAGAAAATGCTTTTGGGAGTTTTGGGGTGGGGGGGATGGTTCATCAAAAGAGCAAGGAGTCGGGCCGGCCGAGTGGCTCAGTTGGTTAAGAGCTCACTCAAGAGTTTGAGCTCTGAGCAACAGCGGTTCGAGTCCAGCCCGAGCTGAGCAGCCGCTACCTGCCAACAGGTAGCAGGATGGCTCAGCTAAAAAGAGCAAGGAGTCAATATGAAACAGCTCCCAATGGCCAAAGTTGGAATAATTTGAGCAACAAAATAACAATAAGTTATAACCCAAAGAATAAATATCCATGAGTCTACACTAATACAAATAAATGCTATAACAATAAGTACAACAGTATAATATAAATTATTCCTTACAAAAAGAATGAGAAAATAGAAAATCACCACTAGAACACCACAGTAATCAGAGCTGCAGGAAAAATGTAAAAACAGATGCTAAAGTCAGTAAGAGAAAGTTCAAGCAGGAATAGAATATTTATCAATTACTAGCAGACAACCTTAACCAAGTGATCAAGGTCAACATCACCAACAAGATACATTGACATCATGTGTCCCCTGATATGATACACTTAGAGGAGCACATCACCCCTGTGATACCCTTCCCAATAATACATAACTTCAATCTAATCAGGAGAAAATATCACACAAACCCATACTGAGAGATATTCTAAAAAATAACTGGCTAGTATTCTTCAAAAGTGTCAAGGTCATGAAAGATAGGGAAAGACTTATAAAATGTTGCAGACTGGTGGAGACTTAAGAAAATAAGACAAGTAAATGCAAAGTGGGATCCTGGACTTGATCTTGGGATAGAAAATGAACATCAGTAGAAACACTGGTGACCCAATGAAGTCTGTAGTTTGGGTTAATAACATTTCAATATTGATTTCTTACTTTTAATAATTATTCTATGGTTACTAGGATGTTCACATAAGGGAACCTGGGTGAAGGCTAGAAGAGACTCTAATATTTCTGTAAGTCTAAACTTATCTCAAAAGAAAGTTTACGACAGAAAGAACACCTTAAGCAAATATTGCAACACATGTTCAAGTGTACTGATTGCAACTTATCTTGAAAAGCATTTTTTAAAAGATAGACTGAAGGAAGAATGGAGGAATGGATAAATATGTGATAAAGAGAGTATGGGAAAATGCTGTAGAATCTTGGTAGTGAGATGTGTATATTCACTATACTATTTCTTTCAACTTTTCTGTATGCTTGAAAATTTTCATAATATGTTGGGAAAAAAACGGGAGCCTAGATACTTTGGTTTATGAAGACAAATAACAGGAACCACAGAGAAGAAGAGGGAAAGGGGCGGGGGTGGGAGTGGGGGGGGGCGGTTACAAGTGAATAGATATCCATTAGACTATAACCATAGAGAGACAGGATTTCTGTCTGAATTCCTCCTGGGAATTTCTCCACTAAGGCTGGGTCTAGGGCTGGACCAAAATCTGATTTAGATCTACTCTTTGGAGAACGAATACTGTTATGAAACTTTCTTAATAGAAAGTTTTCTTTCATTTTTTTATTTTAACCTAAAAGTAAAGAGATAATAACTTTTAACAAAGACTTGGCTTTCTATTTCTAGTAAAATCTCCCAACTTTGTGTCATATTTATTATATGTACCCTTACCATAAATCAGTGTTTTTCAAAATACTGAGGTTTTTTTTGTTTTGTTTTGTTTTGTTTTAAAGATTTTTATTGGGGAATTGGGGGGATGGGAACAGTGCTGGAGGATTGGGGAAGGGGAACAGACAAGTTGCTGTCGTTTTGTTCTTCAATCTAGTTGTGGAGGACGTTGCTTCACTTGCCCAAGTTGGCACCATCACTGCGCTCTTCCTGGGTGAGGCAGAGCAGTCGCCGGCTTCTGGACAGCCGCTCACTGCGGCGGCTGGCCGCTCACGCTGGCTGCTGGCTACACACGGTAGCCCATGGCAACCCACTGCCACAGGGACTGCAGCCTACGCCGTCGCCAGCGACTCACGGCAGCCCAGCTCCAGGTTGAGCTGTTGTTCAGCATCTTAGCTGTGGAGGGCAGTGTCACTGGCCCTCATATGTGGGATCCGAACCGGGGCCCTCTGGCATCCCAAGCGAGTTCTTAACCATCGCGCCACTCGGCCGGCCCGTCAAAATACTGAGTTTTTAAAAAATTTTACATCTCTAAGACTCAAGTAATACTATTTAGATAGATAACAGTATGAATTTCTTTACAGAACATGACTAAACTTGGACTAATCAACTTTCTCAGATACCTATATATCTGAGCTGGTGACACAGACATGACATCCATAAGGTCACACTGATACTGGACAATCCCAGGCTCTCCAACCATCAGAACCATCAGCTGAGGTCTTTGCTTAACATTCTAGACCTTTTAAGATCACTGTGCAAATGGGGACAGCAAAGATCTTTTCAACTACATATATCCATGTACCTGGGTAGCTGATCTAACCTTTCCTGCTTAGGTCACAAACACGAATTCACATCCTGTCTACAGACTCACTGAGGCGGTGCCAGTCATGACCCTAGCCATTTAACTCAACTGCTGACAATACTAACAAAAGAGCATTTGATTAATTCATTTATAATAAGGTTTCTCTGGTCTGAAATTCTCCTGCAACTGACATACAAGCATGATGCTAAAATAGAACAAACAAAAAACCCACACCTATTATAAAATACTTAACTGCAAAAAAACAAATTTTCTAAATTTAAGTGTAGTAGAACAAGAGGCAGTACCTTTTTAAATTTCAGTAATGAAGCCACTATAACTTTCAAAATGAAAATTATAGACTTTTTTTACACCAAGATAAAAGAGACAATCAAAGAAGTAAAGCAGTTCAAGACAGCTCGGAAATCCTACTCTCATCACAATCTGGATAACCATGGTGGCTTTTTATGGCCAAGAAACATTTGGTTGTTCTTGGTTTTGTAAGTGGTTTCTTTCTCTAGCAACTGTGTAAGATAAGATTATACTATCAACAAATTCTCTGATAAAAATTCACCTAAGTGTGTTTCCCTCTGTCTCCTTTATTTGCACTGTTTCCACTAAGCCCCATTAAGGCATTATAACAAACTAAAGTGGAGAATTAACTGGCATTAACACAGACTGACCACGCACACCCCATGCCCAATGGCGTTATCATTTGATACATTACCAGATAATAAAAAGAGGAGAGCCAGGGAAAGGTTTGATTCAGCAGAGCCCTGGAGACACTTTAACACATTTAGTCTGTGTCTTCAATAACCTTGGCCCATAGACGTTCCACACCCCATTTCCCACCCACAAAAGCCAAGGCAATAGGAAAAATGAGACAATAATCTTTGTCTAATTTCCCAAATTTATCCTTTACTAAGAATCACTTGGGGTGCTTGTGAAAATGAAGTTTCCAAAACTCCCTTTCCTGGAGACTCCATGTCAATAGATCTGAGGTCAGCGAGGCCCAGGGTTCCATATTTTACCAAGTGACTCAAGCCTTTTTTTTTTTTTTTTAATTTTATTGGGGAACAGCCATGGTCATTGGTTATACATTGCTTTCATGCTACAATGGCATAGTTGACTCTTTTAGGGAGGGTGCAGCTCACAGTGGTCCATGCGGTGATTGATCGGCAACCTTGGTGTTATCAGCACCAGGCTCTAACCAACTGAGCTAACCAGTCACCCCTCAAGTTAAGTCTTATCAACAGGTAAGTTCAGGGAACACTGCTGGTGCTGGCTTTCCCTGGTAAACCGTGCCCTGCTGTGAGCCAATCAAGATGAGTCTGGAGGGTAGCAGTCAAAAGGGGAGAAGGCCCTCACTGAGATAAATTTTGAGTGAAGCCTTGGAGGAGTAATCCCTCCTCCTAGACAAGTATTCCAGAAGAGGAAGGGCCAGTACAAGGCTGCTAAGTCAGGAGAGTGCCTGAGTGCCACAGGACCGAGAAAGGAAGGTGACGAGGCCAAAGAGGCAACTGAGGCCAGGCTGGGAGGATCGGAGGCCACTAAGAGAACTCTAGCTTTTCTTCTGAACGAAATGGGAGACCGTAGAGTGTTCTGAGTACAGTGACATGTTTCAATTTATATTTTCAAGACAACACTGACTGTAGAGTTAAGAATAGGCTGGAAGGGGGGTTAGGAATCTTTTGCCAGAATCCAGGTGAGAGATGGTGGTGGCTTTGACTAAGGAGGTGGTAATAGGGGGAAGAACAATGCTCTTATTCCAGGTGTTTCAAAAGTAGAGCCAACGGGTTTCCTAAAGAACTGAGCAGGTCTCAGATATGGGGTCTAAGATAAAAAAAGGGAGTTAAGGATGATTCCAAAGTTTCTGGAGGAGGAAACTACCATTAACTGAGGTACAGAAGACAGATTACAGGCTGAACAAGTTTGAGAAATGTGGGAATCTTGTCCTGGACAACCTCAGTTGGAGAGTATTCAACATGAATACGGTGATGTCAAATAGGCAATTGGAGATATAACTCTAGAGTCCAGAGAAGAGGAACAGGCTGGAGATATAAATTTGGCGGTCCTCAGAATAAAAATCGTAGCTAAAGCCATGAGACAGGACACAGTCACAGAGTGAGCACAGACAGAGAGAAGACAGGCCTAGGGACTGCGCTCTGGGGAATGCCGCCACTTACTGGTCAGGGAGGGGGGGCGAGCACAGGGGACAGAGCAGCAGCCACAGAGGGAGGAGAAGATGCAAGAGTGTGGCATCATGAAAACCAAAAAGAACATCCTGGAAGAGGGAGCACCTCACCAGGCCAAATGCTGCTGACAGTTCACAGCAGATTAGGGCTGAGAGCTGACTGGGTTAACCTCGATGAAAGCAGCTTGATGGAATGGTAAAGGTGAAAGCCTGGGGTTTAGGAGAGCCTGGGAAGAGAGGGGTTTAAGAATCCCATGAGCTAGGTATTCATGATTATTCCTAATGTACAGACAAGAAAATAGCATCAAAGAGGTCAACAGCCAGGACATATGAAGCCGACGATCTAAGCACCATACACATACATAATCCTTAACGATCCATCTGGGAGGTAAGGGTGGGAACAAGGTTAAGATGTAAAGAGAGCCTTTAAACCTTCTACTATGTGTTCCCGTAGCAAGAGGACCTTCTAAGGGGAGAAAAGACCTCAGGTCATAATTGACAAACAAGCCACACGCCAAGGGGTAGGGACAGAATGCAGGTCTTGGTGCAGGGAAAGCAGCAGCAGTGCCATCTTCCACTGTCCAATGTGTGTACAACCAGCTAATCTGAACACTCAAGACTGGCAGGTGTAGGGCCAGTTTCACTGCCAAACTCAACTCTTCCTGCACGGTGGTACATGGAGCCCATCCTCTAGGTTCTTTAATGGAATAAGGGAAATAAATCTGCTTATTTCTTCCCCACACCTGCCGAAACCTTGTAGTCTCACCTGTAGAGCCTAACACCTAACTTCTACAACCGAGAGAATGCACAAAGTTGAGGTAACTGGCCTGTATCAGTTAAGAGGAGCCCCAGTCTCCTGAGCGACGTGCACACCTACTTAGCATCCCCACATCTACCCCAATGAATTGCTGCCTTTCACAGCACCATGCGAATGTCACAACCATTTTTCCAATGCACTTCAGCAGCACACATAAGAAGGCAGAGTGGGTAAGAGAAGGAACCCTGACCTCAGGGGAGAGGAGGCTTGGGTTTGGGTGCTAGCTCTTCCATATGGAGCTATGGGAAAATGGGCAAGACCCTTCTCAAGTGCAGAGAAGAACCGCTGGACTTCATCTTCTGGTGGCTCAGTTTCTTCTTATGACCAACAAGATAGAGTACAGAGATTTTTTAAATGGGCTTTGGAGTCAAGCTGCCCAGGTCTACTGTTCATTAACTATGTTAACCTGTGTTAATATATTCAACTTTTTGAAGCCTAACATTTAGTATCTGTAAAATGGGGCTAACAATATGTACCCCACGAAGAACTATGAAAAACAGTGCCTAGAAATGGTGTGTACTCTCTTATTACCTATCATGATGTTATGAGTTGTCTTCCAACATGCACTTGTTAATAACTAATCTCCCATTTGTAATTAATACATATGATTAGTAAACTTTTGATAAAGATGTATACCAGACTGGTTACAATAATGTCAAGAACAAAGAAAATAACAGTTTAGTTAGCCAAAAAAAGTCAGAATAAAAAAATTAACAAAAGTGAAATATTGCAACATATGAGATATACCTTGAACAGGAATTTCCCCATAGTTTGGTCTCTTATCTGACAGGGTGGTCAGGGGTTTGGATGTAGAGATTGGTCCACTTATAGAATGTCTCTGAAATCATAAAATAAACAGTGTCTAAGTTAGGTTAAATCTGGAGCAGCTGGGACTCACAGAGAAAGTTGCAGAGAGTAAATATTTAGTTATGAACTTGCATAATTCCTTCCATACTGTTATATTAAGGCTGAAAATCCCTCCCACCCCCACATAAAATGTGACCAATATACTATTTTTAAAATTAATAAAGAAAGATCCTATGTGCTCTTTACTCAAGTTTTCCCCAGAGATAACATCTTGTCAATCTATAGTGTAATATCACAACCAGGATATGGACAATAATAGAGACAAGATACAGAATGTTTCTATCACCACAAGGATCCCTCCTGTGGCCTTTTTACAGTTACACCTTCCCTCCCCTCCCTGACCTCACATCACTGACCCCTGGCAACCACTGGTATTCTGAGTATAATCTCATTATTTTGTTTACAGAGAATTCTTTAAAATATATCAATTAGCAAATGCTCCTATTGTACTTTTATTTATTTATTTATTTATTTTAGCTGAGCCATCCTGCCACCTGTTGGCAGCTCAGCGGCAACTCAGTGCGGGCTGAGCATCAAACCACTGTTGCTCAGAGCTTGTACTCTTGCGCGAGCTCTTAACCAACTGAGCCACTCAGCCGGCCTCTCCTATTGTACTTTTATTGGCCATTCAATTCATGCCCTGGTTCAAAATATATCTCAATTCTGTCACCTACTCTCTCACTCTCCTACAACTGCCCCAGTACAACCTTCATCTTAACTCAGCACTATGCAAAGGCTTTGTCAACAGCCTCCTCCATTCAGTCTGGGTGCACGCAGCCAGAAGTATGCACCCAATACTTAAAACCTCTCAGTTCTTTATCTGCATCTCCTGCCTCCTCTACATCATGCTCAAACACCACCAAATTGCTTATTTCCACACAGACTATGCTGTTTACTGTCTGTGCTTTTTCTCAGGTTATTCCCTTAGCTTTTCTCCAGCCCTCCCCCTCCACCCCTGTGTTTTTTAAGATTTTTATTGGGGAATTGGGGAGGGTAACAGTGTTGGGGAAATGGGGGAGGGGAACATTATGTTTTCCCAGGACCCATCAGCTCCAAGTCAAGTTGTTGTCCTTCGATCTTAGTTGTGGAGGGCACAGCTCAGCTCCAAGTCCAGTCGACGCTTTCAATCTAGTTGCAGGGGGGTATAGTCCACCATCCCATGCGGGAGTTGAACCGGCAACCTTGTTGCACACCGAGTCATCTGGCTGCCCATCAGCAGCTCCTGGCTGCTCAGCTCAAGATGCCGTGTTCAATTTTAGTTGCAGGGACGCAGCCCACCATCCCATGTGGGTGTTGAACTGGCAAACCGCTGCTAAGAGCACACGCTCTCACCAGCTCAGCGACAGCTCAGCTCGGGTGCAGCTTACTAGCCCATGTGGGAATCGAACTGGTGACCCTGTTGCTCAGAGATCGCATTCTTAACCAAACTGAGCCACTCAGCCGACCCTCTCCTGCCCTTTTTTATCTAGTAACTTCTAACTACACATTTCATATTCCCAGCAGAAATGTGCGAGACGTTCAGATTCTCCACATCCTTACCAACACTTGGCATTGTCTTTCAACTTTCACCATCCTATAGGATGTGTAGTGGGATCTCACTGTGGATTTATTTTTCATTTCCCCAATGACTAATGACGTTGAGCACCTTTTCTTGGCCATCTGTATATCTTCTATTAGGAAGGGACTTTTTGAATCTTGTTTATTATTTACTAGGTTGTCTTCAACTAAGAACATAAACAAGTCTTCTTTGAATACAAGTCCTTTGATAGATAAATGTATTGCGAATGTATTCTCTCCAGTCTGTACCTTGTCTTTTCATTTTCTCAACGTCTTTCAGGTACGTTTTAAATTTTGATGCCTAATTTATCAATTTTTGTATGACTCATTCTTTCTTGTGTCCTGAATAAAAAATCTTTGCCTCCTTGAACGTCATGAAGATTTTCTCTAATATTTTCATCTAGGAGTTTTAGTTTTAGCTCTTACATTTAGGTCTACAGTCAATTTTGATTTTTATAAATGATATGAGGGAAAGGTTTTGGTTTTTTGGGTTTTTTTCCACATGGATAGCTAGTTGTTCCAGAATCCTTTGTTGAAAAGGCTACACCTCTTCCATTGAATTACCTTGGCACCTTTGTTGAAAATCAACTGACCTATTTCTGGATTTCTATCTATTCTACTGATCGAATGTCTACATTTAAATTTATGTCAGTACCACACTGTCTTGATTACTCTAAATGCTAAAATCAGGTAGAGTGAGTCCTCCAAATTTTTTTTTTTTTTTCTCCTGGATGCTTTGGATAGTCAGGGTCCTTTGAATTTCCATATAAATTTAAAATTATATTATCAGTTTCTACAAGCTGGGATTGCAACTGGGTTGTGTTGAATTTACAGATCAATGTGAGGGAAAACTGCAAGACAGTAACAATATTAAGTCTTCTAGTCCAGGAGTATGATGTATCTTTCCATTTATTGATTCTTTAATTTCTCTCAGCAATATTTTACATAGCTTTCATTGTATACGTCTTGTACAATATTTTATTAAATTTACTGGTATTTCAATTTCTAACTGTTCACTGGAGTGACTAGATCTAAGAGATAGCAAGGAGTATTCAAGACAGAATATTCTCATAACCTTATCTTGTAAATGACATCCCATCACTTCAGCTGTATTCTATTCATCAGAAATAAGTCATGAAGTCTAGCCAACACTCTCGAGGAGAAGATTACATAAAGCATGACTACCAGGAGGCACAGGTCACGAGGAAGCACTTCAGGGGCTGCTCACTAGTTACTTATGGATCGATCTCCTCCATCCTTTTGAGGTTTACTTTTAAGGTCATTTAGGATAGGTCTAAAACAGTGTTTATACCAGGGCTATTTGATTCTACTTTATGTAGTGGCCCTTGGGGGACTCTAATGAATGTTCTAAGTATTCGAAGAGGTTTACTACAGTGGCTGGTGGGTTTTCAAATGATTAACTGCCCTATGTGAACTGTGGGAAGCGTTTGTCTGGCAGCTCCCTGGTAACTGTTCTGAATAGTTCTTGCCCAGCCTTGCGCCCTACACATGTGTAGACTGGCATTCAGGCAAAGACTCAAAGGGATACCTCTGCATAGTTCTAGAACCCCTGTTCTGCACAGCTCCCTTCCTGCCAGGTATTCTGCCCACAAATTCTAGCACTCTCATTCTCCCTGAACACTGATCAGTGTCTCCTCAGGTCCAATTGGTTTCCCCTTCCCTGCTCCATCTGGGCGCATCCTCCCTACACCACAGGAAAAGCATGGGCCATAGTATGAGTTAATTTATTTCTAAACTTTTATTTATGGATCAGTCTTGCACTGCCTGTTGTACAGTCTGACTATAATTGCTTCCTATATTTTGTCCAGCTTTTTAGTTGCCTATGGTGGCAGAATAACCCAGCCCTTTACTCCTTCATAGCCAGAAGCAGGATTTTTGCCCAGGGAGTTTTGAAAAACTAACAATCCCAATTTGGGTCCTATTCCCCAGAGATTCTCATTCACTGGGATAAAGCCTGGAAATCTACATGCTTAAAACCTCTCCACATGATTTTCACGCACAATTAGGTTTGAGAAGCACCGTGCTAACTAATAGAGTACTAAAAAGCTACTGAATGTGGCTTGTAATTAGTTTTTTATCAAGCTAGAGAAATGAGCTTTTTCATCTCTTATCTTTACAAAGATTTTCAAAGTGATACCCTGTACATTAAAATTCAACTAACCCTCAGTTTATTATATTTTGCAACTTTACTTTGCTTTTATTTATATCTTCAGGTCTTTAGAAAATGTTTGATTAACACAGCATATAAAAAACTCATTATAGATGAAATATGGAATTCCTCTTGCCTACCTTTTGAGAGTATAACATCTTCTACATAAATGTAAATGAAAAGTCACTAACCTGCAACATTACAAATGAAGAGGGAGCACATTTTAACCTTAAACTTTACAAAAGAAAATGTTAAAACGTTTACCCACAAAATACATGGCCAGCAGTTAAACAAGCAAAAGCCCCCACTGAAAGAAAATGCTCCCAAACCCTATTGTTTTAGACAAGGGGTGCAGCCAATGCTACCCTATATCACAGGGTAATAGGTCTTAGGCCATTTTTCCTTTGACTACTCTCACCTATGTGGAAAAACTCCACCTCAGCCACTTTCCAAAAGTGGCTTTCAAGCAAGGGCCTAATGAGAGCACCTCTTGAGCACTACAGAGCAACAAGCACTTGCCCTGCTCCTGGTCTGCACTTCCAGAGAAGGCAGCGCACCTTCTGAAACTTGTTTGGAATGGATCAGCAACACCCCTGTGCTAGACTGCTGCAAAATGGCCCACCAAGAATCACTCTCCTCTGAATTCTTGCCTTGTGCAGACCCTACCACTCTGAATCTGGGCTGGCCTTATGACTTCCTTAGACCAAAAGAATGGGAGAGAAGTGACAGTCCAAATTCCAAGCCTAGGTCTTCACAGACTTTGCTAAGTTCCACTCTCACTCTCTGGCAGTGAAGGAGTCTGAGAGGAAAGACCACATGGAGAGGGCGATCCTGCTATCCCCGCTGAGCCCAGGCCCCAGCCCACCCTCTGGCTAAGTGCTGCTGCTGGAATGAGCACATGCAAAGCCAGCAAAGAACTGCCTAGTCAACCCAGAGAAATGTGAAAAATAATAAATTGCTGTTTTAAGCCACTAAGTTTTGAAGTGATGTGCTATGCAGCAGAGGATGAGGCATGCTAACTACATACTCTACTTAGAGAGGTATCTTAGTATACTGGTTAAAAGCATGGTCTCTAGAGCCACACTACCCGGGTTCGACTCCCAGCTCTATCACTTCTTAATTGTATGCCCTTCAGTGAGTTGTTTACCCTTCTGGGCCTGTTTCGAACCCTACATGAGAAAACTAGGGATAAGAACAGTACCTAATACCCAACAGAGTTGTTGTGAGGATTAGATGAGTTAACGTCATGAAGCATTTGGAACAGTGTAGAACACACAGTATGTGCTCAATAATTGTTAGCTATCACTATTATTAGAGGTTTTCAGAATAACACAATTGACATTTACATAACAACTCAATTAAGGATATTTACAGTATTTTAGGAAAAAAATCCCAACTATATCTCTCATGCAGTCGTCACTTGCCCCCCTGACATAAGTGAGAATGACTCTGAAGAGGACTACCTTTCATGTGCTGAGGAGGCTCCAAGACCTCCCAGGCCACAGGCACTTACCTGCATAGGAGAGACAGCTGCCGCAGGGGGTGTTTTCATAGGACTTGGACTCAGAGGCGTTCGAGGAATTGCAGCTGCAGTAGGGTTTGGTACTAGAAAAACAACAAACAAGTACATAATGAATGCATGATGGCACAGTGGAAGCCTTCGTAACTGGTCTCCCCTTAAGGGCTTACCCGGTTAACCAATGCTCAGCTTCCCTGGAAACTGTCCTGACTGATGCCCTGAACACTCACAGCCATGCCTGCCCAAGGGCCTGTGCTTCTCCTGCCACCAGGTGGGCTGTTTGTTCTCTGATGTGTTTATTTCCAACCCTGGTTATTCCAGTCATTTCATTTTTGTTAATTAGGTAATTTAAGGTTAAAGTGCTCCATAAATCAATGAAATCCAAGTATAAGAAAATTCAAGAGGACTATATCCGTAACTACATCAGGTGAGAACCTGGTACGTAGCGGAGGTTCACTAACTGTATTTCAGTTATTTCCACATTTGGCTATTGTAAATACTGCTGCTATAAACACTCGTGTACAAGTATTTATCTGAATATTTATGTTCACTTCTTTTGCACAGATAAGTAGGAATGGAATTTCTGGGTCATTTAGATGTATTTTATTATAAAATATTGTGGTTTTTTAAAAAAAAGATCACTATAGAAGATTATCTTTTTGCATTCAAACCCATTTTATTAATACTTTAAATAACTGCACGATTTTAGTCTAGTGTAGACATTCCATTATTATTTTATTTTAGAAGCATATACATTTTTAAAGTCCTTGTTCATCTTACCCCATCATATTATACAGAGGTAGCCACTAACAGCAGTTCTGAGTGCATCTTTTTTGCACTTTCAATGAAAATATCTGTGTACTTTAAAAAACAAAATGAGATCACACTATGTAATACTGGTGTGCAACTTGCTGTACAGGGTTGCAGACATATTTTAACATCGGTGCTTCAAGAACTGCCTCATCTTTGTTAAAGATGCATAGTTTTCTACTGTATTAATGGGTCATAACTAGCTTAACCCTTTCAATGGGCATTTAAGTAATTTCCAGGTTTTACATTTTCTCAAACACTATACTGAAAACTTTATATATGTATCTATCTTTACACACTTGTGCCAGTATCATGTATAAGAACATTGGAGTCTGTGAACATGGCATTTTAAATTGGAAGATATACTGCCTCGCTGTACTCCAAAATGCCTATGGCAACAGTGTGTGTGAGTATACAAGTAACTTTTGCTCTGATTTTTAGTCAAAGAAAACTGATTTGTGTATAATGACAGAATATAGATTCTAGAAATTCTACTCTTATCAGAGTGAATTAGAATAAAGCCTATTGTGCAGCTTAAAGAATTTCTAGATGAAAATTTAAGCTTTAGGACATATTATAATTAGTCATTTTTAAAAAGGACATCCTTTCCTGTTCCCAGAGCTGAGATTAGAGAGATGAAAGGCAGTCAGTCATTTGAAGGTGGGAGGACATGCTTCCAGGTTCTCTTGCAGGCCCAGCAGTGCAGTGGAGCTGGGGTGTACAGGGCAGAGGAAGAGTGGTTCGACGGTGGTAAGAGGAAGGCAGGGCCAGGCCATGTGAGCATCTGGAGTCTGACTTTCATTCTAACTATAATAAGGCAAGTAAATGATTTTAGGCAAGAAAAGACCTTTCTATCATGAAATGAAATGAAGAGACTAATTAGGAGGTTACTGAAATTAATAGTTGATGGTGGTTGAACTAGCAGTTGATTGTGCCACTAGAGATGGACAGAAGTAGACAGAGACAAGGCGTGCATGTTGGACGCTGGCTCAAGAGATCTTGCTAATGGATTAGATATGGGGATGAGAAAGACAGATTTAAGGAAGAAGGAAGATTCCTAGATTTCTGGCTTACGTGTAAATAGCTGGGTGGAACAGTGCTGTCATTTACAGATTTGGTTTTGGACATAATGTCTAGGAGACACTTGAGTGTCAATGTCAAGTAGGCATTTGAATATATAGGCCTGAAAAAGTTCAGAGGAAGGAAAAAGGCTGAAGGCATACAGCTGAAAGTTCTTAGGCATAGAGAAGGTACTCAAAGTCACAGGCATATGTGAAAACACATCTCTGCATGGGGTAAGGCACAAGTTTGAGATCAAGATCTCTGACGCTAAATAGATCCCAAATCTCCTGTTAAAATTCACTGTATAGTAAGACTAACTCATTAATACTATGTGAAATTTAATGAGACTCAGAGAGTTAAGTAAGACAGTGAACAGCATCAAACTAGACCAGAGAACAAAGGGTAAGTGAATACGACTGCCTGCCCCTACCACGATGTATTGAGTCGTTGGGAAGTCATGACATATTTTTCTGTTTTTCAATGCAAAAATGAGTCATGACTTTCCTGACAACCCAATATAAGAAAATTACCTTGAGATGCACTGTCGAAGGACTTGATGAGGGTTTTTACTGTGGGGGTTGGTTCAGAGGACGTGGAGGACCTTCTACTCAGCCCCATCCCTTGCCTTAAGGCTGCCAAATCCCTCTCGACAGCATTCATGTAGTTATACACCCGGCCTCGCTCCTCCTCTTGCCTGAAAACGATATTGAAATCAGGGCATTTTTTACATATACCAGATAACACACATTTCCCCCTCCCAACTGAAAAGCACAAAAAAGTATCAGTTTAAAATAAAAAATCGTATCAGTTGAG
Organism: Hipposideros armiger; assembly: GCF_001890085.2. Taxonomy (NCBI): domain Eukaryota; kingdom Metazoa; phylum Chordata; class Mammalia; order Chiroptera; family Hipposideridae; genus Hipposideros; species Hipposideros armiger. The sequence continues at coordinate 1,514,981 of NW_017731793.1, forward strand.
CTGAGTAAATTACCTGGTCTAATATTCTCATTTGCTTGGTAAATTCCAAGAAATGATATTAAAATTTTTATATCAGGTTATCCTAAGTAGGTTAAGTAACCATCAGTTTCCATTTTCATCTGAGTAAGTGTAAGGTGAGGACATCAGTAATCAATTTGCAGTAACATGGGAGGCCGACGGGCCAAGATCCTGACTCGGAACTGGGGCTCCCAAGGTTCTGGGCTGCTGAGAAGGCCCAGCCCCTCTCAGGAGAGTCTGGGAATTCACCAGTACATATGGATAATCTACACTGACTCTATCTAAGATGCCATGAGTAGACATGGAAATACAAAGAAATGAAATCAAAGCCCATGCTTTTAAATTAAATTAAGAAAAACAAAAATAAAAAAACTTCTATAGTCTCCAAATAGAAATTCTACAAAGGGGGGGGGAAAAAAAAAAGACTGGGCCCATATTAGTAACATGAGTCACCTAGATGCTGAGTGTGATGGATCATGAATCATCTAAAAAATCAATTCCACTTCATTTCTTGCCAGCTCTAATTCACTGAGCTTAACACAAAAGTTTTCATCTGGGATATTTCAGCTGCAGTTTCTACATGTCATATAACTATCAAGTAAGTTTATGGGTGGACAAAAATTAAGCCAGTCCTTAGGAAAATTTGTCTTTGGTGGCCATTTAGCAACTCTGTGTTTTTTGCCTCAAGATATACCAGAGAGTCTCATGCTTAGAAATTTTAATAAAGAATATACATAAGTCATTATCAAACTTTTTGGTCTTTAGAGCCCCTTTCCACTCTTAAAAATTACTGAGGATCTCAAAAACCTTTTCTTTATATCTATTGACATTTACCATATTAGAAATTAAAACTAAGAAATATTTAGAATATTTAATTCATCTAAAAATAAAAATAAACTCGACTTTGTGAAAAATGACTATTTTCAAAAACCATAAAATACTGATAAAAACAGCAGTATTTTTACATTTTTGCTTATCTCTTTAATATCTGGCTTCATAAAACATTGCTAGGTTCTCATTTCTTCTGTATTCAATCCATTGCAATATGAAAAAAAGCAGGCCTTACACAGATATGTAGTTGGAAAAGGGAAGAAAATTTTAATGATATTAAACTAGATAATTGTGGCTTTTAGATAACTATGACTAGTCTTCCTTGATAATACACCAACACGCAACAAGTGGTAGTTACTCAAAAGTTACAAAAAAAAAAAAAAAAGTTAGTTGCAGTGTGGAAACTGAAACCTTATGTATAAATGAACTTTTCTACTCTGTCCATTAAAATCCCCTGGTCTACCTTGTACTTTGAACGGCTCTTTTACCCATACATGATTGTGTAACATCATGCATTGGTCATACGGAAAATAATGGTTCACTGAGTTACATGGATTTTCCAAATGTTGACGCCTGTCATTATACAATTTATTTTTTAAAAGTCACATTTGTTAGTATCACCAATGATCTCATCAGGAAACTCTGTAAACATGTAAAGCTGCCAAGCTCGAAATGACAGATACAAGTTTTCCAAAATCCTACCATTCACTTGAAAGCCCACACTTTACCACTGGCACCAAATATTGTCAGTTGTTTTCCGTAAACTGACAGCTCTCTTAATCATTTTCAAGAAATATCCACCGAATACCAAAGTCTGAATATCCATAGTTAATCTGTCAGTCAATCTCAAGTAAAAAGGAAAAAAAGAAAACAGCTCAAACCAGAACAATCACACCGTGCTTTTCTCCAAACAACCTCATACTTGGGTATATGCAGAAGTGCTTTATGCGCACTTTCCATTTCGTCACACAGAATATTAAAAAGAATATACTCAAGGACCAAAATTTAGTCATATTAATAATTTACTGCTTCATCATGGATATCTTTAAGTAAAACCTGCATTTTTTAAAAATGTGAGTGTTGTGGTGGTAAAGAATATAATGACTATGAATATAATTTGGTGCCAAGGCCTTGATTCATCAACAGTTTACATTTGCTTTTCACTATCTATGCAGAAGTCAACACAGTGAAAAGGGCAAACAACATGTCAGTACTATTATGAAAATAGCTGGACCTCACAGGCCTCACTCAGAGAACTGCTGCTCTACAAGATAATTCTTTCAGAACATACTTCCTTTAAATGTGTGTCTCAAATACTGACAAGCTTTCAGGATTCAATGGAATGATTCTTTAAGAGTAGAATTTCAGTCATTCAGGTTAACTTTAGAATAGAGCATTTCTGATACACAATTCATTTAATAGTAACAGAAAAAAAGGTAATATTACACGAGTTTTATACCAGCGGAGAAACAATAACCTTCTGGCTCATTCCATGATCTACCTAAGGAGGTCAAACAAAAATGGTTGAGCGATTCTGCCCACGCGGCCATACACTAGAGCTAGGCGACAATAAAATGTGATAGCTTTTCCAAGATACGCTGTTAAATATTTTTCCAAATTTTTTTCCTATGTCTACTTAAGAATTACCCAAAGAAATGAATAATCAAATTCTTAATAATAACCTCAAACACAAAAACTACTCTCCCCCACTCATTGAGGAACTCATCACAAATGTCATCTCATCTAATACTTTTTATGGGTTTCCAATGATCTCTCTGTTAGATGGGAAAAAATACTACTGTGGAGATTATATGCTTATAAGCATAATCCAAGTGAAAACTCCTCAAATGAATGAAATGAAGAAATTCACTTTGCATTCTTTATTTGGGTCTCTAATAATAGTAGCTAAAGTATATTCATCATAGCCCTCAGTGCTGTGTAGGCATGTCTCATCCAAGCCTTACAATACTGTAAAGCAAGTAGTATTATCTCCACTTTAAAGATGAACAAACTGAGGGTCTTGACCAAGATCACACAGCTAGTAAGAGGCAGAGCTACACGGGAGCCAAGTCTGTCTGCCTTCAGAGTCCACATCCTTAATCAGGAGGCTATAATTTAAAGAAACGCCACAGGGCTGGAATGTGGGGATAGAGGAAAGGAGAGAACCATAATGTATCCTGTGCCAGGGATCGCTCCATAATGGGCCCCTCCAGAGACGTGGATTATGGATTCTACCGACAACTCTGAAAGATCCATATAGACTGCGCTATTTCACAAGTGTCATAAAATGAAGCCAAGCTGAGTAACTTCCACTAGTCCAAACTCAAGTCATACCAGTGTCAGATCCCACGTTCTTTCCATAATAGCACATGATGAAACTGGGATTTAAGTGTTCTCTTTTGAAACATATGTGCACTACTGGATTCTCAAAACATACTTGCGTGACTTTATTTCCTCCAATTCTTTTGTGAGTTTCTCATTTTTTTCTTGAGCCTCATGTAACCGGCGCTTCAGATCACCAATTTCCTCTTGGGCTTCAGATTTAATATCATTTGCAATGACTACTGCAGTCTGGAGATCAGCTTGAAACTGCCGCCATTCCGCAGATTCTTCCTATATTAAAAAACTAAATTTTTATTTCCAAAAGAGAGCAATAAAGATCTATTTAAAAACAATAAAATGTGCTTATGATTAGGTTTCTGAAATGCACTGTTCCAAAGTATGATAAATTTCTTTTAGACCCCAGAGAACTGCCGTTACCTAAAGCTAACAGGTAATGCAATTCATATTATTGAACTTGTTCTCAGTGAGGAAAAGGTTTTCTAGCTATTTGTCTACTGAGGCATCGAGCACTCGGAGTGCTCAATAAATATTAATGATGGCAATGTCAAGCCTCCCATCCTCATGCAAGTTTCAAAGTAAGTCTTACGAAAATAAACACATCATCCAAAATTTATAGCACTTTACCTCTGAAAAGTTCAAGAAGGTAGATAAATGGTGTGTAAACCATAATGAAAGATCTTATAGTGAAACACTATAAATATCCTGACATCAAAAACTAACAGGAAAAAAAAAATCAAAAGTAAAGGAAAAGGAAGAGGAAACCAGAAGATAAACACTAAACTTAATCTATGCAGACAAAATCATAAAGAGACAAAGAGGAGCTAAGGAACTGTACGGTCCACTGCTTCCCACAGCCACAGAGGATACGGGTGTGGCTGGGTGGGGAAGCCTCCTCAGGGAATCAGCTCCTCCCCAGACACAGCTGCCCACATCCAAGCCCAGTGCCTGCCACCCCAAAGCAATGTTCTGACACAGCGAAGGCAGTCTGAGCAACTGAGGCATGATCCAGACCATGAGATTAGTTTCCCCACCCAGTGCATCAGAGAGGCACTGCTGTTAGCAAGCTGATCAAATCCACTGAAGCCAGAAAACGCCTATGAAAACAGCTTAGGCTTGGAATGCTTTATAATCAAGAGCTAATAAACTTTCTTTCCCAAGTATAACACTTGCTTCTTAAATCCATCTTTCTAAAATTACCTCATAAATTACCAGTACCTTCTTCTATCTAGAATCTAGCACCAGTCCCAATTTGAAATGATGACATTTGCTTTCTGCCCAAAGCCCAGTGGGGTCAATATTATAACTATATCAGGAGCTTTACCTGAAGGATAACATGCTCAATGACTACCCTATACTCAACTTTCAGAAAACTATGTTTTCTAATGAGATAATACATGAAGATTTAGCCTACCCGAAGTCTCCTGTGCAGGGTCTTGATTTCTCTTTCCATGTCATGTTTTTGGTCCTGTAGTTTTTTAACCGTATCTGAAAAGATCACAAGTTTATTTATTCTTAGAGCTGTATGCAAAAGGAATAGTATAAAGGGGGGAGGTACTTAAATATGACATTCAAAAAAAGTCATTCTGTCCAAACTTTTTATTTTTTACATAAAATTTTAAAAAAAAGTATTGTTTACTCCAAGTATTAACCAATATTACTTTCTAAGGAAAATATCAATTTTAAATAACCATTTCTGGACTGCTTCCTTCCTCAGTGTCTTAATTCTGAAACAAAAAGTTAAGCAAAATCAATTGTTAGAAACACACATATTGTTGGCTCACAACCAATGAAAACAATACTGATTGCTGTTAAAATGTGAACTTTTAATCACAAAGGTTAGTAATCTAAAGTAGTTATGCGAGCATAACTTACTCTGGAATAAATTACAGAGACGTGGTGAATCAGTACAATTTTTACAAACAATTATATGACACTCCGGGGAGCTGCTATTTACATTAATTCTAGGGGAAGTCTTTATACAAAATTAAAAATGTTTATAGAGTAAATACATTCTCCTCAAGCTATTTCACAATATGAATTTTCTTCAATTTCGTTCACTGTAAACATTTAATGAGTACCACTAATACACAAAGTACCATACCAGATAGAGTGAGGATGCAAAGATAAAGGTACAGCCAAGGTCAGTCGCCTTGGAACCAGAAACGCATGGGGAAATAATTTTCTATTTAGAGGTTCTGCTCTAAATTCCATGCTTAAGGGGAAATGCCTTAGGAGGGTGCCATGCTGGTGACTGCCACTCAATAAATCTGTCACAGCTGGCTGCTTCAACAGCTCAAGAATCGGTAACTTTCTCTTTGGTTAAGTAGCAGAAAAGGCACATCTGGTGACAAATATTCTGACTTTACCAACCGTCCCCCACCCCAATAGATCCCCATCCTTTCTGTGTTCCAACTCTGCCTTATACAGCTTTGTAACTGGCGCTGTCAACACTGTTATGTTTCTTTAGACATCTGTCTCTACCACTAGATTGAAAACACTTCAAAAGCAGGAGCCGTGTGGTGACTTCAGAGCCCCAGCACCTGGCACGTGGTAAGGCTATAAATGGAATACATGTATAAATATGCAAGGTAAGGGAGAGGTATTATAAGAGAAAGCAATACTGAAATCATTAACTTCATTACCTGGGATTGTTTTTTTAAATATTCCATTGACAGAATTTAACTATTTACCGTCAGGGACATCATAACTATAGTCTTAGTGTTTCTGAGTAAACATTCCCTCCCATTCCTTACACTTAGTAGTAAGAACCCAGGCATAATGAACACCTGCATGTAATAACACATGTAACCAAGTCTTCCTTAAGCTAACAAATTATTAGCTTTTTATCAAGACCCTGATGTATGAGTATGCTGATATTTTCTTACACTGTCTTCCTCCTCCCAGTTCCATCAGGAACCTGCTCTGCTGAAACCTCTGTGACATTATACCTTTAATTCAATGCTGGTGCATTTGTGTTCTGATATTTCTAAATGGCATGAATTCAGTTCAGTAACAACATGAAGCCTACAATATTTATAACAATTATTATGTGTAATTGTTATTATAAATACATAATGATGCTTTTTTAAAAGCTGGATAAAAAATTAATGAGATAAAATATGGGGGGGAAACTGGCCAATTTTGGCAGCTTATAAGTAACTTCCTCCCATTCAGCCCCCCAAAAATTGTTCAACAAAGTTAGGGCCTGTGAAAGAAAAAAGGTTCAAAATTTACTCATTAATTCAACAAGTCTCATAAGTATCTTCTTTGTACCAGGGAAGCTAGTACACTGTACCAGCCTTTTTTCTAGGTGCTTTAAGATATAAAGGAAAGGAAAAAAAGATTTAGTCCCCATCCTCTTAAGAGACAGAAAGGCCAATCTTGTGTCCAGCTAGCAACGATAGATGTTTTCATACGCACATTTCATTCATTTAAAAGTCTCTCTCTCTACAAGTTACTTCAGTAAGACCAAATTTAACCTGGAAACTGAGGGTCAAACAGGTCATGTGACTTGGTTAAGGGCAAAGTGGATGCCAAGGTGAGTGGGTGAGTCCAATACCAGGATTAGCATCTCCAGAGGCAAGGACGACTCTGGAACCCAGCATGGAAACTTGGCTCTGTATGACCTAAATGTGGGCAAATTCAGGGTCTTGGTGATATTATCAGACATAGATCGAAGAATAAGAACAGAAGCTGAAATATTTCTAGCATTGAAAACATGAGGTATTACACCTTTCATTTACACCATATCCACTTATATGCAAGAAATAATTTATAGTATAATTAAAATAGACAAGCAAACAAAAATATGTAATTTCTCCTCCTCTGCTAAAAATAGTTTTCCTTTTCTTCTTGTCACAAAGGACACATATACCTATCTTAGATAATTCACACAAGACAAATGACAGCAAATCTTACTACAGCTCACTTTTAACATCTGGTGTCTTGATTCTCAGGTGACACTATAAGCCACATGGCCCTCTTAGACTGATCATAAAACCCCAAATTTCATTCATTTCTTTTGTTCTTAATCCTTTCCTTTTTACCAACCTCTATATTCATGGCCACAGAATTGACATAATTACTACTCTTAAAAGGACATTCTTCTACACCCAATGCTACATATTTATTACTGTCATGTCTTCTTATTACTCCTTTTAAATAGAAGGGAAGTTGGCAGCCAGTGGACATATGTTGGCAGAAAAAAGTACACTGAAAGTGTCTCTAGGGAATTTAAACTTTAAAAATCATAATTGTATTTTCACTTTGTAACAAAGTATTAGAAATGACAACAGGCTTCTCCTCCTTGGAAACACAGGAGTCGGTGCTTAAGTTTTTGTTTTGAAGACTAGCTTAGCCCAATTAATGGTCACACAAAAGGGCAGCATGTCCTCACCTCGGGAGTCTATAAATGAAGTTTCCCTCCTCGTCAAAGTTTTTCTCGTGTGAGGGACACTGCCACCTACTGTCTTCAACTCAAAAGCAACATTAAGTTCTATCAAAGAACAGAACTACTACGATGATCTCATTTTTTTTTTTAACTTTTATTGGGGAACATTGTGTTTTTCCAGAAATCATCAGCTCCAAGTCAAGTAGTTGTTTCAATCTAGTTGTGGAGGGTGCATCTCAGTTCCCCATGTGGGGATTGAACCGGCAACTTTGGTGTTATGAGCACTGCGCCCTGAGCTAACCGGCTGCCCAGATCTCATTTTAAAATTACAAATTATAAGTCAATTTTACAATGTTATTTTTATTCCAGAAATGAGGTAAACTGTTATTCTTGTTGTTATTAGATCAACTTTACTCTGAACAATTCTGGGCACTGCCCTGCCATTTAACAGTGGGGCTCATAATCCTTTCACCATCAAGACCTACTATCCCTGACAAACCAGAATAATCAACCAGGCCTTCATGCTAGCTCCAGTTATATGCCCGTCACTCATGCAGATGTTATTAGGCAGCTACCATGGGCACAGGATCACCTATGACCTGAGGGGGTGGTAAAATGATGACAGTTCACAAGCAGCCTTTCCTGCCCTCCGAATCTGAGAAAAGCCTCAGGGTACCCACACCCAGTGCTCAGACTCTTATATCTGGTCAAGTGCCTCCAAAGGACATCAGGTGCAATTATTAAAGGAAGAGAAAGGACAAGCGTAGCCCATCAGTTAAAATACCATGCCGTGGGGGCAGGGGAGATAGGCAGGAGGTGCAACCAGCCACCAGGCCATAGTTTTATCCCCAAACTATTGGGTTGTCAGAAAAGTCATGACGTATTTTCTCTATGTTTTTCGTTGCAAAAATGCATCATGACTTTTCCGACAACCCAGCAGAATTCCTGATGTGGGAAGAGGACAAAGATGACTTTCAAACCAACCATTTACTTTTATTTTTATTTTTTTAATTTTACTCTTTTTTATCCTCTCCCCCCATCCCCAAAAAAGTGGGTATAATTTCTCCCCCTTGATTCTAAAAGTAATGCATGCTCACAATAAAAAGCCTGGAAAGCAGATTCAGTTCTCCCACCACCCCCTTAGTGGGTCCCAGCAGCTCGGGCGGCGGGTGGCAGGAGGAGCGCCAGCTGCCAAGCAGCCCAACTTCGCGAAGGCTCTCAGCAGTGGCCTGCAGGCCTCCAGCACGGGCCCACCCCACCACCATGATGCCCAAGAGGAAGGTTAGCTCCTCTGAGGGAGCAGTGAAGGAGGAACCCAAGAGGAAGTCAGGGACGTTGTCTGCTAAACCTACTCCTGCAAAAGTGGAAATAAAGCCAAAAAAGGTGGCAGGAAAGGATAAATCTGCTGACAAAAAAGTGCAAATCAAAGCGAAAACAGGCCGAAGTGGCTAACTAAGAAACTACAAACAAGGCGAGTCCAGCCTCAGGTGAAGCAGGAGAAAGAAGCCAAGTCTGATTAGTATCATACACCATGTCTTATCAGTGGTCCCTGTCTCCCTTCTTGTACAATCCAGAGGAATATTTTTATCAACTATTTTGTAAATGCAAGTTTTTGTAGCCCTGGAAACATTTTTAAGGAGAGTATTCCATCTCATCCCATTTTTTTAGGAGTAAACGCTTTTTTTTTTTAAGAGGTGAAATCATTTGCTGGTTGTTTATTTTTTGGTACTACCAGAAAATAATGGGATATTGAATATGGGAGGCTTTGGGAGGCTTTGATTATGTTGGATATCAGCTTGACATTCCATAGATGGGGTAATTTTTATAGCCTATAATACAAAGCATACCAAATGGCAATTTGGAGTCAGTCGTACATTCGGCATGTCTTGAACATTTTAAATTACTTCTATTCCCATGTTTTTGGTAGAATTGTTGCCTAAACAAAACCACTCATTGATCTTGGCTCTCCCTGTCAAGATTTTGTACATTCTGCAACATCTTTGGTTGTGGTAGTCCAGTTTTCCTAGTAATTTTGTTAACATGCTATGAAAGATTGAAAACTCAAGTTTGTAGTGTACATGATATTAAATTGTGAATCAGTGGGACTTTGATGTAACAGTGCATCAACACTGGAAGATGTCAGTACTTCTATTCAGGAAAATTAGCCTCCAAATTTAAGCTGGAAAATCACTAGAATAACTGTTTGGGTAAGAATCACAACTACATGACTTTTTAGGTTTTTGGTATGCACGTTAAGAATTGGGTACAGGGGCCGGTCGAGTGGCTCAGCTGTTTAAGAGCTCGCTTGGGAGCACCAGCTCTGAGCAGCAGGGCTGCAGTTCAGATCCCACATTGAGGGCCAGTGACACTCGCCGTCTACAGCTAAGATGATGAACAACAGCTTGACCTGGAGCTGGGCTGCTGTGAGTTGCCGGCAATGGTGTAGGCTGCAGCGGGGCTGCAGTGGGCTGCCGTGAGCTACGTGAGTGGCTGGCAGCCAGCGTGAGCAGCTGGTAGCCGGTGTGAGCTACTGGGAGCCTCTGTGAGCGGCCGACCAATGACCGGCGACCAACTGCTTCACCCGGGAGGAGCACAATGATCATACCAACATGGGCCAGTGAAGTGACGTCCTCCACAACTAGACTGAAGAACAAAACAGCAATTTGTCTACCTGTCTGTTCCCCTCCCCTGATTCCCCAACGCTGTTCCCCTCCCCTCCAATTCCCCAATAAAATCTTAAAAAAAAAAAAAAAAAAGAATTGGGTACAAACTGAAATGTCTGTGTACTTATCCGCAAAACAACCCCTAAAATCTTGATTATGAAAGGAAAAAAAGTCTAGAAAGCAGAAAAGGGTAACAAAAATATTGTCCATAATTTGCATTTGGCATATATCCTTCCAGACTTCAGATGTGAGTATATTTTTTAAAACCAAAAATGGGATTATGCTACTATACTGCTTCATAAGCCCTTCTACCTAACAGTAGATAATGAACATGGTTATCAATAAATACAAATCTGTAGCATCATTTTGATGGCCCCATTAATATTCCATCAGTTGAATATATCATGATCTGTTTTAGCAAGCTTCTATTAATGAAGTTAGAATGGCTCCAATTTTTGTTATAAACACCATGAGTGCCTTTTCACAACTGTTCAGGTATTACTTGAAGATACATTTCTAGAAGGGGAAGAAGTGATGCAGGACCATTTACAACTATCTACAGGATCCAAGTTAATCCATTTAAGGTTCTAGGTCAAGAATGTACATATTTTCTGAGAAGTCACCAAGTTAAAAGTCACCAACTTATTGTATGGAATACAGTGAAACCAGGGTTTAAGAAACACCACTGTGCCTGGCTGCCATTTCAGTGTAATGTTATATTGAAAACTTTTATGGTTTTTAATTACAGACGTAACACACAGCTCATATCCCACTGTCCCGTGACTTGTCTTTACCCATCTATGGCACTTCTCTGTGCCTGTACACACAGACCTGCCTTATTTCCTTCACGGGTGAAGTGGCAGCCATAGTAGGCATGCACCGTGCACATGGGGTATTACCTAGATCTTCTATACACATTTTCCAAGTTTTTGTGGTAAATAGCAATTCTGCAACAAGCATCCATGTCTGTGTATATACATTTGCAAAGTTGTAAGAATGTTTCTGAGGAGCACATTTCTGGAAGTGGATTGCTGTGGATTGCTAAATCACTGTCCTACTTTTGAAATTTTGATCAATACTCCAAAAAGCCTGCAGCAATCTATACTCCTTCTAACAGTATACAAGAGGGCTCTTTTCTCCTCTTACGTGTTATCAATCTTTTAAATTTTTCACACCTGCTAAGTAAAAACTGGCATCTTGTTTTGAGTTTCTTTGCTTTTTTTCGAGAAGTCAGACATTTTTTTAGTCTTTTTCTGACTTACCTATTCATATATTTTATTTAGCTAATGGATGATCCTACTCTTATTCATGTATAGAATCTCTACATATTTTATATGTGTTACAAATACTACTCCCAATGTCATTTATTTATGGTACTTTTGCTGAACTGAAATTTTCAATTATACACAGTCAAATATGAGACTTTTTTTCCTTTATGGCTTCCCAGTATTCTAAACTGTAAGGTTTTTTCCACCACAGAATTACACAACTCTATTTCCTTTTGCTACTCTCTAATCTCAAGACAGCCTAGCTCACCACTGTCATTAGTATTCCATGTAAAGTGCAAGACCTGTGTAATATTCCAATCTCAGGAAATACAGAGGGCAGGAAAGGTGTTGTCTTTAACCACAAGCATGTTCGTAGCATTACTATGCAAATATTAAGTGGTTGATAAAAGTCATTGTAACTGACTTTGTAACGGATACATCACCTGAGTCAGACCTGAGATCTTGATGCCACTGTTCTTGACATGGATCAGCTTTGGTTTGCTGGGTTGGTAGTGAAGCCATTAACTTTATTTCTTTGGGCTCAGTGAGCCATTTCTTTCTTCTGTTTTCCTTTTAAGTTCTTTTAAGATATTAAAATGTCTAAAAGTCCTGGTTGGTCTTTCATACTTAAAAAGGACAAAAATACTACTACTGGCTTCTGCATGTCTCTCGGCAACTGTGGAAGTCACTGTTCTATCGACAGACCTCTCTCCTCAGTATAATGACTGGCTAAAGGCTCTGCTGCTGACACATGCCTACAGGGGTCTCTCTTCAAACATATAAGAGGGGGATGGATGTATGGCTTCAACCAAAGTGATAGCTAGCTGCACGCACATCTGTTTCACTGCTGGGCCAAACTTCCTTTTCCTTGGTGTGATTCTTTCTTCAAGACAACACAGCAGCCTGTGGTTACTTCAGGCATGCCTTCACTTCTCTTTCTGATACTAAAGCCCCTGGCACCGTATTCCCCACCTTACTGGGAAAAGAGGTCAAGCCCAGCAGCAGCCTGAGGGCCAAAACCAGAGCCAGCACCCTTCGGAGGACAGGGTGGTACAGGCTTCTGGCAATCCTTTACACCGTGGCCTAAAAAATTGTGCTGGTTCCAGTCCCTATGATCCCTATTTTTTTTTAGGAGCTTTTAGTATCCCTGTTGCCAAAGTTTTGCTGGGAACGTATTTACTCAGTGATCTGGATTCTAGTTTTCTCTACTGTTTGATTTCTCCACATCCCCAATTCCATCTGCTTTTATATTCCAGAAATTACTCAAAATTGTTGATCAATGATGGGAACTTTCCTGTCTTCTGTTTTGGCTTTAGGTTCACTGGAACTTTTATATTTCTCCTGCCACATCATTAGGACTTTGGGAGAGAGGGGAAATATATGTGTAACCTTGGGCCATCATGTTGAATTATAAGTCTTAACAGTATTTACTGAGTAAGTTTTTACATCAGAGCTTTCTAGCTTAGATGCTAAATCCAAGCACTACTAAAAAGTACCGCGGGCCAGGTCCAAACAGTATGACACTGATGTCATCTGGGAGGCAGCCTTGTGATAACGTTCCACAGTTCACTGATGCTCTACTCTTTTTTTCCAATGTTTTTTCTTTCTGTCTTTCAGATTGGAATCTGTCTACTAATTGATCTTCAAGTCTGCTGGCTCTTCTATATCTCTTAATTTGCCATTTAAATGAGTCAGTATAACTTTTCATATTAGCATTTAAAATTTTCAATTCTAGAACACCTGCTAGGTTCCTTTTTACAGTTTTTATTTCTCTGCTAAGATTTGCTATTTGTTCATTCATTACAAGTATATTTTCCTCTACATCCTGAGTGCAGTTAACAATAGCTATTTTAAAATCCTGTCCAGTAATTCCAAAGTCAGGATCATTCTGGAGTAAATCAGGAGTGACTACTAATAGGTATAGGGTTTCTTTCTGGGGTAATGAAAAAGTTCTAAAATTGACTATGGTGATGGTTGCTCAAACTTTCCACAGAATATCTCAATTTCTTAATTAACAGTATTCCCTGTCACTTAGTCCCCTCTATCAAGTGGTGACTTAGCATCAATCCCAAATGCTAGAATTCTCTAGGAAAAAAAAACATTAACTCCCATCAGACTATGAAGATATAATAACTAAATATAATTCATGAAACTTGTTGGATCCTGGTTCCTAGTTTAAAAAATTAAAAATTTGAATATGGAGTATTAGATGACACTAAGGAATTATGATTAATTTTACTAGATGTGATAACAGTATTACAGTTACAAGGAGACTAGGAGGTGCATGCTAAATTATTCAGGAGTTAAGTGTCATGAGGCCTACAACTTACTGTAACTCGTTCAGTTAAACACATATACACACAGAACACTGCAAAATGTTCACAACTGTCAAATCTAGTTAGTGGGTGCTAACTATACTATTCTTGCAGTATTTCTGTATTCATGAACTTTTTATTTCAAAAAATTGGGTAGAGAAGCTATATGGCTAAAAAAAATTTTTATTAAAAAATTTCAGCCATTTTATAATTAAAATCCACATAACGTAATTTTTATTTTGGCAATGATTTATAAAATTTCACCCCAGGAATCCTTTTTTTTTTCTAGCTATTACGTCAATTACCACAAGGTGTCACGCTTTCCATATACAAATCAAAATCTTGCAAGGGAAGCTTCCGCTGAGCTGCCAACAGGTGGCAGGATGGCTCAGCTGATGAGAATAGGTGCTCCTAACAACAAGGTTGCCAGTTTGACTCCTGCCTGGGATAGTGGACAATGCCCACCCGTAACTAAGATTGAACACGGCACCTTGAGTTGAGTGGCCAAGAGCTGCCGACGGGCGGCCAGATGGTGATTGGACTTGGGAGCTGAGCTAGCTGCGCCCTCCACAACTAAGATTGAAGGACAACAACTTGGCTATTTCCCTTCCCTAATTCCCCAACGCTGTTACCCTCCTCCAATTCCCCAATAAAATCTTTAAAAAAAAAATAAATAAAAAATAAAAAGCTTTAATCAATGCATGACCCCCCAAAAGGTTACTCCCATTCTCCTTATCCCCACCTGGACATCATTAAAGTATATTACAGCTAAAAATCTGTTAACATTTTAGGAATCTGGATGAAGAATACGTAAGAATTTTTAAAATGTATTATTTGGAAATAATTTCAAATTTACAAAGATATGCAAAAAATAGTACAAAGAACACTCACATACTCTTTACTCAGATTTGTCTACTGTTAAGTTTACCCATTTGTTTTATCATTTGCTATCTTCTATTGCTGTCTGTCTGCCTCCATCTATCTATCTACCCCTAATTTTTTCCTGAACCCTTTAAGGATAAACATCATGGTTCTTTAACCCTAAATATTCAGTGTCTGGTTCTCTTACATAAACAGAGTATAATCACCAACTTCATAAATTTATACTGATATATGTTCATCTAATCTACCATCCACATTCCAATTTTGTCCTAACATCCATTAATCTTAGAACAAGCCTTTCCCCCCCCTATAATACTGGACCCAGTCTAGGCACAGGTATTGCCATGTAATTGTCACACCTCCTTAGCTTCCTTTAAGCTTGAACTTTTCCACAGCCTTTTTCTTTTATGATATTGGCATTTTTTTGGAATACACCACCACCCACTCCTGTGTTTTTAGTAAAACACGCCTCATTTTTTGTCGTTTAATGCTTCTTTATGATTAATTAAAGTTATGCCTCAGCCGGAATACAGCCTAGCCAATGTTGTGTCCAATATCTGTGTGTCTGTCATTTACATGATCACCCTGTCAAAGTGTTGCCCAATTTTTCCACCATATAATTTATTTCTTTTTCTTCATTTGCAACATAATAAACAGTCTGTGGGAAGGCATTTTAAGATAATGCAAATTTCTGTTCCTTATCAAATTTTCTACACAAAAATGCTTTGTACTATTTTTGCAGCTTTTAAAATAAGCTTTAAATAATTGCAAAATAGTTTTCTTTTTAACTTTTACTTTAAAAAGCAAACAAAACAACTTAAAATCTGAGTTTCAATTCTACCAGATCATAAAATTTCCATGGTAGGGAGGGGAAAAAAAAATCACGCAAATAAATAAAAACCCGTGCCTTAGACATATTATGAAGGATCAGTATTTTTTTGTCTCAGTATATTTGCAATCACTAGAAGTAGATAAAGCTTTTCCTAAGATCTAGAAAATAATAAACCTATTAGCTTTTCACTTAAATGATTTTCCATAATTAAGCACAGTTTTAAAGTAATGCTTTCACTTAACAGTTCTTCAGGAACAAAAACACAGCAGTCTGAAGATGATCAACCAGTGTGTGGATTACACTTTACCACATGTATTTTTCTGCTAGCCACCACGCTACTGCCTTTGAACTACGGCACCAGTCAGAA
This sequence comes from Hipposideros armiger, assembly GCF_001890085.2. NCBI lineage: Eukaryota > Metazoa > Chordata > Mammalia > Chiroptera > Hipposideridae > Hipposideros > Hipposideros armiger. Next base: position 1,530,890 of record NW_017731793.1, read on the forward strand.
CTACTAATTTTTATTTTATTGCCGAATGTAAACTATTCCCATACGTTTAAATGCATAAGACAAATAAATGAAATATTCCATCACTTACTCTCTAAATCAGAAATAATGAGGTTGTCATGAAGTTTCACGGCTCGATGTTGTTCTACTTCATCTTCGAGTTCAAAGATGGTTTCTTTCATGTCGCTCCTTTCTGTCTCTTTTTCATCCAACTCTGATCTTAATTTTTCTAATGTCATGTTCAAATCTTCTATTTGTTTCTTAGCTTCTTCTTGGAAGCCTCGGTATTCATCTTCTACCTAAATGAAATTGATGGTGCACATTAGAAAAATTAGTGTTGTCCTAAGATAAATTCTAGAAGTGAGGTATACACAGTTTCAAATGGAAGCTAAGTGAGTTGCTTTCCAAGAACTAAAACAACTTGTGTAATAACTGTTTAAAAGTATGAAAAAGCACTGTACAATAGAACTTTATATAATATGCTTAAGCATAATTTATTGCTACATCACTGAGCAAAATTATATTGACAAATCACTGAATTTAACTGGATTATTTAGGAAGAAATTTTGGAAATTTTCCCTCCTCTGAAGTTTGGACTGAAGGCATGCATCTCATTAATGATTAACATGCTTTCCCACAAAAAAACGATGTCTGATTTATGACAGTTTCAGTATCAAAAATGGAAACAAACAAATTCTCAAATACTATCAATGCAAAAGTGTTAGTTCATAATGCCCCCAACATACATGCTTCAACAAATAACCCATGTCCTAAATTGTATCTCTAAAAGTCATCACTAAAAAAATTAAGGTCTAAAATATCCAAATTTTGGCCAAAGACATACTGTTTCTTACTTTAATAATCACTGCACTAAAACATGAAATAAAATGAGATATATTAATTAGATAGCTCATGCAAACAAACACTACGTCAACAATTATGTTGGGCACAGAGCCCTGGCCAGAGTGCCAGCAACCCTGGGCTACAGTTCTGACTGAGTCCTCACTATTATGCTGCGTGTAAAACAAGGGGGCTGGACTAATGATCTCTAAGGTCCCCACCAGCAACAAATCACAAGCCTCTAAGAAAACAGGAGTCTCCATACTCCACAAATATTTTTAACTCACAACAGAACTTTATTTGAAAAACTACAACCACAACAGGATAACAAGTGGCAGCCATTGCTGATCCCACAGACTAGAATACTGGCTCTCCATGTTTTTTATGCCAAAATACATCAGAGATGAGGATGTAAAATTGCATGACATGCTCCCCTGGGAGTACCTAGAACTAGGCACAAATTCTGTTGTTAGTCCTAACTCCAGCCCCACAGGAAAACAGTAACAAAACGTAAGCAAGTGAAAGCGCCACTATTATAACAATACTTTCACTCTATCCTAATATAAGAAAATCATTCTCAAGCTTTAAAAAATAACAGCTTAATAAAAAGCTAACGACCCCCCACACATGTGATGCTGGCATAAGCATGCTGCATACTGCAGCTGCGTGATACTGAGCCAGAAAATTGTATCTACTTAAACAGTACCTTTGCAATGGTGTCCTGCAATCGATTGGCATCATTTCGGGTATGAGCCAGATCTTCCTGCAGACTACTAGCCAAAGTCTCTGCTTTTTCTTTGTCCAGCCGGACACTCTCCAGAAGATCCTGAATATCAGATTTGTCTCCAGAGTTATGGATGGAATATAGTTCTGCCACTTTTTGCTTTTCATTCTCCAGCTGGGCCTTCAGGCGGTTCATCTCTATCTGGTCACTGGCCACTGTGGCTTTGTATTCCTCTAATGTGGCTGCCAAGGCTGCTTTTCCTTTCTGCTCAGACTCAATAATTCGCTCCATATGGTGATTACGTTCTTTGAGCGCCCCTATCATTTCTTGAGCTTCTTTATTGTCTTGTTCTGCCATCTTCAAAGTATTACTTAAATGCTGCTGCACACCAAGAAGCTGCTCTCTTTCAAAACGGGCATTCTCAGCCAGATCCATGTAACGTTGTTCCAATTCCATATAGCGCCCGCTTTTTACGTCTTCATCGATGACATAAGAAATGTGATGTTCATCTAGAAGGGAGCGGAAATACTCAATTTGTCGGCTAAAGTGTTCCAACTTATCACTCTGCTGACATAAAGATTCCATAAGAATAACCTTCTCCTCTCCGAGCCTTTCATTTTCGCTGTTCAGTTCTTGGGTAATCTGCTGTAAATCAGCTAGCTCCTGCAGAGTGGCCTGAAGTTCCTCACTTGTACTGTGTTGGTTCTCTTCCATCTGGTGTATCCGTTCTGTCAAGCAAGCAACGGACACTTCACTGGCATTCCCGCTGCTCCCCTTCCGAGAGCGCTCTATGCTCGGAATGCCTTCTGACTCCGAGGATGAGGGTGCATCCAGGGCATCATCACTTGACGTGAGGGGCTGGTACACCTCACTGCACTCGCTATCCAGATTGTCCATAGAGTTACTGTGCTGATGGTCCATGAGGGTGTTTTCATCCTGACTCAAGAGATCCTCCACTGATCCGGGGGCAGATCCTTCCACCGAAGAAGTCAGAGTCCCTCCACCATCGCTCTGGTTACCAGGAATGATTTCTGGGCTCAGGGACTGATAGCCAAACAGTTTTTCAGAATTGTCTAACCTCTGTTCTAAGGAAAAGCCCAATGCATTCAACCTGTCTTTTAACATTCTGTTTTCATTTTTCAGCTGGTTGAGTTCTTCACGGATGGCAGTGTTCTGTTCCTGTAACTGCAATAAAGTGGATTCAACATCAGTTGGCTGGTGCGCAATAATGGCTTCCTTCTCATCAGATTTTTCATCACCCTCAGAATGATCCTCATTAATGCCCAGCTGAGCACGCATGTCTCGGAGTTCATTTCTCAAATGCAAAATTTCCACGTCTTTGGTTTTTGCCAGTGTGAGAAGATCTTTCACTTTGGCTTCCAAAGCAGCTTTGTCACTGATCTGATTGTCCGATTTAGACTTGCTCATGCGAACATCACATTCCGTAGCAGTGCGACTACGGGAACGTTTAGCCAGTGCCACGTCATTAGCTCCCTGACCTGCAGAAGGTAGTTTTTTGTTCTGGTTTAGTCGGGTACGTTCACGTAATCTTTCTCTAGTAGAACTGGATTCTTTATTACCTGTGGAAGTGTTCCGCTTAGTTGAAGAACTTGTGCCTACATGTTTAAAATAAAAAATTTAAGGCAAAAATATTAGTAATAAGAAGGCACATAGTTTATACCCCAGGTCTAATGAGATGACATCTAGAGATCTATACACTGATTTCAACCTGCATGAATCTTGCCTCAGAATCTGGTTACTGTAAAATTCAAGTTTCCTCAAAACCAGAATATCATTCAACTTTTAACTATGATTAAAGTATACAATTCAGTATAACTTCTTTTTCAAAGAGTGAATTTTATAGAATGTGAATTATATCTCAATAAAGCTGCTACCAAAAAAAAAAAGTTAAACACATTAACTTGAATCCTAAACCATGGCTGTAAACAGGTGGCCAGGAGCATAATGTTCTAGAACAAGAAAGACGAAGGTGACTCTAGGATTAGCCAATCAAGTGGCAAACAAACTGTAGAAACAGATGGTAAAGGAAGATCATAGATGAGCAAAAAGGGAAAGGCGGCCTCTGGACAAACCAGAAATCTAAGCTACCTACAATAAACACAAAAAAATATGATCAAAATAAATGCAAAACATTTTCACACCATAGACTGCCACACAAATAGTAACAACAATAACAGCTAACGTGTACTTAGCACTTACTACTACACGTACACACACGGGTGCACATATTAACACTTCACATACATAAATTTATTTGAGCCTTATCAGAACTCTAAGATAGGTGCTATATTATCTTGTTTTACAGATGAAGCAACTCATACAGATGTGAATTATTTGCCAATATCCCACAGGTAATAAACAGATGAGCCAACATTCAAACCCAGGCAATCTGGTTCCAGAATCTGCAACTTAACCAATATGCTCTACTGTCTCTCTAAATGTTAGAAAATGAATATGCATTAATGCTAAATAATGATGACATGTTAATCAAATATACTGTACAAATCATACCGTTACTTAATTGCTAAAATTTTAAACCTGTGAAAAAGTTGACATGAGCCATTGAAGAAACAGGAATATGTTTAAATACCCACAAACACTTAAGAAATAATTAAAATATTTTTTACTTTGAAAAATAAGATCTAGATCTAATTAAATAAGTATTTTTAAAGAACGGCCTGTTCTTTATGTGCCAGGCACCAGGTTATAGAGGTGTAACAGGGAGAAAAGGGTCTACATGACAGTCACTGATTTTGCCAGGTCTCAGGTGTACAGGATGGGAGGAATTCTGGCGAGCCACAAGACAGATGTGGATGAGGAGGCACAGTGAGCATGACACACAGAAAGGAACAGTAAGGCCACACGGTAAAGAGAAGCAGCAGGGGAAGGTTTCTGTAGAGCCCTGCACATCAAGGAGAATTCAGAGAGTCACAAATGTTCTTAAGCAGGGAAGAAACACAAGGAAAAAGCATTTTTATGGAAATTAATCTAGAGGATGCTGAGTGGAAAATATGAGGAAGAAGAAAGATCAGTGAAGGAGGAATAAGGGCAGGCAGTGCAGTGAAAATAAAGATGTCCTACATTCAGAGAGTTAAGATCTGAGTCTCTAAGAACAGAGAAGGGATAATAAACCTGCAACAGATTTCAAAGGCAGTAGTAACAGGACTGGGAGAAACAACTGCAAATAGAGAGCAAAAAGGCCAAGAATGGTGTAATGTTTTCCCCCAATATTAACTCCCTTCCCCATTTCTGTAACTTGTATCATCATCCTTCTTACCTAAACCAAAAACCATGCTAAGAAAGGAAAGATCTGTGCATGTATGGGAGACAAAAAGGAAGGAGACAGTAATGAGGGAGGGACTGATAATGTCCCAAAAGGAAAGGAGAAGTAAAGATATAAGAAGAAAGGAAGAGACAGAACATGAAGAAGAAAAGCTCCCCTTCTGGGATTATTGTGGCAAATAAGGAGATAGAAGAATATGAGGTACAGATAAGTGAACTGGTCTTAGAAACGTCATCAGGAGTAAGTAAAGGCAGAACAGATGAAGTGAAGAAATAAGATTGTTGTCATTAGCTGAACTGTGTCTCCCAAATTCATATGTTAAAGCTATAACCCCCAGTACCTCAGAATGTGACTGTATTTGGAGATAATAAATAACTTAAAGAGGTAATTAAGTTAACATAGGACTGTTAGGGTGGGTCCTAATCCAATATGACTGGTGTCCCTTTAAGAAGAGATTAAGACACAGACACAGATAGATGACCATGTGAAGACACAAGAAGGCAGCCATCTGCAAGCCAAAGAGAGAGGCCTCAGAAGAAATCAAACCTGCTGATACCAGGACCTCAGATTTCCAGCCTTTGGCATAGTGAGAAGCTAAATTTCTGTTATTTAAACCACCAGTGTGTGGTATTTTGTTATCATAGCCCTAGCAAACCAGTACTGATCCAGGAACGTGATAACTGAGTTCAGTCTTGTGAGGGCAGTGGGCGTTGGTCAACAGGGAACCATATGCAAACACATGGGATCTCTACTAGCAAATTCTAAAGGCTTGAAATAGGAAGAGATATAGATGGTATTACAGCATTTAATTTCCTTCTAACCACACAATAGAGGATTTCATTTCCTTCTTACCACAGAAGCAGGAGTGTTAAATGTGGTAATAACCCTAGGCTGGAAAGTAAAACATCTAAGGTTCAGTTCTTGCTCTACCACCAGCTTTGTGGCCTGGTACAAAACAGGCACCCAATATTTACTGAGCAAATTTTGCATTGCCTTGGGCAGGTAATTGATCTTTCTAAGCATAACTTCCTCATTTCTAAAATAAGGATAATAGCAGCCTCCGCCTCACGGGGATATCATGAGGATAAAATGGAATAATGCCTGGAAAGCACAAAGTAAAGACTTACATGTTTCCTCCTGGTAATCATACCACACTGCTATCATGAGTAACAGTGGGGCAGTATCTGGATAGGAAGCAAGAATCCACAGAAGATTAAAGCAAGAGAAAGAACAGTAGATAAACCTAGGCTAGGAAAAAAGTCTAATACATACAGGAGGTGCTAACAGCCTAAATAATGATAATAAAAGAAGGCCGGATATAATTTTTGCCAATTTGCTTTCATGAACTCTATTACAAATACATAATCTTACGTTTATTAGAAGTTTTAAAGTTTTTTTTTATAAGGGTAAATGTAACATATATGATAGCACTACTCCTTGGACAATAGGATGAGTTAATTTATGGACTCCATCAAATCTAGAAACAAACTGCTGCTAATGAACAAATGAAGAAAGAATGGTAGAATTGGAATGAAGGATCATCAAAAGCTGCTAACATCATGGAAAGAGAGGCAACCAGGAATGATATGCCTCCTGCAGATGGACAACTTCCTGTAGGAGTCTTGGGGGGAAAAAAAGGAACCTAAATCCGTCCCATCAAGGCTCTAGATTCAATGACATTTACAGTAAATGGAAAGAACAAAAGAACATGGTCAAGAACATCATGGGGATGTGACAAAATCTAGATAATGGAAAACACCTTAAGTCAAATGACCAGTTTCTACAAAAATTAAATTGCAAGGAAAAAAAGGGGTAAAGCCACACATTAAAAAAAAAAACCACAAAGACTTAAGAAACACATCACCAATTATTATATATGGATCTCAAGTGAATCCTGATTCAAAGACAATATAAATATATATACATAATATTTAATAGACAGTTGGGAATTTAAATACCTATTGAACAATTTATGATTTAAGGAATGATTAATTAATTTAAGGACTGATAATGGTATTGTGATTATATATTTTTTAAATCCTTGTCTTTCAAAGATAATGAAATATTTGTGGATGAATTACACGACGTCTAGAATTTACTTCAAAATAATAAGGTGGGTGTCAAGGAGTTAAGATCGGTCAGTAGTTCATAAGGGTGATGAGCACATGGATTGAAATACCAATTAGTCTACTTTTGAGCATGTTTGAGATTTTCTATAATTAGATGGAATCCCTTAAATACCACTGCACTCTACTTATTCAAACAAAAAGGCCATTTAACCCGCCATACCTGTGCTGATCTTGGACTTGCTCTCCACGGTGGTCATGGCAGGAGCAGACGCTGAAGATGCTGTGGAAGGGCAGGTGCTTTTCTTTCCTTTAACACCATTAGCCACTGTCACCCCTCCAGCCATTCCAGCTAAAAGGTCATCACTGCTCTTGGTCTAGAAGCAACAGAAAATCAAAATAAATTGACTAAATGAAGCAAGATTAAATAATACTTCGCGACTAAACAAAGCTCTTGAATTTTATATTGAGTTCAGGAGCTCTACAAAGACTTTCTGACAGTTACCAAGGGGTGCATTATACTGTGCTACAGAAACAGAACTTCTTACCTAGTTTATGAAAAATCAGGCACTTCTTTCCGAAATACAGAAATCACATATGTAATCAAAAATTTTATGGAAGCCCCAAGTGTGCCAAATTCATTGAGGAGTGGGGAAAAAATGAAGACATCCTCCTTGTTACTCTTTCATCTACGACATGACTTATGAACAGGGGTCATTTGAGTGATACCACATGGTCTATCTCAGGAAGGCTCTGTTATGCCACAGGAAATGCCATCTTGCACTTTCTAGAGAGAAGTATCATTGAGAAGCAGAAGTAATCTGCGCTGCTCTAAAATAATTCACTTATGGAGCCAATACCTATAAGAAATTATTCCGAATTTTTTTCTTACCTTATCTAATTGTTTAGTCGTCTAATCTAAGCCAAAACTGAAAGATTTTTTTTTATGCCTAGGTAATACATAAATAAAAACTAGATATTTTATAGTTAGATTGAGGGTTTGTCAACCTAAATGATCATACCACTTGAGAAAAACCATTTGTAAACATTTGTTTATACTTCATAAAGATGACTGAAAAAATATGAGCTTTTAAAAAAGAAAACAAGCACTCTGAAAAAGTCTGTTTTTACTTCTCCTAGAAATGAGAAAGGACACAGGAGGGTTAAAGATCTGTGGGGGAAAAAAGAAAAACTATTGTATAAAAAAAGAACAAAAAAGCTTTGTACCATTAAGGTGAAGACACAAGTTAGTCAGTTGATTTATATTTTTTCTATCTGAAGTCATGCTCACCCTTAGATAATCATAATGAATTCATTTCTACAAATTAAAATGGTTCATAAATAACTAATTTCTAAAGTCTCTTCCAGTTCTAATGTCAGTGACTCCATATATTGAATAGATTCTGTTCTCATTATTCAATTATAAAAATTATTATATAGTAGTACTATTAGGTAGATCAATCTTAATAAAAAAGGGGCAAAAAAATTAATGTTTTAAATTAATTAAACAGAAATAAGGTTTGGTAATTTAGGGTTGTCACATTATGAAAAATCTAGGTTATATAATTAGGAAGGGGGAATATTACATTAGTCATTAAGAATTGTTTATAGTGTTTAAGGCTAACTTCCATTAATGAAATTGGTCATCAATTATAATGCCAAAAAACCGTAAATCAAGTTACCTACCCTTCCTGTCAATGTGTCCCTCATCTATTGGTAAATAAACTCACCATACTGTTATATTTTCAAATCATCTTCCATATTCTGTTAGTAAATGTTAAAATTATTTTTGAACTAATTTTTCTTCCTCCAAAGTTAAATATTCTTTCAAAGTAACTAAATCTGAAAACCACCCTACATACTTGTAGTCATGTGAAAAGTGGCTTAATAGTCACACCTCTCTGGTTACAATCTGTCTTTGGGTAATGGCAAAATTAAACATACATCAGAGCACCAAATCAAAACCTCTGGCAACTATAATAACTACCATAGTAAAGTACTGGCACATGACTAAACCAGTGGAATAGAATAGAATCCAGAAAGAAACTGCATATACAGATGCTTGACTTATGGCCAAAGAAATAGTACAGAAAAAAATACATTCTTCACTAAATGGTGCTAGGTCAACTGCATATTCACAAAGAAAGAAAGAAAGAAAAAAAAAAGAATGAGCCCTATTTCACCCTATATCAAAAATTCCAAGGCTTCCTAGCTGTGATTCAAAATCCTCAACCATAAAACAAATAACTGATGAATTTGACTACATAAAAGTTAAAATCTCAAAAAAAAATGTTTTTAACTTGTGCATGGCCAAAGTTGTCATAAGCAAAGTTAAAAAAAAAAAAAAGGAACTGGGAGAGTATGTTGCAATATCTTACAGATAAAAGGCTAATATCCCTAATACACAAAGAACTCTTAAAAATCAAGGGGAAAAAGACCAAAAACCACACAAAAGAGTGAGCAAAATGAACAATCATATATAATCAATTCACACACACTTACAAAAAATATGACCAGTCTAGCAAACAATAGGGGAAATGCAAATTAAACGTTAAGATACCACTTCTCACCTATTAGATTGGCAAAAATGAAAAAATATAACATATTCCTTTGAGAAGAATGTGGCACTCATAAGTTGCTGGTAAGAATATAACATGATGTAAATAAGCCTTATGAAAGGATTCTGGCAAAAGCTAACAAAGCTGCATATGCATTTACCTTTTGCCCAGCAATCCCACTTCTAGGAATTTAACCTGAAGACACACCTCAATAATACAAAAATACATATGTATAAGATTGATACATATGCAACATTGTTTTTAATTGCAAAATATTGGAAACACCATAAATGCCTATGCATATGAAAGTAACATAAACTATAGTCTGTCCATACAATGAAGTATTAAGCAGCTATATAAAAAATAATGAGAAAGACTGCTATCAATTCATATGGGGAGACTTCTGGAATACATTAAGTGAAAAAAGCGAAGTGCAAAAGTCTATCTACTTATGTCAACTTTTATGTAAGAAAGAGGAAATGAAAAATATACATGTGGGCCGGCTGAGTGGCTCAGTTGGTTAAGAGCATGAGCTCTGAGCAATGGGGTCGCTGGTTCAATTCCCACATGGGCCAATGAGCTGCACCTGAGCTGGACTTGGAACTGAGCTAGATGCACCCTCCACAACTAAGATTGAAGGATAACAACTTGGCTATTCCTCTTCCTCAGTTCCCCAACCCTGTTCCCCTCCCCCAACACTATTCCCCTCCCCCAATTCCCCAATAAAATCTTTAAAACTATATATATATATATATATGTATATATATGTATACTCACACACACACACACACACACATATCTGCTCATTTATGCAAAAAGAACACAGGAAGAACAAACAAAAAACAAATTAGACTACCTTTAAGGGGTGGGTGGAGACAGGGCAAGAAGGAATGAGGGAGCAGAGGGGCACTCCTCTAAACACATCTCATAGAGTTCTCACATGTAGAACCACGGTAGTGTTTCACATGCTCAAAATAAACTAATCAATTAAATAAACAAGGGTGGGGGAAACCCTAAAATGGAACACAATAGGAGCAAATGGACCCAACTGCATTTCAAATGAATAACATAACCATATGGGGCAGGGGGATCCAAACATCTTTTGGATCACAGTATATTGACCATAAATCCTCAAACTCTCAAGCTAAAGACAAAAAAAAAAGTGTAAATATTGAACTCTAGCAGGTAGATTTGTTTTTTGCAGTGGTGTGGGTGAACAATTCTCTAACTATTTTCTATATACTCTAGGATTGAGAAAATAAGTAAATATATTATAGATCATGAAAGCCAGGTTTCTCACTGTCAAAGAAAGGACTTAAAATTATAGAAAGTGGAAAGGATACAATGAACCTTGCTATGTAAATTAGAATTGGAAGCATCAGTGTGAACTTACAGATTTTAATATATATGGAAAGAAATACAGAAATTGATATAGATGTGTATAGTGTGTGTGTGTGTGTGTGTGTATTTCCCATCCCTGTCCACTATGAAGGCTTAAAAACAACAATACACTCAAAAGAAATGAGCATACCTAGCTTCCAGATGGTTTAAGTTTCATCCTCCACTAAAAGGAACAAGGCCTCCTTTGAAGAAAAGTCTGATTCTAGGGCTGGGGCTGGAAAAGTAGAAAATTTAATGTGCCAGAAATTAAGAAACTGCTCAAAGAATAGAAATATGTCAAAAGGACACAGAAGCCAGCTTGAAGATGCTCCCAAGGGCCAAATCGGGGACAATCTGACCATCAAAATAAATAATGCTAACAATTTACAGCATAACAGAATCCATGAATTGGGCTGTCCGAGTGGCGCGTCGGTTAAGAGCTGTCTTGGGACGCCAGCTCTGAGAAGCGGGGCCCTGGTTCGGATCCCACATGAGGGCCAGTGATGCTGCACCCTCTACAGCTAAGACAGTGAACAACAGCTCGACCTGGAGCTGGGCTGCCTTGAGTCGTCCGCGACGGGGTAGGCTGCAGTGGGGTTGGCCGGCAGCTGGCGTTCGCTTTCGTGAGCCACCGTGAGAGGCCGTCCAATAGCCGGCAGCAACTGCCTCACCCAGGAAAAGCGCAATGATAATACCAACCTGGGCCAGTGAAGTGACATCCTCCACAACTACAGTGAAGAACAAAAGGACAGCAACTTGTCTGTTCCCCGCTCCCAATTCTCCCATAAAATCTTTTAAAAAAAAGAATCCATGAATCTACACTAATGTAATGTACATAAAGTAATGTACATAAACTCGGGAAAAGTAAAAACTACCCCTTATTGCAGAATGCCAACTAATAAATGTAGAAAAGATGATGGAATTAGAAAATTAGAAAATTTGGCAAAAGTCATAGTAATGATTGATTCTGGAAGGAATTATAAAAAAAATTGCTAAAAACTAGGGTGCAAGTTTGTTGAGAAAGAAGATATTTACAAAGTTTAAAACTACCTCTGAAAGATACTTATTAATTACAAAAGGAAACATAATAACCTGATAGTGGAGGAACTCAGCAGATACCACCTTAACCAAATTAAGTTAACATCACCAGGAATGGACAAAAATGATACCATGTGCCTCCAGAAATGCTGCGCCAAAGAAATATGGCTTCTGTAGAACTCCTGCCAAAAAAATGCATAACTCCAACCTAATCACAAGGAAACACTGACAAACCCAAATTTGGAGGACAGTCTATCAGATAAACTGGCCTTCACTCTTTAGTAATGTCGAGGTTGTAAAAGGCAAAGACTGAGGCACTATTCCAAATTTAAGGGGAATGAAGAGCATAATAACTAAATGCAGCTCATGATTCTAGACTTATCCTGGACCACAATAAAATGTTCTTCTTTTTTTGCTAAAATGGACATTAAAATGAACGTTAGCACAATTAGTGAAATTTAACTAAAGTCTACAGATTAGATACTAACATTGTATCAATGTTAATTTCCATATTTTGTAATTGTACTGTGGTTGTAACAGAGAACGTCCTTGTTTTTCAGCAAATGCATACTGAAATATTCAGCAATAAAGGAGCATTATGTTTACAAACTTACACTTAAACAGTTCAAGAAAAAATTCATATATGTGTATATTCATATGTATATAGGGAAAACTAACCATGATAAAAGGTTAACATGTAGGAAATCTTAGTAAGGGGTATACTGAATTCTTTGTCCGTGCACCTTCTAAGTTTAAAATTATTTCAAAATAAAAATTAAAAAATAATAATTCCAGATAGATTGAGGCTCTAAATATGAAATGTAAAATAATAATGCTCCTAGAAATAGTATAGACTATTTTGACCTTGGGATGAGTACAGATTTCATAAAAACACACACAAACCATAAAGAAAAAATTAACAAACTGGACTACATTAAAATTAAGAACATCTATTCATCAAAAGATACCATTAAAGAAATAGAAAGAGAAAGCAATGAGTGGGAGAATATATGTGCAACACACATAAATGACAAAGGGGTCACATCTAGGATAGGTTAAAAACCTAAATCAGTACCAAAAAAGAGACTGCACCACCTCATAACCATTAGGATGGCTACTATAAAAAAATCAAATTAAAAAACAAAACAAAACAGAAAAAAAGTGCTGGCGAAGATGTGGAAAAATTAGAGCCCTTGTGCACTGTTGGTGGGAATGTAAAATGGTGCAGCTGCTATGGAAAACAGTATGGTGGGTCCTCAAAATATTAAAAATACAATTACCATAGGACCCAGCAATTCCACTTCTGGGAATATACCCAGAAAAAGGGAATTGAAAGCAGGGTCTCAAAGAGGTATTTGAACATCCATGTTCACGTCCATTATTCACAATAGCCAAAAGGTGAAAGCAACCCAAATATCCACTGATTGAAGAATGGATAAGCAAAATGTGGTATATACACACAATGAACTATTATTCAGTTTAAAAGGAAGGAAATGCTACACATAGTACAATATGCATAAACTTTAAGGACATGATTATGCTAGGTGAAATAAGCCAGTCACAAAAAGACAAAATACTGTATGATTCCGCTCATGTGAGGTACTTAGAGTAGTCAGACTCATAAAGACAGAAAGTAGAATGGTGGTTGCCAGGGACTGGGGGTAGGGAGGAATGAAGAGTTGCTGTTTAATGGGGACAGAGTTCCAGTTTAGGAAAATTAAAAAGTTCTGGAGATGGACGGTGGTGATATTACTCAGCAAAGTGAATGTGCTAAATGCCACTGAAATATACACTTAAAAATGGTTAAGTGTATGTTACATGTATTTTAAGACACCATAGTAGAAAAATGAGTGACTGACTTGAACAGGCACTTCACAAAAGATATTGAAATGTCCCCTAAACACATAAAAATAAGAGGTGAAAAGGTACTTAACCTCATTAATAATACAAATGCATATTAAAGCCACTTCAGAATCCCTCTAAACACACCTGAAAGGTTAAAATGAAGAGCAACGTAAGTGCAGGTGAGAATGTGGAGCAACCAGGAGTGTAACCTAGTAACCAATTTGAAAAATGATTTGGCCCTATAGTTATTAAAGCTAAACACTACACACCCTATGATTCAGCAATTTCACTTCTAGTTATATAGCCAAAAGAAATGCATGCACATGTGTACTAAAAGACACATGTAAGAACGTTCAAAACAGGGCTGGCCGAGTGGCACATTGGTTAGGAGTTGGCTTGGGATGCCAGCTCTGAGCAGCAGGGCCGCAGTTCTGATGCCATATGAGGGCCAGTGACACTGCGCCCTCTACAGCTTAGATGGTGAACAATAGCTCAACCTGGAGCTGGGCTGCCGTGAGTAGCCGGCGATGGTGTAGGCTGCAGTGGGGCTGGCCGGCAGCGGGCGTAAGCTGCCGTGAGCGGCCGTCCAATGGCCAGCAAGCGACTGCCTCACCAGGGAAGAGCGCAATGATAACACCAACATGAGCCAGTGAAACGACGTCCTCCACAACTAGACTGAAGAACAAAAGGACAGCAACTTGTCTGTTCCCCTTCCCCAATTCACCAATGCTGTTCCCCTCCCCCAATTCCCCAGTAAAATCTTTAAAAAAAAAAAAAAAGAACGTTCAGAACAACATTATTCTTAATAGACACAAAATTGAAACTCTAGATGTCCATCAATGGACTAGATGAGTAACTTGTAGTATATTCATCTTATGGATTAGTAATCAGCAATGATGATGAAGACACTGCTGTTACAGGCAACCATATGGATGAGTACCATAACCACAATGCTGAGTTAAGGAAATCAGACACACGTAAAAAGAACATAGTATATGATTACGTTTATATAAAGATGAAAAACTGGCAAAGTTTATCTCTGGTGCTAGAAGTTACGATGAGTTACTTCTGGAAAGGACAGACGGGAAGGGGAGTGATTAAGGCGGACATGCAGACAGCCACCGAGGAGCAGATTTGTTCTGATTTTTATTCTGATTTTTACTGAGTGGTGGCTGCAGCGTATGTTCACTTGGTGGTGATTCACTAAGCTCAGCACACATGCTTTGTGAACTCTTCTGGATGCATGTCATACTTGAATAAAAAAGTAAAAACAAAACAAAAACAACTCTGCAATTCCCAACTTGCCTTTTACATGAAGCTACTTGAAGGCTCTTTTCAATTTTCTGCCATTTCTTTTAACATTTGTGTTACACCACTCAGTAAATACATGTGCATCTCCACATGTAAACATACTCCATCAGCAACAGTCCAAAACAATGAAATTGAGGAAGGAATAGACTTTTAGCCACTTTTTAATAACAGATGCAAAACGCAAATCATTTGATAAAAACACTCCAGATGCAAATAATGAAATACTACAATGCAAGTATACATGCTTCTCAAGGTAAAGTCCAATTTTCATAGACTGCATTTTCACCTCAAAATTTAAGATTAGTTTTAAAATTTCACCTTTCAAGTTTCAGAGATGGACTGCTCAATCATACTGTTAACTCGCTTTTATACTAAAAAGGTATGATCACAAATAATCGTCAAGAGTTATCAATGACTGGGCCAGCCAAGTAGTACGTTGGTTAAGAGTTGGCTTGGGACGCCAGTTTTGAGCAGCAGGACCCCAATTCGGATCCCACATGAGGGCCAGTGACGCTGCACCCTCTACAGCTAAGAAGGTGAACAACAGCCCGACCTGGAGCTGGGCTGCTGTGAGTCTCCAGTGACAGCATGGACTGCAGTGGGGCTGGCGGGCAGCGGGCATGGGATTTTGTGGGCGGCCGTCCAATGGCCAGCGAGCAACTGCCTCTCTCGGGAAAAGCACAATGATAATACCAACATGGGCCAGTGAAGCGGTGTCCTCCACAACTAGACTGAAGAACAAAAGGACAGCAACTTGTCTGTTCCCCCTTCCCCAACGCTGTTGACCTCCCCCAGTTCCCCAATGAAATCTTAAAAAAAAAACACGTTATCAATGACTTAGATAGATTCTAACTGAAGTAACTGCAGATTATTAATTCCCATCTATCAATTTTTAGAAGTATTCTCAGTATAATGAAAAAGTGTATTATTTATACCAGGATGCACATGAGCAGTGTATGAAACCTGAAAATTGTAGGCATGTAGGAGAAACCATCTCTACATGGAAAATAATCTTTTCTACTGTCTGTGACAAAGAAGAATTAAGCATACAAAGGCCCCAAGCCAGATGTCACAGCTACTGACAAGAGTGGGAACAATTTCCCCAAAACTCACTGTGAACAGCAGTAGTGCTTCATTCTATATTTGCAAAAGCTCCAATCAGCAGTGACGTGCTCTGGATCAAAGGGTCCTTTCCCATACCTCTCAACTAGATCTAGCTTCAAACAGTATTGAAATGAGAGAGGTACCCTGCCATGCTAAGAAAAATGTCATGAAAATACTGCACAAAATGACAGACACATACATATGGGTGCCTACATGAGAGGATGAGCATGTGTGCATGGTATCTAAATAATCAAAAGCCAAACGCTTCATTCATCTGGTTAATCATCAATGCTTCATCACAGATGAAGGAGTTCAAGTTGTGGGGAGGTGTCTATATGCTAGAGAAGCATGGTGAGATAGGAAAACTTAGAAAAATAAAATAACACTTAAGTTTGTGGGGCCTCCAAGCCTTTTTAAATTTTTTCAATTTTTCTGTTCACTTTCACCGTTTTCTTCTTTCCTTCTGTATCTTCTTCCTTCAATTTCTATTGAAGACTTTTTTCTCCTCTCTTAAGTAAAAACAATTGCTCCAGTCCAGGTAAACTGTTCCCAAATAGCTCCACCTCTTCTACGGCCCTACCCACTACACACACACATATAACCTTACTTAAATCAGCCAACACAGTAGAGTTGAAGCTGTGCACAGATGGCATGTGCTGGCACGCAGCAGGTATACAGATCTGCTTTACAATGAAAAAGTACTCACTGTTCAAGACCAAACTACCAGCATCTCCGGACCCAAGCCTGGGAAGATCTGACATGCCTGTCCAGTGCACACTCCATTGTAAACCTTCAAAGACACTGCCTGCCACTGATAAGGAGCAACAGAAGGAAGGCAGTCGTGCAAATCCAAGGCCAATGTTTCAACCTGTTCTTCCAGTCACGTAAATAACAGGTCACACGGCACTCCATTCTGAAGACAGCCCCAGAAACTGAGTAACCAGTTAGGTCAGAAAATACTAGCTATCTTACACAAAAGAGTGGCAGCACTGCCACCAAGGAAATAATTCACGGTGCTGATTCAGACTAACGAAAGTAGGACAAAGGTCGACTCCTGGTACCATCCCTCAGGCCACACAGGATGACCCCAGCAGCTCATCACGATGGTGACAAGGAGAAACCCCGGGGGCATTTTCAAGCCCCTGGGGTAAATCTGGGTTCAGTTTCAATAACCCTAGAACAGAAAAACCAGCATTTCCTGCTAGGCCTTTCCACACAAATCAGGAAGTCCCTAGCCAGCTGTTCCTGTGAGGTACTTCTTAAAATAATAAAGCCAACAGATCTATCAAAGCCCTGCTTGGACAAAAGGCTTTTGAATGGATCATGTTTCACATAGTGCTTGCTTTCTCCCTCCCTATCAGACTTAGCAGAAACAATCTCCAGGTTTTCTCCTAGAGTCAAAGTTTCTACCCAGAACACCACATCCCTAAGACAAACAAACAAAGAACAAATAAATGAATTCTGGACTCAGAATTCATTTGCAATGTGAATCTTTGCAATGACCTAAAACTTGACCGGCGCAAAAATGGGCTGGAGCCATAGTGTCCCTTGGATGGTACAAACCAACACAGACACAGACTGTTCCTTTCAGGACTCAGTCCTGGCCTGGAGAAAAGGTTCCAGAGCTAACTAATAAAAATGTTACTACCTGTCATTCACTAAGCACTTGCTGTGTGCCAGGCCCCTCATTTCATCCTGACCACAGCTTATGAGCCCTGGTCTGTTTGCTCCCGAAGCCCATGATCTAATGAATCACTATACTAACAAGAACTAAGCCACCCTATAAAGGATTGTAAATGAAATTATTGTGCTTGTATTAAATGCGTACCACCCAATTTTAACTAGAATGAATACTGGATCAGTTGTCAGAAAAAGAGTAACAATTTATGGTGTATTAGGGGGTGAGGTGGGAATAAAAACCCATCTAGGGGTTTCAGGAATATTATTGCTGGTCATCCTTTAAGACCCACCATAAACCTTCCAGGCTAGAAACAATAGTTTCCTACTTAAAAATGCTTACACTGCTTTCCTGCTCGCCCAGGGCATCTGACTTTTTCACATGTATTTTAGTTATTCGTTTGTGTGATTCACCTACATCCATTACTCCACGAACGCCTTGAAGGCAGACTCCACCTCCAGCTCACACCACCAAAGAGCCTTGAATGAGGCAGGTGCTTAATGATTTCTTTCACACATAAGCCTACTATTTGGTTTCATTCATAAAGAATGAGTCTATCAGACTGTGAACTCCCTTCAAAAGCTGTGTGTTCCCAACACCAGAAGAGGGCCAACCCTAAATAATGCTTATTTAATAAATCAAACATCATATTAAGATTCCCGCCTCCTAACAACCCATTACATATTCAAATATTGCCACATTAATACCTTTGACAATGATGCTGCTGCTCCAGGTTTCACAAGTTTGCCTCCTGCAGATGCTGAAGAAGTGTTATCGGGTTTAGTTTTTTCTACAATTTGCGTTTTGCTTATCCCAGACACTTTAGGCACTGAGCCGACACTCCTGCTTGCTTTCTTCATTCTGGGCTGCCTCTTCGTGATGCATTTACAAGCAAATCTGTGGAAAGAAATGGTATTACACTGAGAACAAAACTGGAAGAAAGCTCTTTAGAAATTTGTTTTTGAAGAATTTCACCATGTGACAAAATAGCTTGAAAGCTAGATGTCTCTACAGAAACTAAAAGATGAAAAATCCTCAGACTTGTTAATGCACCTTATTTTCAAGGCTTCCTTCTTGAATGCTACTAATTTGAAATTATTTTGTTCATTCTAGTTTAGTCAATAAAAAGGATATCCTAGGTCACTAATGGAACTGGCTAAATATAACAGTGTACATTATCTTTAGCACTTAATGAAGCAATAAGTATCCTTGCACTTGAGAATTAGCCATTTTGCAGGTATCTAGGGATGATCATACTTTCCAAATTATCCAGCATAGTACTAATTACAAATATTTGTTGTAATATCCCCCACAGAAGCCAGCAGAATATCCCCAAAACTCCAACATTCAGGATCCAGTGTATCTTTTTTTTCTTTTTAAGAGGCAGCATCAAAAATCTTTATCAGAACATTAGCCTAAATTTTTGGCTCAGAAAATAAAGGAATTCTATACACCTGTAAGGAATATGACAAATCTTATTCCTAAGTGGTACATACTACAGCAGGACCTCAAATAACGTCATTACATTATAGCATTAATAGAAACTTAACTCTTATTTATATCACTTAGCATATGGTAAAACTGGTTTTGGTCCAGAGGCCGGCGACGGATCTGCCTCAGCCGGGAAGAGCGCAATGATAATACCAACATGGGCCAGTGAAGCGATGTCCTCCACAACTAGGCTGAACAACAAAGGGACAGCAACTTGTCTGTTCCCCTCCCCCAATTCCCCAATAAAATCTTTAAAAAAAAACACCTGGTTTTGTTATACATCATTTCACCACAGTTCCAAGAACCTATTAACTTCATTAAGTGAGGACTTACTGTACTTGACTTCACAGCTAAGAGGGCTTGGAATAACACTGGCAGTACACAAAGCTACAGCCAGATAAACCCTTAAATATACCTTTATTAACTGAACTAGATAAGCAGTCTCTACAGTAATATCATGTTTGGAAAGACATCATGGACTGTTTTGGATAGAGTAATACAACTAACAAAATGAAAGCCTATCTTTGACACAAGGAGGTTTATGTATGATGACACTGAGACACTAATATATTGAAAACAAAATGTGGTTTGGCCTATTTTTATGAAGATTTCTACACACTAGTAAAAATAAAGAGAAACTTCTTTTTGAAAAGAAGAGGTTCATTCCAATACCCTTAATGAATATTTTACTTAGACTGTACTCAAACACTCCAGATTTATCTTGCCTTAACATAATAAAAACTGTACCAACTGGTTTGGTGGCAGGAACAGTGAAACAGGGCAAAGGGGGCTCTGCTCCAAACTCAAAGTGTAAGGCCATGGAGCAAAAAGAACACTGTTATTAACATCAAATGAAACACAGTGAAACCTCAGAGACTCTTCTCTGGCTTTCCCCCAACTTTGTGAGTATTCCTTATAGAAATGCCGTACACAGTAACGATCAAATTACCTATCCACTCAACCCTTTTGCTTTCTGCCTTCTTATTCCATATGCATAATCTGCCACTGTAAGCACTCCCTCTAGTTCAGCTCTACCATCTATTCCCTGCAGTTTCCCAGAAGATAAAGAAAATGACTAAGATTCCCACAACAGGTACAATGTACTGTTCCCTGCCAATCAGCAATTCTATGATTTTCTCACCTATAAAATGAAGGAATTAGTCTGGATCCACCACTAACTCAAGGTACTGTAGAAAAAATCTAATTCCTAAGAACCTCTCCTCTTTTCCTTTTTACTTATCTTCTCTTTTCTAAGTCTCATATCTTGTAAATGGCTCTCCAAAGTTTCTTTCTTCTCTTCTCATGTTTCACACCTGCACTCGTTTTCACACCACCACTCACACCTCTACCGTTCTCTGCCTACTTCTCCAGCTGCTGTCAAATTAAACTTTTTCTACACCAGCACTAATAGAACTTATTGCAATAAAGAAAATGTTCTATATAAATCTGTTCTGTTCAATACAGTAGCCACTAGCCTTGTTGTAGCCACTGAGCGCTTGAAATATGCTAGTGTGACTGAGGAACTGAATGTTACATTGTTTAATTTTAATCTATTTAAAGTTACATGGTAGCTACATACTGGACAATGTAAGGACTGTCCTTTTTCTGTTGTTGTCTCTGTCCCAGAGTTAAAACCCATCCACTAGGATGACTATAATAAAAACACAGTTACAATGTTGGATACACATAATGATATAGTTCTCCTGTTTTCTGCATAAAAAATAATTTTTTGTTTCAATTCCAAATGTCATCAATTGATGAATGGATAAGCAAAAGGTATATCCAACAGAATACTATTTCGGCATTAAAAAAAAAAAAAAGGAGGGCCGGCCGAGTGGCTTGTTGGTTAAGAATTGGCTTGGGGGCACAAGCTCTGAGCAGCAGGGCCCCGGTTCAGATCCCACATCGGCCAGTGACACTGCGCCCTCTACAGCTAAGATGGTGAACAACAGCTCGACCTGGAGCTGGGCTGCCGTGAGTCGCCGGCGAGTCGCCAGCCAGGAAGAGTGCAATGATCACAATACCAACATGGGCCAGTGAAGCAACATCCTCCACAACTAGACTGAAGAACAAAAGGAGAGCAACTTGTCTGTTCCCCTTCCCCGATTCCCCCACGCTGTTCTCTCTCCCAACTCCCCAACAAAATAAAAATTAAAAAAAAAAAAAGGAATGAAGTACCAATACATGGTACAGCATATAAGAACCTTGAAAACTTTTACCAGATAAAAAAAGCCAGACACAAAGGACGATGTATTGCATGATTCCATTTATACAAATTGTCCAGGACAGGCAAATCCACAGACACAGAAAGTAGGTTAGACAGAGATATAAAGTATAGCATAGGGAATATAGTCAGTAATATTGTAATAACTATGTATGGTGTCAGGCGGGTACAAGACTTACAGGAGGGAATCATGTCATTAAGTTATATAAATGTCTAACCACTATACTGTACATTGAAACAAATATAATATTGAATGTCACTTTGTTTTCACTTTGCAGAATTGTCACTTCATTGAGTCTAGAATTCCATGGCCCTACCCTATTAAATACCAATAGTACCCACCAACCACTGAGACAACTGAAAAAGCTTCCAGTTTTCCTAACATGACCCCTAATCAGGGCAAGGATCCTCAAAAACAGATATAATTCACCAGTAGATCTTCCCCCCCCCACAGCCCCGCCCCAGACCTGGTTACAAAGGAGATTTTGTTGGCCCAGGCCTACCCTAGAGACCCTCTAGAGTCCCCTGGGCACGGGAGGGATTACAGAGTGGAGGGAAAGGACAACCACAGTTCACAGCACCTTGAGGGTCCGAAAAAAGGAATGTGATGGAAGTTACTACTATCCTTTTCCCAGCCCTGCTAGAGGGTGCCATGTCAGCACCCACCACCACCTCTAGTCCAGCAAAGTCAAGGTTTGGGCGAAATAAAAAGTAGCTCTCCTCACAAAAACAGTATGGATCCTATCTCTCTAAGTATGCTGAGAATAATCTCAAACTATCATAATCAATGAAGTATGTCACAAGTACTTCTCAATTAATATTTCCTAAAAACATCAAAATAGATGCACTGCTCCCAAAACATGGAAAGGTACTGAAGAACCTGAGCCCCTCCCATGGGGCAGGCACCATGTCCCAGCCATGAGATACCCAGCACAGTTCACTGAATCCTCACAAGAGCCCACATGGGCATTGATAGATTAAGGAACTGAGGCTCAGGGTAGAAGTAACGCTCCCTGCGTCAACCATCCTCATGTGACAGTAGTCTGAATCCAAACTCTATATCCTGCCCACAACTTCATATGGCCTCCAATGCAACCATACACAGAGCTTCCTCAGGAATGGGCAATTGTGATCGCAAAGAATATTTCACAAGATGTGAACAAAATGTAACAACACTAAAACTGTACTGCTCAATTTGCCCCTTCTAGATTTATCTACTTGTCCTATAGATCAGTGCTGGCTGGTATTCTTGACCAAATTTTTTTCATTTTGAAGGTACAAATTACCATGATATTTAATATAAAATCTTTTCTTTAGAGCAGAAAATTTATTGCCAGGTCTAAATCAGTACGTACTAAGTTACACCTGTAAAAGTAGAATTCTTAGCTAAAATCATATTAATTTATAGATACTAGCTACTTTTTTATTTTAAATAATTATTTGTTAATGTTTCCCTGAAAATAAGACCTAGCCAGAAAGCCGTAGCATAATATTAGGTGCCAAAATATGGCACCTTGGCATACTGAATATTTTAAGCTCAAGGGGTATGTGGAAAAGGCACCCTGCTCCCTGAAATAGGTCATAAAACCCTCATGTGAGGGGTGCGTGCCCTCCATATCCTGGAGGAATCTTGCTAAGGCTTCTTCTCCGGCTAGGTCTTATTTTCGGAGAACCTGAGTAGCTATGGGCAGAGAGACACAACTGCTCTCATTTATAGGAATAACCCTGCTTTGATTAGGTTGTTGGAGAAGTCATGACTCATTTTTGCAACGAAAAACATAGAAAAAAATACATCATGACTTTTCTGGCAACCGAATAGAAGGCTACAGTCTGGTGGCCAGAACTCTTACCAGGGTGTTCCAGTACTCAGGACCCTCAGGACAGGATTTACATGTATGTCCAGGAGCCCTGCCTAGAGTTAATTACACATCCACAGCCACACAGGAAGCTGGGGTTTCCTTTACATCTACGAAAAGATCATATAATTAAAGCCTAATGAGAAAAACAAAGGGCCATCTCTTACCTTCCACATATGGTAAATAAAATACTATTTAAAAATCAAACCACAGACATTTAAAAATGGAAAATACCTTGGAGGCCATTTATAGGAAATCCCACATGCAACAACACTGACAAAAAAAATCTAGTTACAAGCATCCTCCGTTGGAGGATAATGACTACTAAAAAGTTATGAAGCAAATCATCATTTACGCAACATTCACTGAACACTATTTTGTGCCACGGCAAACCAAACGCCAATTCTCTGGGAAGCTCGTCAGACAAAGCATAAATAAACACTAGGACATATCAAGGTGATTAAGAAAAAAATATCTCCTTTTAAGGAGCTCACAGTCTAGTGGAAGAAATAAGATACATAATAAATGAATAATGAATAGGTCCCCATCCCTTATAAATTCTACTGAAAAAGCAAGGTAAGTACAGTTGATCATTGAACACAAGGGTTGGGGTGCCAACCTCTGGCGCGATAGAAAATCTGAATATAACTACAGATTCCCAACCACAGATTGAAAATACAGTTCCCCCTGAAACAACATGGGCTTGCACTGAGTGTTATTAATTTAAATAATAATGGGAAAAGTCCGTCCATGTATAAGTAGATCTGCGCAGTTCAATCCCATGCTGTTCAAGGGTCAACTGTATATGTGTACAAGGCAATGAGAGCAGAAAGATCTAGTCCCCAGTTCTGCCTTTGGGAAACAGGGTGGGAAGTACACTTCATAGAGGTGTGGGAAAGCATGGGCTCACCTGAGGAGCTCTATGGACCTGGGTCTGGCTAGAATACAGAAATGTCAAAATGATGACTGGTGGGGAAGGGCGTTAGCAGGACGGTCAAGCCCCGGCCTTTGTCTGACACAGGACAGCAAACCATAGATGGGTTAAAGGCAGTGCAGCCCTAAATTACCAGGTTTGTAGTTCCTAAAGATGAACCTGGTGCTTCTGAGCATGGACTGAAGGGGTACAGAGTAGGGGGTTCAGGTATGAAGAAACCAAAGTGGCATCTCCTTCTCTGTCACTCCTTTCCTCTGACCTGAATCTAAGTTCTACACTCAAAAGAAAAGTACCACTCTTCACCCCACAGCTCTCCCAGCTCTGAATATCACTATGGCACTTCTCTAAGCCTGCCCTTCTCTCATGTGAGTCCCATGAATCCCCTGCCACTCCTCCGGATTCCTCACCTTTTGTGTCCATCAGCATCATGGTGTGCTGGCCCCTCAGAACTGAGCACAGATATTAGATAGGTTTGGTCTGACAAGCACGGAGCTCAGCACCAGGATTATATCTCTCCATCCAGACGCTGAGCTTCTCTTAACATCATCTAAGTGAGACCCTTGCTTTTCTAGGTGCTACCAGAGGCTCACACTGAGTCTATCTACAGTTACCTTTTTCACACAAACTGCTGCTAATCTGCTTTTCTTTTTTCCCCCTAACATTTTATTATGAAAACTTTCAAACACACAGAAATGTTGAAAAAATTAAACAGTGAACATCCCAACTTTTCTCCTTTTCATAGTTATGTAATTTATATTCTGGAAAAAAATTACACATATAGCTGTTAAAATTTTCATTTGGTCAGATTCAGCTCCAGGTCCCAGCCTTTGGGATATTCATAAATTCTGATTTTGACTTGAAACCCATTAATTAACCCTCTAACAAGCGCTGTCTTCCATCTAAGTCACTTGTCCACTCAGGTTCCTCATCTACAATAAAAGGAGGTTGGATTCTAAGGAATCTTGAAAGTACCTTCTAATTCCAAAGCCTCATAATTTAATATAATTTATGTCACTGATGGTGAGGCCACATATAGGGGACAAAGCCATTAATTAGGCTCTGTGGTGTACCACTAGACCTCCCTCCGGTCTAAAACAGTAGCAGAGCACTGTACTTAAAAGTCAGGAGCCGGGTTTGAGCTCCTGCTTTGCTATACACGCTGTGTGACTGTAAGCAAATGACTCAAATCACTCCATCCCTTCATATCTTTGCAATTCTGTTTCCTCTCCTACAAAGAGGAGCTGATAAAACCTAACTTATGGAGTTCTTGTACAAAATAACATATGTAGACAAAGAAAAAGAACAAAAATCTTGACATATGTACTCATTCTGGAAGTTTTTTCAACAGGGCTCAAAGGTCAGAAAAATGGTGCAACAATCCAAGATCAGGGAGGGCAATTTATTTCAGTATTCAGAAACTCCACCCTCCCTAACCATCCAACCATGAAAAACATACCAATCAAGTTTCAGATATAATGCCAAAAGGACTTTAAGAATTTATCTTAACTGTCATATTGCATCAAGAAAGATCCACAGTGGAGAACACAGATTGCCCTGGAAACCACGAGAGAGCTCTGAAGCCACCCCTCTCAGAGACGCACCTTCAGCCGTGGCACAGTGTGGAACAAGGAACCCTTGGTGGGACTATAGGGGTGGTCCCCAATCCCTCCTGCCTGTAGTCACATCAGGATCTTGATTGCTGTTACTTTTTCCTTTGAACTCCCTCTATTCACCAATGAAAACAATTTTTTTCCTGTTATATAAATGTGTTGCTATTTAAAACTATTTAAATGTAATTGATATTTTGAAATCCATTGTGCTTATTTTGAAAACCAGAATTTGGGAGACTGCCCCACCAAGTGTGATCAAATCGGTATCCCGAGGCAAGCTATTTAACCTCTGAAACAGCGGTTCGCAACCTTCCTAATGCCACGACCCCTTAATACAGTTCCTTATGTTGTGGTGACCCCCAACCATAAAATTATTTTTGTTGCTACTCTATTATCTGTAATTTTGCTACTGTTATGAATCGTAATGTAAATATCTTTTTGTTTTCCGATGGTCTTAGGCGACCCTATGAAAGGGTCGTTCGACCCCCAAAGGGATCGCGACAGGTTGAGAACAGCTGCTCTGAAATCTGAAGTTTCCTCATGTGTAAAATGGGCTGGTAATAATCCTACCTATCTTAAAAGAATGTTGAGAGGATTAAATAAAATAAGGAACCTGAAGTACTTAGCAGAGTGGCAGCCCACAGCAAAGACAGAATAAATTAAACTATCATAACTTATAGAACACACTGCATGCCCCAAGTATGACTAATGTGTTATTAAAATAAAAGCAACAACTCAAAAGACACTTTGTAAGAGAAACCCTTTATAAGAAATGACTAAACATTGTTTTTACTCACTACTTACATTAAATTACACACTACGGTGACATCAACGAAGATGTCAACAAACAACACTTGCTTCTGGTATTTTCCCACTGAAAATTATATATCAGGAAATACTAAAATATATGGTAGGGAGTTCACTAGAGCAATAACCAAGAGACCGGTTGCAGGCCTGACACTGCTGCATGACCTTGAGCAAGTCATGCTAACTCTGAACCTTGTTTATAAGGCGAGGAGAATGGATTAGGATCTTTCTTTCAGGAATTCAAAAATTCTGTTTTACAATTTGTACCCTCAGAACGAGGAATCAAACTTTTTTTGAGGGGCCAGCCGAGAGGATCAGTTGGTTAAGAGCACGAGCTCTGCGCAGCGGGGTCACCGATTCGATTCCCACATGAGCCAGTGAGCTGTGCCCAAGCTGAGCTGCCACTGAGCTGCCAACAGGTGGCAGGATGGCTCAGCTGGTGGGAACACATGCTCCTAACAACAAGGTTGCCAGTTCGACTCCTGCAGGGGGATGGTGGACTATGGCCACCCACAACTAAGATTGAACACGGCACCTTGAGCTGAGCGTCTGCGAGCTGCCAATGGGCGGCCGGATGGTGGCTGGACTTGGGAGTTGAGCTAGATGCGCCCTCCACAACTAAGATTGAAGGAAAACAACTTGGCTGTTCCCTTTCCCCAATTCTCCAACACTGTTCCCCCTTCCCCAATTTCCCAATAAAAATCTTTAAAAAAACAAAAACCAAAACTTTTTTTAAAAAGGAAATTGCTTATTAGTTATGATTTTTATACCTATCAATATCTCACTAAAAATCCAAAAAGGGTCTTGAACCAAGCAATCTAAATACATTTATCTCTCTTATTTCACAAACTCCATATTTAAAATGTTGGGATCATGTTAAAATTGTAAACTAAGAATAGTTTTAAAACACAGAGGAGAAGGAATCACACAGTCAAGGGAAAATTGCAAGTTAGCAAATTAGCTACATTGAAGTCAGGAAGTAAATGTTGCTAAATGAATCAACACCAATAACCAATTAACAATCCTGGGCCAGCTGAGTGGCGCGTTGGTTAAGAGCTGGCTTGGGATGCCAGAGGGCCCTGTTCGGATCCCACATATGAGGGCTAGTGACACTGCCCTCTACAGCTAAGATGCTGAACAACAGCTCAACCTGGAGCTGGGCTGCAGTGAGTGGCCGGCGACAGCGTAGGCTGCAGCCCCTGTGGCAGTGGGTTGCCGTGGGCTACCATGTGTGGCCAGCAGCCGCTGTGAGCGGCCGTCCAGAGGCCGGCGACTGATCTGCCTCGCCCGGGAAGAGCGCAATGATGGTGTCAGCTTGGGCCAGTGAAGCAACATCCTCCACAACTAGACTGAAGAACAAAAGGATAGCAACTTGTCTGTTCCCCTTCCCCCAATTCCCCAATAAAAATCTTTAAAAGAAAAAACCAATAACCAATCCTATAAAAGCATGTGTACTACAAAAACGAAACAAAACGTTAAAAAGATTCAATAAGAAATGTTTTAATTAAATAAATCATAATGCAATAGACTGATCCTATACTGAATTCCTCAACATATACTTTTTTAACCTTTCTTATTGTGAATTATAACACACAATCAGAAAAATGCATTTAAATGTATACATTTTAAAGACAAACTTGGAGTGGGAATCCTTTGAAAAAGTCAAGGCTTACTCAGAGGAAAAGCCTGAGTCTTGTCATTTCAAAGAAATTGCACATATGCAAGTGGGTGTGTATTCAAGGTACACAAGATAGACAGGAAGGAGAGAGAAGCCAGGTGAGACACCTTAAGGTATGTGATTTTCAGCTTAGTCTGAATCCACATACGAAAGTCCATTACTGCTCAAAATACTTCAAATCTCACTAAGGTGCTTACTGACAAATTTAAATGCTTAGTTTTTATGATAACAAAACTTTCTCATTTTTAAGAGATTTTTATTTCATGCATAATAGGCATGAAAAATTAGGGTGTGACTATAAACTAATATACATTTAATATGGCAGTTTCCAAAAATCAATAATGCAAGATCTACCTCTCCTCCACTTCTACCTCCCAACCCTCAAAGGGAGGAACTTCACCTCAGTGTCCTCTCCTTGCCCTGCGTGCGCACTGCCCTTAAACACATTCATGGTCACAGAAGGAGAAAAAGGCAGCTCTCTTCGATGATTTCCACCTCTTTCCCCTCAAAGCTACCTCCTTCCTGCTTGGCCACACTCTGTGAAGGGAGCCTGGAGGTGAAACAACAGGAGAAAGGCCAGCTGTTCAACCATGCCCAAGTGGACACTAAAGGTAGCACTAAGGAGGCGATGGTGAGCGGGGCCAACACTGCTCCAAGTGGAAGCACAGAGGTAAACTCAGACTGCACTGGAATGGGATGAAAAGTTGAGTAGGAGGTGAAGGATAAAAAACTTTTCAAAAATTTGGCTTTGTGAAGGAGAGTCAGGGAGTAATGAGGAGGTTGAGACATTTTGCTGATGCTGCTACCGCTGTTTAAATACCAAAGCGAGCTGCCTAGAGACTGCCAGCTGGCCAGTAGAGCAAGCCCCCAGCACTACCACATTCGATTCTCATAATTGCTCTATGCGGCTGGGAAGCAGGAAGAAACTGAGGTTAGAGAGGTTTAGCAGCCCACCCAAATCTGAGCTCTTTCCACTAAACCACAACTACTGATGTTAGAAAAAAAGAAGTCCGTTATCAGCAATAGGAATTCAAAAGCACAACTCGGTTCCCACTTGTTTTGGTTACATACTAGTAACCAAACCATACATAAACTCATACTAGTTTATGGTTTTTATCTATTACTCAACAAGATTTAACACAAGGACATATTTGGAAACAACTAGAAGGTCCCTGGATTTTTCAAACTTAGAACTGTCTTCTCCTTCTTAATACTTTCCAAAGAATAAAACAAAAAACCTAATCTTATACCAAGATCTCTTCAGATCCATTTCTGGAGATCTCTTTGTAATAATACAGCTGCTGAAAGGCCGTTAAACTACTGACAATACTTAACATTCCAGACAAGTGACAAGGCTGGAAAAGGACAGCCTAAAAGAATTTCTGGCTATAGTACACAAATGATTTTTCCAGATTTAGTCCCAAACAAATCGGTTCCCAAAGTTCAAAATCCCAGAATGCAAGAAATTTTGAGTCTCCTATAGCCACAACCTCCTCAGTCAAGGTTTC
Organism: Hipposideros armiger; assembly: GCF_001890085.2. Classification (NCBI taxonomy): domain Eukaryota; kingdom Metazoa; phylum Chordata; class Mammalia; order Chiroptera; family Hipposideridae; genus Hipposideros; species Hipposideros armiger. The sequence goes on from NW_017731793.1 coordinate 1,560,843, forward strand.
TGAAAATTTATAAAAAAGAAATATTTATTCAGGATCCTTTCAAATCATAGCTTTATGCTCAGATTTTTGGCAGGCAGTTATAAACTTGCACAATCCTGTATTCATAAAATTAACTATCGGCCATATTTTTAATTTAAAACATCAATTTGATATATTTGCACATTTATAACAAACTGATCTGAAATACAAAATGAAACATTTTCTTTTGTATGTCAATAATCATTGAAATGTAACAACATTAAAAATATTTTTAAAATACGCTTAAAATTTAAGATTTGAGAATTGTTTTGCCAATAGCACAAAGGAAGTCTTTCTAAACTAATCAAGTTAAAATAGGTAAGAATTTTAATTCAGTTTAATAAAAACAAAATCTTTTTCAACAAGCATTTCATTGGTTAGATGAAAAGAAAATTAAAAAATACTAAGGAGTACTTTCTCCTTGTGTCTACTGCGGGTAAAGTAGTGGTCTCAACAGTGGGCAATTCTGCCCCCTAGGGGATATTTAGCACTGTCTGTAGACATTTTTGGTTGTCACAACTGGGGGGCTGGGGGGCTGGGG
>NW_017731793.1:1562316-1581992 GCF_001890085.2 Hipposideros armiger
CAGTCTAGTTGTGGAGGACGTCACTTCACTGGCCCATGTTGGTATTATCATTGTGCTCTTCCCGGGTGAGGCAGTCAATCACCGGCCATTGGACGGTCGCTCACGGTGGCTCACGGCAGCTCTCACCAGCCGCCGGCCACTCATGGTGGCTCACAGCAGCTCACAAAAGCTCACACCAGCTGCCGGCCAGCCCCACTGCAGCCTATGCTGTCGCCAGCGACTCATGGCAGCCCAGCTCCAGATCGAGTTGTTGTTCAGCATTTTAGCTGTAGAGGGCGCAGCGTCACTGGCCCTCATGTGGGATCCGAACCAGGGCCCTGCTGCTCAGAGCTGGTGTCCCAAGCCAACCCTTAACCAACGTGCCACTCGGCCGGCCCTGGGTTGTCTTTTTTTATCTCAAGGGGCGGCCTGTACAGTGAGACTACAGAGGGCTTTTAGGGTGCTGTCTTCAGAGACATTTAAAAAATGATGGACGGGTGGCCGGTTAGCTCAGTTGGTTAGAACGCAATGCTCATAAAACCAAGGTTGCCAGTTCGATCCCCACATTGGCCACTGAGCTGCGCCCTCCACAACTAGATTGAAACAACTACTTGACTTGGAGCTGATGGGTCCTAGAAAAACACACAGTTCCCCAATTAAAAAAAAACACACACAAAATGATGGAGGTGTGTCTTGGCACTGAAGGAAGGGCTTCAGCTTACAGCATTCCCTCCTCTGTCCCCACCACCTCTGCCGGCCCTGCTCGGCCTCTTTTTGTGTCAAGGAAAAAGTGCAGCTGGACAACTACCAGAGCCTCCTAATGTTTTCCCCACCTTCAGTACTTCAGAACCAGAACTGCTTCTCCATATCCTGAAGCACAAAGCCCACCCTCCCACTCCCTGCCCCCAATACCTCACCGCCTACCTCAGACCAAACGCCCCAATGACCAACATGCGTACCTCTAGACCCAGGCTTCCATCCACCTGCCGCACCTAGTTTCCTATTTTATACACAAACATAGCCACCCTCTTTCAAATACCCACACTTCTGCTCCTATAGGTCCCTATTCCTGAAAGCCCTTACCATCTTCTTGCCCAAGAACTAACTGCTCACATGTCATGTCAAGATTCCGCTCTAACGCCATATCCATAGTCCCTGACTCTTCTATAGACCCCTCCTCTCTAGCACTTGGACCATCACACTCACCTCACTGCATTTTATCCTGGCAACATTTGGGGCATGCTTTATCTGAAACTCAGCTGTTACTGGGCCTCCTGTATTTTATCTAGCAACCCTAGCCCTGGCACACAGACCCTCAAACAGGGAGAGAAGGAAAGGCAGTGGTAGAGAAGGAAATAACAGAATACAAGGACTAACATACAGAGTGAACCGTGACAAAAAAGATGGGCGGAAGTCTTAAGCCATAACCAGCAAGAATACTAAACCCAAATCCCCATGTATAACAGTCTTGTTAACAAATCAGCCTGACCTACAATTCCAAAACCCTTCTCTGGGACTCCCCTCCAAACAGCCTAAGTTTAGAGCCGCAGGTTTGTTTCATTTTCATGAAATTAGCCACCCTGTGCTAGTCATTCTGCCTGGCTCATGCAGCTCCTTCCAACTGGCGTATTATTCCCCAAACTATAATGTCCATTAATTGAAAGCTCCCTCCTCCTTCAAAGCCAATCTCAAAGGACAAGTCCAGCTCAAGACCCCTTTGAAGTCCAGCTCAGAGGAGCTACATTTCCTAATACCCACATTCACACTGCGTCTCCCCTACTCATGAAGGCCCCAGCACTTAAGACTGTAACTCTTCTAGCCCTTATCAATACACCCTCAGAGGGCAGTGTGTGGACTTCTCCCACAGGCCTCACTTAGAATGCAAATGCCATATATATGAGGCAAGACAGGGCCAGTGCCTTAAAGACATCATTCAATAATTATATAGGGAATGAAACCAACACTAGAAATCAGACAAAATCAAAGCTATAATGTGATTAGCCCAAACCACTGCTGGAAAGGACATGCATGACAGAAGTAAATCCTAGTAAATTCTTTCTAGACAGGTGATTTAATCACCTGTTAAACAGTCTGCAGCCTGTTATAAGACATCCTATAACTGAGTGGAGAACTTCTATTCACCATTAGTGGTAGAATGAGGATATAAGAGGGAAAAGGAGGAAAACAGTGGAAAGCACTACCACAAAAAGAAAATTACAGACCAATATGTCTCATGAAGATAAATGTAAAAATTCTAAGCAAAATTTTAGCAAATTGAATACCATAATCTAAAAAAAATGATAACACATCATGACTAAGTAGGATTTATCCCAATAATGCAAGGTTGGTTTAAACTAAAAAAAAAAAAAAAAATCAGTGTAACTTGCCACATGAAAAAATAAAAGAAAAAACATGATCATCTCAACATACAGAAAAAGCACGAGACAAAAGCTGACATTCATTCCTGATTAAAAAAAAAAACCAAAAACAAAAACCTCCAATTAAAACAGCAGTAGAAGGGAACCTCCTCAACATGATAAATGGTACCTATGAAACACCTACAGTTAATATACTTAATGGCATAAGGCTTAATGCTTTCTCCCTAAAATTGGGAATAAGACAAGGAAATTCGCTCTCATCACTTCTATTCATTATTGTCCTAGAGGTTCTTAGTGCAATAAGGCAAGAAAAAGAAACAATAGGCATTCAGATTGGTAAGGAAGAAATAACTCTTTATTTGTAGGCACACTTGATGAAATGTCAAATGGAATCTACAAAACAAGCTATTAGAACTAGTAGAAGATAGCAAGATCTCAAAATATAAAATCAGTATACAAAATCAACTGTATTTCTATATAGTATTAGCAATGAACAATTGGAAATTGAAATTTTTAAAAATAGTACTTACAGTAACACCAAAATATATGAAATAGTCATGGGTAAATCTGGCCCAAAAAAGGTGAAAGATCTGTACATTGAAAACTACAAAATATCACTGAAATAAACAAAAGACCTAAATAAATTGAGAGATATAACAAGTTTATGAGTTGGACGACTCCAGGTTGTTAGGAAATCAGTCCCCCCAAATTTATATATAGATTTAACAGAATTCAAATCAAAAGCCGAGTGGCTCAGTTGGTTAGAGCGCGAGCTCTGAGCAAAAGGGTCGCTGGTTCGATTCCCACATGGGCCAATGAGCTGCACCCAAGCTGAGCTGTCGCTGAGCTGGCAACAGGTGGCAGGATGGCTCAGCTGGTGAGAGCACGTGCTCCTAAAACAAGGCTGCCTGTTCGAGGCGGTGGGCTACGCCTGCCCACAACTAAGACTGAACTCGGCACCTTGAGCTGAGCTGCCACCCGGGTGGCTCAGGGGATAGAGCGCGCACTCTTAATAACAAGGCTGCCAGTTCGAATCCCGCATGGGATGGTGGCTACGCCCACCCTCAAGTAAGACTGAACTCGGCAGTTCGAGTCCTGCCCAAGCTGAGCAGCCACTGAGCTACCAATAGGTAGCAGGATGGCTCAGCTTAAAAAAAAAAAAAAAGACTGAACTCGGGACCTTGAGCTGTGCGGCGTGACTGGACTTGGAGCTGAGCTTGCTGTGCCCTCCACAACTAAGATTGAAAGACAACTTGGTTGATCCCCTCCCCAATTCCCCCAACACTTCTCTTCCCCCAATTTCCCCAATAAAAAAAAAAATCTTAAAAAAATAAAATAAAACTCCTACAGAACATCAAGGGCCTAGAATTAATAATTGTGGAAGCTGAGTGATGACTACATCACCACTGTTCCATTATCTTATTTTCTCTATTTTGTATGTTTGAAATTTTCCAGAGTGAGGGAGTATTTTGTTTTAACAAAGACTGAGATGCTTTCATGCCTACATAAACACAAAATAGCTTCCTTTAAAATTTTAATTATATCACAAAAATGGTTTCCTTCTTCATACCACCTTAAGTCTAGACCTCAGCCTGGTTTCCCCGTCTTCTAACCAGTCCTCTCTGCTTCCTGTTTCTCTAAGTCAGGGGTCAGCAAACTACAGTACACAGGCCAAACGCGGCCCATCACTTGTTTTGTACCATCCACAAACTAAGAATATTTTTAGCATTTTTAAATGGCTGGGGGGGAAATCAAAAGTATATTTCATAACATCGAAAACTTACATACAAAATTCAAATTTCGAAGTCCACAAAGAAACTTTCATTGAAACAGCTACATTCACTCATTTACATATTTCTGTGGCTACTTTTGGGCTACAATGATAGAGGTGATTAGCTGCAACAGAGATCATACCACCTGCAAAGTCTAAAATATTTACTATATGGCCCTTTACAGAAAGACTCTGTCAACTGCTCCTCAGTGATAGGCCTTCCCCTCCCTTAATGGACTAAATCCTTCACCTCAGGAATGCTCATTACTGCCTCTCCTTTGTTCAAGCCCCACCAATTCCTGTAAACCCAAATTTCCCCTTCCCCTTTCCAAATCCTAACCATTATCAATCAGCAGCTTATGTGGAAGCAGGTAAGCAAAACGTTACTGTAGAGACTGAGGCCTTAGAGACACTGTCCTTGTGTTGATAAGAGTGGCTGATGACTCCCTACTCATTTCCAATCTTTCAGAGCAGATTGGCAGGCTGGTAGCTAGGATGGAAAGAGCACATGATACAGGGCACTGAGAAAAGTGAAGAAGTAAGCAATGTATGTGTCAGTAACCCTGCAGCAATGTCATCATTTACATGTGTAACCAGAACAAATGCAAGTTACAAGAATGCCTCTCCAGATACCAACTAAAGACAGTAATTCCAAAAAGAAATTAGGAAGAAAAAGTTGATGAGGGGCAGAAGGAAATGAGAAGAAAACCTTTCACTCCAACAATTTAGAGGCTCTCACAAACCGTGGTTAATGGAGACACTAGCAAAAGGCCATCACGCATTCAATGGGAGGGAGGCCTACAAAGGAGAAACACAGCCGAGTTGAAGCTGGAACACCTCGGGTCAACAGATGTCCTGACTTCCCTGAGTTGGTACATTAAATAAGGTGGCAAACCTGCTAGGCCTAAAACCCAGGGATCGCTACCATTTTGCATGCCATTTGTAAACAAATAAGAAATAAGAAATCTGGACTGTATCTCTGTAACTCAAGTGCCGGACAGGAAACCCTGATCTTCTGCAGGTGTTTCATCTCTGGTTTTTCTTTCACCTTTACTGAGTAAACTGACAAAGTTATAAGATCTTTAAAGTGTACATCGTGGTGACTGATATACATGTACATTGCGAAAAAATTCCCACCATCTAGTTAATTTACATACCCATCATCTTGTTTTTTTATTTATTTTTTTGGTAAGCATCATCTCCAATTTAAAGTGGCAACTGAGAGGGCCAGCCAAGTGGTTCAGTTGGTGAAGAGCGTGAGCTCTGAGCAACAGGGTCGCCAGTTCGATTCCCACATGGGCCAGTGAGCTGCGCCGGAGCTGAGCTGCTAACAGGATGGCTCAGCTGGTGAAAGAGCGCGTGCTCCTAACAACAAGGTTGCCGTGTTCAACTTTCGCATGGGATGGTGGGCTATGCCCACCCCCAACTATAATAAGATTGAATACAGCACCTTGAGCTGAGCTGCCCTGAGCTGCCGACTGGCGGCCAGATAGCTCAGTGGCTAGAGCGTTCGCTCTTGGCAACAAGGTTTCCAGTTCGACTCCCGCATGGCATGCTGGGCTATGCCCACCTGCAACTAAGATTGAACACGGCACCTTGAGCTGAGCGGCTGCGATCTGCTGATGGGTTGCCAGATGATGACTAGACTTGGAGCTGAGCTAGCTGCCCCCTCCACAACTAAGATTGAAGGACAACAACTTGGATGTTCCCATCCCCCAATTCCCCAACAAAATCTTAGAAAAAAAATAAAAAATAAAAAAATAAAGTGGCAACTGAGAGGAACCAGATTTTGCACCAGTACACATGCTGCCAAAGGTCAGGATTTGATCTTACTGTCCACAAGTTCCCGGTAAGAGAAAAACTGAGAGAAAGCCTCTGGAAGATTTGCTTCTGTGAAGCAGTGCGGGAGTTTTGGCTGACCGTAAGCTTACTATTGGGTTGTCGGAAAAGTCATGACGCATGTTTGTAACAGATGGCACTAGTTCATTTTTGGAAGTACTAGTGTCATTCGCATGTATGCTATTGCTATGTCATTTGACAGCTGACAGTTCTAGCTTTATTCTAAAAAAAAAAATGAGCGATTTAGTTGGGTTTTGGAGATTTTACAACAAGTTGAAGATGGAAGACCAAACTGTGTATTTTTGCCATATTTTACTCTTTTACTTCCATAAAGGGAAGAACGCGTGTCAAGCTTGTGAAAAGTTGCATAAAGTTTACGGTGACAATGCTCTATAAGAACGTCAGTGCCAATGATGGTTCACGAAATTCTGTGCTGCTGATTTTGATCTCAACAATGCTCCTCAGTCAGGGAGGCCCTCTGAGGTTGATGACAAAATAAAGGCATTGATCGAGTCAAATCCACGTTACACGACACGAGAGATTGCAGAAACATTGAACATCCATCATTCAAGTGTTCACGACCACCTGAAGAAGCTGGGATATATAAGCAAGCTCGGTACTTAGGTTCTGCATGAACTCAAAGAAGTTCATTTGATGGTGCGTATAAACATCTGCAATATGCTCATTAAACGTGAGGAAAACGATCCTTTTTTGAAGCGACTGATAATTGGTGATGAGAAGGGGATTGTTTACAACAATGTGGTGCACAAATGGTCTTGGTCCCGACATAGTGATTTGCCTCAAACGACATTGAAAGCAGACATTCATCAGAGGAAGGTTATGCTCTCAGTGTGGTGGGATTTTAAAGGTGTCGTGTTTTCTGAGCTCCTACCAAGGAACCAAACAATCAATTCGAATGTGTACTGTCCAGCAATTGGACAGTTTGAATGAATCCATCATCCAGAAACGTCCAGAGCTTGTTAATTGTAAAGGAGTTGTGCTCCATCACAACAACGCGAGACCACACACAAGTCTGATCACCCATCAAAAATTACTGGAGCTTGGATGGGATGTGTTGCCACACCCACCATACTCGCCTGACCGTCAGACTTCCACTTGTTTCGCTCTCTTCAAAACTCCTTGCGTGGTATAACGTTCAATTCAGATGAGGCTGTAAATCAGCACGTTGTTTAGTTTTTTGCAAATAAAGACAGGTCCTTCTATGAACGAGGAGTTATGAAGCTCACTGAAAGATGGCAAAAGGTTATCGAACAAAATGGGCACTATATCACTCATTGATCTTTGTTCTTTATATAAATAAATGACCTTTGAAAAACATAGACGAAATACATCATGACTTTTCCGACAACCCAATTATGTCCCGACAGCACGGCAGGGCTATTAATACAGTCCTCGCTTGATTTACATTGTGTGGATCCAGGAAGACAGGAATCCCAGGTAGACTCTGTGCTCCTCAGAGTACTGTTCTAGAACAACACAATAAGGAGGGAATCTAATAACTAGCCTGTCTCCAGTCCAGACGGCTCTAAAAGCAACGCAAAGAAGTGAGACTTTCAAACTCAGCAACAACAATAGCTGTTTTCAAATTTAAGAAGATCCAGGAGGCAGGCATAGGACTAGTGAGTGAAAGTTATCAAGAGACAGATTCCAGAGCAGCTAATAATCAGAGATGCCCCTACATCAAATGAGCTAATGGTTATGTCCTTCACCACCCTCACCAAAGCATTCTAGTGGGGCTGGGAGGACTGTTCTATCATCAGACATAAACTGAAATGTGAAGCTCTTACACTGACTTTAGTTAGCGAGATACTCAGAGATTCACAATTTTCATCTTTGATGGCTCCAAACAACAGCGGTATAACTTCAATTATTTTAAAAAGCAAAATATTGTACTTATGTGGGGAGAATTCTAGCTTACTTTTTCACTTGCCTATTCCTCTTACCTCCTTTTCAGTTCAGCTACCCCCTCATCTCACATCTCCCAACCTCACTTCTGACACAGCATGTCACAGAGACTTGATCGCTGAATAAATACCTCAACTCTGGGCTCTGACAACTTTTTTTAAAAGGTTCTTTTTCAGAAGTCACTCTCTGAAGTCAATGCAAAATTTGCCACTGCTGACCATCCTCTCCCCCCGTTTGCAATATATAGCTCCTTTGGCCCGGCAAATGCAACAGCTATGTAGTTTTCTATATTTTGCACAATCACATGAAACTACAAACAAAACAGGATAACCTTGGGTGGTTATCTCTGAGGATAATAAGCCTTGGGTGAGAAAGTAAATACTGTGTTGGCCTTTCAGCAGGGACTCTCTTAATTCTTTAGTAAATCCTCCCTTTAGCCTGCCATCACGGTACACACTCTTCAATTTTTATTTCATTGTTGTTTTTTTTAATCCCCGTAGAAATAGAATTGGAAAAAATTATGAATTCCAAATTCATACTTTACTGTCACTTTATTTAAAATAATATGAAAGGAATAAGTACACATTCCAAAAGTTAAAAAAAATGAACCAATAAAACAAAATTATCATTGCTAATATAAAATAATATTGAATGTCAAAAAAAATTATCATTAAATATTGTCGAGACTGTCCACATTAAAAACTTGCCTCCAGGGCCGGCCGAGTGGCTCGTTGGTTAAGAGTTGGCTTGGGAGTGCAAGCTCTGAGCCGCAGGACCGCCAGTTCGGATCCCACATGGGCCAGTGATGCTGCGCCCTCTACAGCTAAGATGGTGAACAACAGTTCAACCTGGAGCTGGGCTGCCGTGAGTCGCCAGCAATGGCATAGGCTGCAGTGGGGCTGAGTGGGCTGCTTGCCGTAAGCTACCGTGAGTAGCCAGCAGCCAGTGTGAGCTGCCATGAGCCACCATGAGCAGCCATCCAATGGCCGGCAAGCGACTGCCTCACCCGGGAAGAGCACAATGATCACATTACCAACATGGGCCAGTGAAACAACATCCTCCACAACTAGACTGAAGAACAAAAGGACAGCAACTTGTCTATTCCCCTTCCCCGATTCCCCAACGCTGTTCGTTCCCCCAATTCCCCAATTAAAAAATCTTAAAAAAAACAACAACAAACAAACTTGGCTGTGAGTGGCTGAAGGGAGAAAAGACAAGCAATTAGGAAGGAGAGAAGGTCCAGGCAACCTCTCAGTCAGGAGAGGGGGTAGAGGGAGGAGGCAAAGAAGAGAGTAAAAAAGGGGTAGTGGACTTCCATAAGGAGAGCAGGCATCAAATTTAATCCCCCACCTATCATCCTAGGGCACACCCCATAGCCTTTGTTACTAGGTGGTAACTTGAAAGGGTAGCCCCTTCAATTCTCAGGCAGTTTTTCATATATGGAACCAAATGTCAGTTTAACTGTAACTACCATTTACCAGAATATCTGCCAAAGCAACACAAAATAGATCCATCCCTTCCCATGCAAAAGCTCTTCAAATATTTCAATTACAAAGCAAACAATGCCGTACCTATGTTTTTTATTCTTCAGGCTAAATACCACTGTAGTTCCTTTAATCATATGACAAATGCATTTTAGCTGAGAAGCATATTAGTGAAAAGAACACAGGTCATTTTTTAGTCAGAAACCTGGGCTCAGATCCAAGCTTGGCCGTTGGTTAGCTTTGTATTCTTAACCTTGTTTCCTCACTTATAAAATTAAGAAAACTAATAGTTGTGCTAACTACCTCAAGATGTGTTGTGAGAGGACCACATGTAATGAAAGGTACACATGAAAATGTAGGCTTTTTCAGCTCTGCTGCTATAGGTGCTCATTAGATTCCACAGTACTATTAACATAAACTTCATAAGCCTTATGAATTAAATTAGTTTTATAAATAAAGTTTTGGAACCCAACCCACCTAAGAGCATGCGGTGGGGGAGGGAGTCAGAAGCAAAGGCAGGAGGAGATAACAAAGAATCCCAGTGCAGCTAGATGGTTTCCTGGCTGACATTTATATTCTACACTAGACCGTCAAAATACTACTTTAACATAAACTTGCAGGTTACATTTTTTTTTAATTTAAAAACAAGGACTGTTAGTAACTAAAATGTCAAAAAAAATATTTGCAAAATAACATTTTATTCATTACAGTGAAATTCTGATTAATGAATGATCTGCATTCCCTCATGATCGACCTTTGGCCCAGAGTGGACTATCTGGCTGAGCAAGGTACTGACCTGGGTGGGTATAGGAAGATGAGTAAATCGGTGTCTAAAGTGTACATTTCTAACTTCACTTCAAAGTCAATTTTTAAAAAAATAAAACAGAAATATTTATTTTAACTGCTTATTTTACTTCTAGGGCCAACAGAGAAATGTAGGTTAGCACAAGCCCAACTAGGCTGCATATCAATATAATCTGACCTTCAAGGGGAGGGGCATGGTTTTTTCCTCCAGGCCTAACCACTCTAGATGACCCAGATTATTTTCCCTAAACATCAACATGAATAATTTAAAGAAGGCTTTACTGCAGGGTACAATATCAATAATTCATAGGGCAAACATATAAAGGTTCACGAAGAAAACAAGACTCTTGAATGGGCCTGGAAGTTTTGCCATGTCCCCCAAAGTACTCTCAGCTGCATCCATCAGACATTTCCAACATATATACCTCACCTGGCTTTTGGTGAAGGGTGCCTATTACTTATCACCAAAGTAAGAGGATGTGGACACAATTTATAAATGTGCAAACTTTGTTACCAAGGACATATGCATATACACTTATTTTTCAGGCTCATCAGTTTATCTCCCAGAAAAATTCCATATCCACATTAAACAGTTGTTTTTTTCTTTTTATTTTATGAAAATGTTTCTACTTCTGCCTGCAAGGTGGTTAATACTAACACTGCTACAGTAACTTCCTTTGGTATTATACTTCATATACACTACTCAAAGCTGCCACAAACTCAAACTTCACAGGTAAAACCCTATGCCATAATGCTTGTTTGTTTCCTGACTTCCCACCCCTCTCCCACAAGAAAGTAAACTCTAACAGTGCAGGGGGTTTTGTTTTGTTCCTTGCTGTTGCCCTAGAGCCTAGAACAGTCCCAGCCACTTAATAAATATCTGCTGAACTGAATAAATGAATTGTATATTTATACTATGGAATAGTACTATGAAGCTATTAATCACAATGAGTTAGAGTGATAACAGCTATGTTAATGGCATTTCCAGAAGTATTAAGCAAAGAAAACAAGTGGAAGTGTCAAAAATATGATCCTATTTTTTAAAAAGTATACCCCGAAAGCCCATACATTAGAGAGGAAGTGGAGAACTTAGAACCCTCATACACTGATGGCAGGAATGTAAAATGATGCAACTTGGAAAAAGTTTGGTGGATTCCTCAAAAAGTTTAACATATCTACCACGTGAACCAATGATTCCACTCCTAGGTATATAACTAAGAGAAATGAAAACATATGTCCACACAAAAACTTGTACAGGAATGTTCATAGCAGCATTATTCATAACAGCCAAAAAGTGGGAAAAACCCAAATGTCCATCAATTGATAGATTTTTTAAAAAAAGAATGGACTATTATTTGGCCATAAAAGGAATGATGTACTAGTACATGCTACAACACAGATAAACCTTGAAAATATGCTAAATGGAAGAAGCCATGCAAACCACAAACTGTATGATTCCACTTACATGAAATATCGAGAACAGGCAAATCCATAAAAATTGAAAGTAGATTAGTGATTACCAGGGGCTGGGGGAAGTGGAGTAACTATTAATGGGTACAAGGTTTCTTTCTGAGGTGACAAAAAATGTGGAATTAAAAAGTGATGATCAATGCATAACTCTGTGAATATACTAAAAACAATATGTACACCTCAAAACAGGTGAGCTTTATGGTATATGAATTATATCTCAGTAATTTTAAAACATACACATTTGCAAATGCATACATGAATGAAAACATGATACATGAATAAGAATGGTGTATTCATGTATTCAAGTGACTACCTGCACTCATGCACTCATGTATTCAAATGAATACATGAATGATGGAGAAGGAGGCAAGTGTTGAGGCAAGAAGGAGATAACAAATATAAAAAAGACCAAAAACAAATAAATAAATCCAAGGCTGGAGGCCTTGAGTGGAGGGACTGGGCAACACTGAGTAAGTGTGCAATGAGGTGAACATAAAGAATAAAAATGAGAGAACTAGGGTTGAAAAATCCAACAGGTAATTTGTAATGGAGCACAGAAAGCAAACCTGAGAAACTAATGACTCAATGGAATTTGCAAGAAAAATGCAGGCTGCCAGAAAAGAAGAACAAGAACACAGAACAGAAGATTTAAGACAGGACCAAGTCCACCAAAAGTTAAAAAAAAAAAAAAAGCATGCAAGAAGAAAACTCAATAGCTCCTACTCAAGAATTCTTGGGTCTGGTGAGGTAGAACCAAAACATAACAAGGAGAACCTTCCAGGACAAAAAGGGAGTGGGACTCAGTACACTTGTGTCTCCTAGGTGGGAAAAATGGGCATCTTTGGGGAGAAAGTGTCCAATTGTCACCGTTCTGGAAAAAAGCAGCCCCAACAGACTGCCTCGGGAATTCCTGGTGGAAGAGGTGCCACTGGAAAATGGCTGAGTTGGGATTTTTCCCAAGAACATGAAAAGGAAGAGAGGAAGAACAGGTATTTCTTGACAAATCTTAACACTGCTGCCAGTTTCTTTGCATGCCTCTCTCCTAAGCTTAACAAGGATCTTTTTTTCTTTCTTTTTTTTTTGATGTAAGCTCAGTTCTTTTGAAAAGAAGGGTAATATGGGGCTTTATAAAAAAAAGAGACGAAGTATTCTTCCCCATTAATTTCTGTTTTCCCTAGGCTATATGCACAACAGACAAACTTGAAATCTATTATCTTAATCTCTTAAACATTTACTGTCCAAACACATCAAATTAAAAAAAATTTTTTTTAATAAAAAACCTCAAGGTTCTGGAAGTTATACAAGGTTAAAAAAAAGGAAGCAAAATGCATAATGATGCTTCCAGAGCTGGGAACAAAGGCGATGCCCACCTGGTTTCTGGATGACAAAACAGACATTAGAGACAGAGTCTCCTTCAAGAAATAGGATCTGAATTAGACACTAAGATACAATTAAGTGGCCTTTGCAAACCGGTGTGCATGACTAGGAGGTGTCTCAAGGCTGGTGAGGTCAAGTGCACCTGGAGTGAAAAACTCCTTAAGGGCAGGAACGAAGAGGCCCACTTCCTCCGTAGCACTGACATGCCCAACACATCTCGCACCCAAAAGATGCAACAACTTTGTATCAAGCCACACATCGTACTCTACTATCCACTGCGTGGAGGGAGCAGACAAAACACAGGGTGCCAAATCCTAACTGGACAGGGTGCTGGACAAGTCTGCATGAGACAGGATAAGGGATGTCTTCCAGGCAAGGTAGTAGTACCTGAGCTGAGTTTTGAAGGTGATAATCAGATGAAGTAAAACAACATTCCAGCAGAGGGAGACAAGGCAACAGGAGAGAGTTCAAGGGGCCAAGAGTTGTTCAGCAAAGCTCAATGAAGCACCTAAAAAAAGGTGGGGGAAGAATGAAAGTGAAGGCTAGAGCCCAGTGATGAAGTGTCCTGGATACCGAGCTAAGGGTTGGCAGATTTGATTATGAAGACAGTGGGAACCATTGAAGGATTTTAAATTGCAGGGGTTGGGGCGAGATGGTGACTATGAACAGATTACTATTTTGGAAAGACCCAGGCAGGGAGCAAACCTCTGGATTTAACCAAAAAAATAAAAGAACTATTAATACAATGAAGATGTGGGAAAAGATCAAGAAAAATACTGTTAACAGAGCTGCACTCTTTTCACTCATGGACAAATTTCTTTTGTGGGGTTATCAAATTATCCTTTGAAAATGGAGAACTCAGAGGTAGCTTGAAAGCAGTCAGTCCTCTGAATGTAGAAATGAGTATTATGAAGAATTAGAGATTGCATTATTAATTTTAATTCAAGACACTTTTAAAATGTATGCTTGACACACTTTGATATATTGTAGTTTTGTGAGTACAAAAAAAAGATTTATAATAACTCTAAATCTCATCTGCTATTAACATCTGACTAGGAAGAATTTTAAAGACGTTTCACAGACACAAAGATCATCTGTTACATTCGCTTTAGAACAAACCAGAGCCACTTCTCCCCCTCAGCATATCTGAAATATAATCTGTAAGCCTAATTTCTTTCTTTTTTTTTTTAAGATTTTATTGGGGAATTGGGGGAAGGGGAGCAGACAAGTTGCTGTCCTTTTGTTCTTCAGTCTAGTTGTGGAGGACGTAGCTTCACTGGCTCATGTTGGTATTATCATTGTGCTCTTCCCCAGTGAGGCAGATCGGTCACCAGCCTCTGGACGGCCGCTCACAGAGGCTCTTGGCAGCTCACACCAGCTGTCGGCCACACAGAGTAGCTTATGGCAGCCCACTGCAGCCCCACTGCAGCCTACACCATTGCCGGTGACTCACCGCAGCCCAGCTCCAGGTTGAGCTGTTTTTCACCATCTTAGCTGTAGAGGGCAGTGCCACTGGCCCTCATATGGGATTCAAACCGGGGCCCTGCTACACACAGCTGGTGTCCCAAGCCAGCTCTTAACCAACGTGCCACTCGGCCGGCCCTGTAAGCCTAATTTCTTGATGGTGTGTTATTTCATTACAAAAGACTGAGACCACAATAAAGATTTCTGAGCTGACAGAGAACCCCCATGGGTTTTTTTTTACCTCTGCAGTTAGTCTATTCAACACTAACAATTCCAACCACCAGGAGGAATTTTCCTGCCTGGGTTTATTTTGTTGGCACAAGCACACACACAAAAATATCCTGACATTTTGTATCCAGTAGGAATGGATGATCAGAATAGGACCATCTTTAATAAAGCAAATTGAACAGAGCTTTCTCAGTTGCCTGCGACTAACGACCATGACTAATGACCACAATTTACTTTTAAAAAATAACCTATATTTTAATCTGAGCAGCAAAAATCCCAGGAACTTTTTCCTAAACACCCTAACAACAAAACAATAGATTCTAGGCTTTACTTCTAAAAAATGTCTTATTCTGATGAGATAACCAACCTTGCATTCGCCATTTACAATCACCATATACCACCATTTACTATAACCATCATTTCATAAAAGATGATTAATTTTAACACCAGAAAACATTTTTTTAGAAAGGGCAGTCCTTTTTTTTCCCCTAAGATTTTATTGGGGAATTGGGGGAGGGGAACAGTGTTGGGGAATCGGGGTAAGGGTACAGACAAGTTATTGTTCTTCAATATTCATTGTGGAGGGCGCCAGTCGCCATCTGAAAAGGGCAGTCCTTTAACTGAACAAATTTAGTTTCATGAAAAACTCCCGGGCTGGCCGAGTGGCGTGTCGGTTAAAAGTTGGCTTGGGATGCCAGCTCTGAGCAGCAGAGCCCGGGTTCAGATTCCACATGAGGCCAGCGATGCTGCGACCTCTACAGCTAAGATGGTGAACAACAGCTCGACCTGGAGCTGGGCTGCCATGAGTCACCGTGAGTCACTGGTGACGGTGTAGGCTGCAGCCCCTGCTGCAGTGGGCTGCCGTGAGCGGCCGTCCAATGGCCAGCAAACGATCTTCCTCACCAGGGAAGAGCGCAATGATAATACCAACATGGGCCAGTGAAGCGACATCCTCCACAATTAGACTGAAGATAAAAGGACAGCAACTTGTCTGTTCCCCTGCCCCGATTCCCCTCCCGCAAGTCCCCAATAAAATCTTTGAAAAAAAAAAAACTTCCCATATTTTCTCAATACACTAAAGGCCCACTCAACACTCCATTTCAGGGGCCTGACCAAGTAAGAGTCTCCAAAATTTGTCCTCACCAACTTATGATGCCCCCTCTCCCCATCTTTGAGGAGGGACCACAAACAATGTCATGGAACTGCTAAGACCTAGTTCTCTCCCCTAATTGAAGAAGACTTCCCTAGTTGGAAGAGACTTAGTAAGCAAGATGGTAAATGTTAAATTAGCAACTCAAGCTCCTTTCAATCTCCTCCTCGCAACTTCTCCCCCCCACCTCACCCCCCCCACACACACACACACACTTTACAGATGGGGAAATGAAGGTCCAGAAAGGAAAACAATTTGCCCAAGGCCATAAAGCTAAGAGAACTTCTCTAGCCTACTGACACTCAAGTCACTGTTCCTCTGCTGAGCTGGACAGTTTGTGTAACACCATTTACAAGTTAACCATGTGATTTAAATAACTGTATATGGTTATATGGCAAGTCATGTATTATGAAAACCCAACCCTGACAGCAATTTTGAACCGAAGCAATACCATCATCTGAGTCATCTGAAATATAAGATGTACTGTGTCAAGTCAGTTATAAGGAGAACCTGTTTCAGAAAAACCTCAAAATGACAGGTTGCACTGTAGATATATACCCTAAAAGTTCAAGTTTAAAATGGAAATTTTGATACAAACTTCACTTTAACCACAACTGCTATAATCACTAATATGATACTGTACTTCACTGACACTCAAATTATTTGGACTATTATTTGGACCAAAGCGCACAATGATAAAGGTTTCCTATGGCACAATATTCACTTTCTTACTGAAAAAGGCAAGAAAATCCCTATGTAACTGAACTATACACAGGCAATTAAGAAACATTTTCCAGCTACCAAAAGTTGCTGAGTCTAAAGACTGCTTGGTACATACTAAATCAGAGGGGAAGAGACATTTTTATAAAGGAAAGAAAATACTGGATCAGCCATTTCTTTACAGAAGCAATTTTATCCAGATCAATACTCTACTTCTACTTACACCATATACTCTTCTATATAGGTTTGGCTACTTTATAACCTATCTGTATTATGCTGATGTCTGCTCATGCCTAAGAAGAGTACAGCTCTGATTTCATCTCAAGATGCATCTTGGGTGACAGCAAACGCTGCGGGGCTCTGAAACATTTTTGTTTCTTGAATCTGTAGTCAACTCAGGAAAACATTATCAGTGGCTTGAGATGCTCTTTTTACAACACATTTTTCCCTGTAATCAAAATAGGGCAGCGAATTTACGGTAATTTTTCCCGGGCCCTCCCGTACTTGCCCGCAAATTATCAAAGGCATCAACAAATCAAGAGTCTCTGTATTTGAATGGTCACAGGAATTCTTAGTCTTGTCAATAGGCTGGAACTACGTGGAAACTGATTTCTTTTCCAGATATCTCTAGGGAACTGCCCAAGAATGAACTATCTGGTCTTAAACGTAACCACTTATGCCATATAATTACCAGATTGCAGGAAATGTAAAAATTTCCTCAGCAAAAACACCGATTATTCATATCCAACCTGATGCAATTAACCAGGTCTCAAGAAAAAAAGGACATTCCGCCTGCTTCGGGCTAACCTCCAAGCGGAGCGGGGCGAGGCTGGGAGGGCTGCGGGCCTCGGCGGAAGCTGAGCCCGCAGGAAGCCCGGGGTCCGCTGCCTGCGGGTCTGCTCCCCGCGCCGCGTCCTTAGGGTCCCACAACAGCACTGTCCCCTCCCGGGGCATGGGACCAGAGGACCAGGACGGCGAGACGGCGGCCCCGGCCTCTCCTAGGGATCGAAGAAGGCAAAATGTGAGGGTCGCGCCCGGCGCCTCGGCTCGGAGAGGACCAGCGGACTAAGAGCCTAGAACCAGGCCCCAACACAGCCACAGGCGGCCAGCGAGTCCCGCGGCACAACTGCGGGTCGGCCGGGGAGCCCCAGAGAGGTATCGCGCAGGCGCGGGACGGGCTGGGGGGCCCGGGAGAGGGACGGCGCAGGCGCGGGCCCACCGGGGGTCTGCGGGGTCGCCTGGGCCTGGCCGCGCGGGCGGCGCTGAGGAGATGGACTGGCCCTCCGGGACACACTGAGGGGACCGGGCCTTGGCTCTTACCGCGCGGCGCCGCCTCGCTCGCTCGCTGGCTCCGGGTTCGGGCCGGGCGGCGAGCTCGCCCGGTGGCGCGGCCCGAATCCGTTGAGTCCAGCCTCAGGGTAGCAGCCAACCCCGCGGCGCCGTTCCCCCGGCCCGCCCTTCCTCCCTTGCTGCGCCCGCCCTCGGCCCGCCTCTTGCCCGCCCCGCACGGCCGCCGCCAACTGCGCAGGCGCAAAAGGCTCCGCCCACATGCCTCCGTCGCGCAAGCGCCTGGAGCCCCGCCCACTTCACTCGTGTGCCTCCTGGCTCTGGGTAGCGCAGGCGCTCTACTTCCCGGCCGGCCACGAGAAAGGGCTCCGGTATCCTCAGCACGCTTCAGGCCTCGCCCTGGAGCACCCGCTGGCAGATGCTCTTGGAGCTGCGTCGGGCGCGGATGGGTGATGCGTGTAGAGCACCTTCGTCCCTAAAGCTTAACCTCACTCAAAGGTCCACTGTTCATGCATTACTTATTTACATTGTGCCAAGAACAGTGCTAGGCATGAGCTAGAGTTAGACAGTGGTGAAAAAAAACACATAAGCCCTGCCTTCCTGCCGCTCCCCCATGCAGCAGGGAACACAGGCAATAAGCAAGTAAGAAAAAAACAAACTGAGGCAAAATATGCTTGATCAAGTTAAGGAAGTTCTGTTAGGTAGCAGTTATCATACAGTTTTTTTCCAGTGATAGTTTGAAATACATTAGATTTTGGTTATATCATCTTAGTTTCCCAGGAGAAAGACAACTTGGTCTTGATACGTTTTTAATACATTGCTGGATCATTTGCTAATATTCTGTTTAGCATTTTTGCATATATGTCCATAAATGATATTGTGCTATGCTTTTCTTTCTTCTACTGTCCATGTCTGCTTTGGGATTAAGCTTATAATAAATTGACAGTGAGTTGAGATTTACGCTTTCTTTTTCTGGAAGATTATATATAAGATCAGAATTTTCTGTTCATTTTAATGTTTGCTGAATTTACCTATAAAATTATTCAGGCCTGGTGTTTTTCATTGGCTTTGTTTGTTGGGAGATATTTAAGGGCATGCAATACAGAATTTAAATTAAGCATTCTTTTTTTATTTTATTTTATTGGGGAATTGGAGGAGAGGAACAGCGTTGGGGAATCGGAGAAGGAGACTAGACAAGTTGCTGTCCTTTTGTTCTTCAGTCTAGTTGTGGAGAACAGTCGCTTCACTGGCCCATGTTGGTATTATCGTTGCACTCTTCCCGGGTGAGGCAGCCGCTTGCCAGCCATTGGACGGCCGCTCACAGCGGCTCACGCTGGCTGCCAGCCAGTCACAGTAGCTCACTGCGCACGGGCTGCAGCCTACACTGTTGCCCGCGACTCACAGCAGCCCAGCTCCAGGTCAAGCTGTTGTTCACCATCTTAGCTATAGAGGGCGCAGCGTCACTGGCCCTCAAGTGGGATCCCAACTGGGGCCCTGCCGCTCAGAGCTGGTATCCCAAGCCAAGACTTAACCAATGTACCACTCGGCCAGCCCAAGCATTCCATTTCTTTAATGGTTCTAAGTCTAGACAGAATTTCTGTTTTTTCCTGCATTTTTAAAAATTTTTACCAAGTTACATTTTTGCAGGAAAGTGTCTATTTTGTTGACATTTTCAAAATCATTGGCATAAAGTTGTTAATGTAATTCCCATATGGTTTTTGTGTTAATTTTATTTATTTTTTATTTCTTTCTGAATACGTTTCTAACACATGTACATATTTCAAAATTCCGAAAGCACC
>NW_017731793.1:1583227-1593271 GCF_001890085.2 Hipposideros armiger
GGCTGCAGCCCTTGCTGCAGTGGGCTGCCATAAGCTACCATGTGTGGCCAGCAGCCAGCATGAGCGGCCAGCAGCTAGTGTGAGCTGCCAAGAGCTGCTGTGAGTGGCCGTCCAGAGGCCGGCGACTGATCTGCCTCACCCAGGAAGAGCGTAATGATAATACCAATATGGGCCAGTGAGGCGACGTCCTCCACAACTAGACTGATGAACCAAAGAACAGCAACTCGTTTGCTCCCTTTCCCCGATTCCCCAACACTGTTCCCCTCTCCCAGTTCCCCAATAAAATCTTAAAAAAAAAAAAAGCCTGGTAAATGTGAAGGGCATTAATGTTATATCTGTCTAGGCATTTACAGTTCAAAGAGAACTCAACATCACTCAATCCTCATGCCAACCCTGTAAGAACTGTACAGAAGACAAATTTGAGTCTCAAAGAGGTTATTTCATTTGCCTAAGACCACCCAGATAGCAAGTGGCAGAAACAGAACAGAACTGCCTAGTCCCAGGCACCTGCCATCACCCATTTGCTACTGACAAGCAACAGACACCATTAAAAGATATTTTTTATATATATATATTAAAGGGCACAAAATAAATGTATGACTCAATGAAATATAAAAAGTGAAGTTCAAAAACAAGAACTTTAGCAGTTCCCCCATTTACCCCCTCCCCCAATAATACATCCTTCTCAAAGATAACCACCATTCTGACATCTAACTCAAGATTAGTATGGACTGATTTTGAACTTTAAATAAAAGGAATCATATTGTATTGGTTTCCTAGGGCTGCTGTAACAAATTACATCTATCTTGGTGGCTTATAACAACAGATATGTATTGTCTTACAGTTCTGGAGACTGGAAGTCGGACATCAAGGTGTCGCCGGCAGCTCTGAGCTTCCTCTGAAGGCTCTGGAAGAGAATGCATTCCTTGCCCCTTCCACCTTCTGCGAGCTGTCTGCATTCCTTGGTGTTCCTTCTCTTGTGGCTGCATCACTCCAATCTCTGCCTCCATCTATGGCTTCTCCTCTGTGGGTGGGTATGTGAAATCTCCCTCTGATGCTTTCTCATAAGGACACTTGTGATGGCATGGAAGGCCTGTTTGGATAATCCAGGATGATTCCCCCATCACAAGATCCTGAATTTATCACATCTGCAAAGACCCTTCTTCCAAATAAGGCAACATTTACAGGTTCCACGGGTTAGGACCTGATATCTTTGGGAGCCATTGTTCAGCCTACTACAAGTATTTATTTTGGGGGGAGGGTGTTCTGCCTTATTTCACTCAACATTACACTGAGTTGTCTATCTTGTTGCATGTGTCTGTGGCAAAATGAATAGTATTTTGGTTGCTGTGTAGTAGTCCATTGTATGAATTTGCCATACCATGGTTTATCCATTCTTCTATTGATGGACATTTGGGTTGTCTCAAGTTATAAACTATTGGTAGGAAGAAAGTTGGATGAAGCAAAATAGAGTCCTGGTGTCTCCAATGGAAAGCTATGCATCCCTGGAACACACCCTTCTAGGTTATCATTCTGATTCTGTGGGGGCTCTGGCCCTTTTCTTGTCTTTGAGCTATTTTATACTCTATAAGTTGTAGAAAACTAATGTCAATGTAAATGATTCTTTTCTAGGGACATGCAAATAATTCTTATCTGAGGACAACCCTCCCCACAGTGGAAAAGCCAGTTTTGCTTCTATTTGCAAGTTTATTTCAATTTTTTTGATCTACAAATGTGTCTGATTTTTGAATTCTCCTTTGAACTGTTGGTAACATTTTACTGGTCCCTTCATTTAAGGAGTTAAGTGAATTTTTTTTTTTAATTGGGGAATTGAGATGGGAACAGTGCTGGGGAATTGGGGGAAGGGGAACAGACAAGTTGCTGTCCTTTTGTTCTTCAGTCTAGTTGTGGAGGACGTTGCTTCACTGGCCCAAGTTGGCACCATCATTGTGCTCTTCCCAGGCGAGGCAGATCAGTCGCCGGCTTCTGGACGGCCGCTCACTGCAGCTGCTGGCCGCTCACGCTGGCTGCTGGCTACACACGGTAGCCCATGGCAACCCACTGCAGCAGGGGTTGCAGCCTACGCTGTCGCCAGCGACTCATGGCAGCCCAGCTCCAGGTCGAGCTGTTGTTCAGCATCTTAGCTGTAGAGGGCAGTGTCACTAGCCCTCATATGTGGGATCCGAACTGGGGCCCTCTGGCATCCCAAGCCAGCTTTTAACCAATGTGCCACTCGGCCGGCCCTAAGAGAACTTCTTGATACACATTTATTTTATATTTTACTTTTAAAAAAAATTACCTTTTTAACGTTAGGCATAAAGTTCCTATGAACATTCTTGTACACAGCAAAGTACTTTTAATGAGCCAAACCACTAAACTGAATTTTCCACCATTGAAATTCCAAAGCGTAAGAGCCATTGCCCACCAAACAGGAGGCTGCTGAAGTTTTCTGAGCTGCAAACAGGCTTGTGGAACCCGCCCCTGTGCCCTAGGCTGGGGAGGGGGAAGAGATGGCTTCAACCAGACTAGGGAGCCTCTAAGAGCCTTGTCTGTCTGAGGTGGCAGGTGAGATGCTGCTAAGGTGTCCTGGAGAAATCAGCCGATCCTTGAAGGAGGTGGCATTTGAGTAGGGTTTCCATAAGGAGAGGGCACAGCAGGGAGAGTAGAGGAAGAGCAAGGAAGTGAAGACAGACAGGGCCTCCTCAGGGAGCAAAGACTGAAGGCGCAGGGCAGAGCAGGGGGCACGGCTGTGCATGCAAAGGTGAGGGTGAGGGTGGGGGCAGAGCAGAGACCGCTTCCCCACCAGGCCTTGGAACTTGGGCTCTATAGTGTGGACAGGGGCCAGTCACTGTAGCTGTAGGACAGGGAAGTGACATGCTGTGAGATCATCTTTAAGAAGACTGGCTTGGTGGCATGCACAGGATGGGGAGGGCAGCCCTAGCAGTCAGGGGACCTGTTCATAGTTCTGGGGACAGGGGAGGCTGGGAGGTCTGAGATGGTGATGGCGTCAAAGGGGAGGAGACAGATCTGAGGGTGGGGCACACAGAATTGTCTGGATTTCATGCCAGTCTGTGGCTAGGCTTCAGTGCTGGCATCTGTGCGGTCCCATCAGCCTCACCCCTGCCTTGTCCCCTGTACCTGATCATCCTCCCTGGCTCCCAAGAACTGGAGGGGCAGAAGGAGCAGGCCTGGAGCAGGAGGGGGTCTGGAGCACGTGACCGACTGCCTGTGCAGGAGGCCGTCTATCAGTGTGTGAGCTCCTCCCAGGGCCCAGACTCCACCTGGCCACAGCTATCAAGTGGCAGGGTTTGGGACGCTTTGATCGCCTCCATTCATGCTAGCCCTGCAATGCTAGGGTCTCAGCACCACTGAGATGGGCTGAGCCCCGCACCCCACTGAGCGCCCTTGAGCTCAGTGCCTCTGGTTTCCCGATGATGCATTCAGCTCATCCTGACACCCACCCCAGTCACTGACGGCCCCACTCGGGCCCAGCTGCTCTGCACCACAGCTGGAGGAGCCAGACAGGCAGGGGCTGCAGGCCAAGTTTTAATCAGAAAACAACTGTTCCCAACAGTTAGCAAGCCATCAGCTCAGAGTACCAGGACATCAAGCTGGGATTCTTGACATGCCTCCCCTGGAGCCAGGGGAGCACTGGGTCCCCGGAAATGTACAGCTGTCAGCCAAGTGATAATGTGTCTGCAAGCAGAGATGGGCTGTTTGTCTCCTACAGCCATGCTGCTCACATTGGGAGGAACCCATGTGCCCTGTGACCACAGCTAAATCCCCAGAAGTTCCTTGGGATGCCCAGATGGACTGCAGGTGGCCCAGAAAAGATACAGGAACAGGGTAACTCTGAACAAGGCATCAACCCTCCCTCATGGCCTACAGAGATCAGACATCATGAGACCCTCTTATGTCACATCTAGGGAAACTGAGGCCAGCGAGAAGGGAGTGGTGAGCCAGTGCTTCTCTGTGCCTGCTTTGTGGGTCCTCGGGCTTGAGCTCAAACCCTGGCTCAGACAGCCACTAGCTGTGTGACAGCGAGCATATATCCTCAACCTCTCTGTGCCTCCAGTTCTTCTGTGAACAATGTCAGTGCTCCCATACCAGTCAGGGGTCTTGGGGGACTAAATAACAGGTCCCCACTCTTTCCAGTGTCCTCTGCACATCACACTTCTCTTCAAAGCCATTGGCACATGGCAATCGCATGGCTAATAAACAGTAATGATGCGCTTAGTGTCATTTAGTGACTTGGAGACCGTAAGCATCCCAAGGGCAGGGCCTGGCATGTGATAAGGGCTCAGGACATGGTTCTTCTCATCATCTCCCAGTGTCTAGGTCCCCATCCCCTGAAAGCAATAACCCTTGTCTAGCTTGCATGTTTTGACTCCACCCAGTACTGGGGACCATCATGGTGGGGACACGGGAGAGCAGGGACTAGTCAGATAAAGGGATTCCAATATAATATGCCTGAGGCTTACATAATATTCATCGGCCTGTGTCCGGCACTTCCCAGTTTTAAGTGTCTAATGGAGTCTTTGTTTTACAAGTGAGGCTCAGAGAGCTAAGTTAGTCTTCTAAGATTTGGCCTTTAAATCCTAGGTATACGACCCCAGCTGGTGTTGCTCCGCTTGCAAAGGAGCCTCCTGGAAATCCTGCACACATCCCAAGGCTCTGAACTTGCCTGCATCTCCCCTTTGAGAATCATTTTCAGGACTTGCAGCCCTTTTGGAAAAATTTCCCCTTTGAGGGTAAATTTCACTCTGGGGAAATTTTAAGTAAATGGGTAAAAAGAGGGGGATAACAGTGCATCAACATCCTGTTCTGAACTCAAAGGACAGCTCCAAGTAAATAACACTGCTTTTGCGGGAAAACCTGAAGGCAGTTTAGAGAGGTTCTAGAAAGATCTGGAGACAAACCTATTGAGAAAACATAAAACCACCCTGGGAAACTCATTTAAAACTGGTCAGCAGGTCATGCCTGTTGCAGCAGCCAGGGGGAGGGGGGCCAGCCGGAGGGACAGGTAGCTGTGTCAGAGGCAGTCAGTGCTGGGAGTGACTATCGGCTTGGTCACATAGGGCCCTGGACTTCCTGTCAGAGCCAGGCTGACCTGGACATAAAGCAAATGGGCGGTAAGAGTGTGACTGCGGATAGGCAGCCCTTCCCAAGAGCTTTGTGGAGAAGAATGAAGGGCTATAGCTAGGGAGACTGGAGAGGTAAAAAAAAAAAGGGCTGTTTCTTCTTTCCCTCTTGCTCTGGGAGCAAGAAATGAACTGAGTGTGTTTACGGGCAGAAGTAATGGGATTCTGAGCAGAGGAGGGTTATGTTTGCAGAGGTGGGGAAAAGGCCGAGGCCAACGTGTTGAGGGGACAGGAGATGCTCTCTGCTTTCTCAGGGCCTTTTGTGGGCAAAGTTGGAGGACAGAAGCCAAGGCCCCCAGGCTGGATTAGGTGTGGTGTGTGGAGATGACCCCTGTGTTTGTCTCCCCACCCCCAACCCCAGCCCTTCGGTCTCTGGCCCCAGACACAAGAGGGACCAATCCATGCTCTGAGCAGGAACGTATTTGCCAGTGGGAGGACAGCAGTGGGAGTTGGAGAACCAGGATCTGGCCATAGTGTCTTGTCTTACTAGCTGGGTGGACTGTATTAGTTCCTAAGGCTGCCATAACCAGTGACCACAAACTGGGTAGCTTAAAAAAACAGAAATGGGTCTCTCACAGTTCTGGAGGCTGAAGTCCAAAACCCAGGTGTCAGCAGGGTTGGTTCCTTCTGCAGGTTCTGAGGGAGAATGTGTTCCATGCCTCTCTCCTGGCCTCTGGAGGCTGCCAGCAATCCTTGGCGATCCTTGTCTGGTAGACGCAACACCTCAGTCTCAGCCTTCATCTTCATATGGCCTTCTCCTGTGTGTCTCTGTGCCTTTCCTGCCTCTTGCAAGGACACTCATAATTGGCCTTAGGACCCACACCAATCCAGGATGATTTCATCTTGAGATCCTTACCTTAATGATGCCTGCAAAGACCCTTTTCCAAACAATGTCATATGATGAGGCTCCAAGTGGACATGTCTTTTTTTGGGGGGGCGGGGGGGACACCATTTACCCATGACAGGGATCATAGAATAGCCACTTCCCCTTTGAAAGGCCTTGGATTGTCTGAACATGGGGATGCTCTCACAAGGAGAAACAGAGGGGATGATGGCCATGAGCCAGCTTTAGGGATCACATGGTCCAGCTGGGACAGGCACGTGGCTTCAGTTCTGAACATCTTGAGAGCGGTGGCTATACACCACCCAGGCCAACAGCCATAGCACGCACGCCCTTTTCGGGCACACCAATCCTTCCAGCAGCCAGCCTTCTTTCCCAGTTTGAAATTGCTCCATCGTGGGTTAAGAAATCCTCTGTACCCCGAGGCTTTGCCACCCCTACCTCGTTTTTGGGTCAGTCCTGCCCAACCTCTTAGACACTACTGCTCCTCACCTGCTTGGCCTGGGAAGCTCAGGCCAAGACCCTGAGTTGGGGCCTCAGAATGATGAGGCGGGGGGGGGCGCTTCAGACTGAGTGGCTGAGGGGGTGGGGAGAGGCTGCTCATAGAACTTTGGGACCCCAAAGAGTGACATTGCCTGGGGAACCTCTACGATGAAATAAGCAAGTCCATGGGCTGAAACATGAGATGACCCTGCATGTGACATGCCTGGGCTATGTCTACGGTTAGGTCACCTGGAGGACCCTCTGAATGACCATGAATTGGGAGAGATTCGAGTTAACAGAGGAGGAGGCTACATGGAATGTGTTTGTCTGAGAAACTCACTGATGTGGCCTGGATGACAGAGGTGACAATCCCCTGCCCTCTGTGTAGTCAATCAATACTGTGGGATCCTTCTAAGAGGGTCATGAACATGGAGGAGCAACGGGAGGACTTGGGTTCCAAGCTTGGTTCCACACCCAGGGGTTGGAAAGCCAAAGGTCATTGTACTAGTCAGCTCAGGTTGCCATCACAAATACCACAGACCAGGGGCCTGAACTGACAGACATTTGTTTTCTCACGGTTCTAGAGGCCAGAAATCTAAGGTCAAGGTGCCATCAGGGTAGGTTCCTGCTAAGGCCTCTCTTACTGGCTTGCAGACAGCCACGTTCTCACTGTGTCCTCAAGTGGCCTTTCCTCTGTGTGCATGCAGAGACAGAGAAAGAGGAGGGGAGGGGAGGGGAAGGAAGGAAGGGAAGGAGAGGGGAAGGGGGGAGGGGAGAGAAGAGGAGATATCCCTGGTGTTTCTTCCTCTTCTTATAAGGACACCAGTCCTTTCGGATTAGGACCTCCATTTAACTTTAATTACCTCCCTAAAGGCTCTATCTCTGAATACAGCCCCCTTTGGGGTTAACGCTTCAACCTACAAATTCGGTGGAGGGACGCAATTCAGTTCATAATAGCCACGGAGTGGTGGGATCCGGGAACCTCCAGGGTAGCCAGGAAGGGTAATGCCAGCTGGGCAGGAGAGGGGTTTGCTGTCCTCTGGCACCCAGGTGGCATCACCAGGAGGTAGGTTTAGAATGAGGTGGGCTGAGGCTCAAACAGAGGCCAGAGGCCAGCCTGCCGGGGAGGACGACATCCTGCAGCCACCACCCACTGTCCAGGAGCCCCAGGTGTCTTTTCCTGGTTACCAGATGACAGCAACTTCTTGGGAAATGCAGCTCAGGAGTGTTTGTCTAGTGGAGAACACAAAGGTCATAGACGCCTTAGCTTGTTCCAAAGAGCTTCTGATCACCACGCCCTCTGCATTGTAAATCTTTTCAGAAAATAGAAACCAGAAAATGGAGCCCAGCGGCAGGGCAGGGGAGGTTGGGCTCACTGGGCACTAGGAAGCCACAGATAAGAGTCAAGGCAGCAAACCCAGGGAGGGGAACCATCAGTACCTCCCAGCAAGGCAGCACTCATCCCGTAATTTAAATGGTAGTATATTTAAATAAGCAGTTCCATCATCTGCTTCCCTCTGGATGGGTCTGGATTTCCCATGCTGGCCCCAGGAGCTGTGCCATGGGTTCAAAAGTGGTTATTCAATTCCTGGAGCCCTTGGGGAGTCCCCTGGTCTGGTGACTCCTCTTCTGGTGGCAGCTCAGCTGGCAGCTACTCAGGACCTTAGCGTGTTTAGTCCCCACTCCTTAGGCCCCTCTTTGGCCATTTGAACCTACACGTATCTAGCTGCCGGGCTCGTTTCCAGAGTGAAAACCCTAAGGAGGGTTAGTGGTCAGGCCTGCCCAGTTCCACCCACAGGCGAGGGACAGAGTAGTTGGTGTGTGGACTGAACCCTCGTTGCTTTAGCTGAACTGGCTAGAGAAGCCATGAGGCCTTTCTCAGGACACATGGCTGCATGATGTCCAGCCAGCTGCCTGGCTTAGGGCACTCGGCTCACCTCTTTTGGGAGCTCTTAGACAAGCAGCCTCCCGAAGCAGCTGGTTTCCTTTCCAATCTGAACACGTCTGATAGATGCGACAGGGCCCTGTCTTCTAGGAGAACATTTACATGGGTGCCTGTTTGTCATGGCCCTGGCTGGCCTTTCTGTACTGGAAGAACTGGGGTGATGCATGGCTCTCTCCTGGTCACACTGAGCTCTAACCTGCACACCCTCCAGGGTGGGACAGTTCCCTCTCACCCAGGGATGATTCTCAGCCCCAATCCTGCCTGCGGACACATGGCAGAGGCTCCAGGAGGCCATTTGGGCCTCTTCAAAAGCTGGGTGTGTCTGTCACCCCCTCAGCTTTTCTGTTTCTTTCCAGAGCTCTTTGTGACAGTCCACCATTAGTCCGTGGAAACACTTCCTTTTAAAGCAATCGGGGCATTCTTTCGGGGGCAGATAAAAAAATTCTTCTAATTTCTATACATCGTGTCTTTTATTTGCCCAGAGTGTGTACGTGCGAGACACCAGGAGGCCTCAGCCCACGGGCTCGCATGAACACAGCCAGGTCCAGACCCGTGTAGTGGTCTGGCTGCGTCTAGTCCAGCAGAAAGGGAGTGAGCTTGGGGGGGGGGGCCATCAAGACACCAAGATCCCAGCAGCTGTTCATTGACCAGCTCTGGATGCTGGGTAGAGGCGTGTGCCTCGGTTGACCCATCTATCAAGTAAAGGGATTGGACTAAGAGGCCTGTGGGGGCTCTTTGAGGTGTAACCATCTTAGAGTCTGGGCAGCAGTGAATGGTCCTGTTCCCTGGGCCACACCACTGGCCTGGGCTCTGCTCTTGGAGACAGTCAGCTCTTGCCTGAAATATCAACTCCTAGTAAAAATAGATGCAATAGGATTTTTTTTTAAGGTCTTCAAGCAGGACCAGGAAGGTAGGGATAGAGAGAGTAATTACAGCCTTTTAGGGGACAAATACTCTGTGCAAGGCGGGTGGTGGCTGTTAAGTGACCATGCGTGCAGGGAACAGAAAGGCCAGACCAGGCAGCACCACTAAACCTTGGTCCCAGCAGAAACCACTATGACTGAGGGGCTCTGCAGGGCCAGGCTGGGTGTGGCTGGAGACTTCCCTGCCCCTGGGCTTGGCACGACTGGTTCCGCCTCTGCCTGCTCTCCCAAACCAGATGGCTGGAAGCTTAAGCTCCTTGGAGTGACTGCTGCTGCCCTGTGTGTCCTAATGCTCCATAGCAGCATGCTTACTACCCTCGGGGAGGCTTCCTAAGCACCCAGGCCCTTCACTCCACCTGCTGCTTCCAGTTCTGCTGCCTGCCCACCCCTAACCCCCATCACACAGGCACTGACCATGGTTTTTCTTTTTTCATGCAGCAATCACCACTAAGGCCAAGTAGTCTCAGGTAACTTTAATGAAAGTGTCAGCAGTCCTTCCCCCCACAGTGGTATATAGATGGTTGGGCTTGAAAGCAGAAACGCAGCTGCGCAGCTGCCGAGAGACCAGCCACCCAACGGAAGGCCAGCTGCCTTCTGAGGGAGCCAAGTTCTCGGCTCTAGACCCAGGGCCCAGGGCAGGGAAGCATAACTTCTTGCACAGTCTGGCAGCCGAGCTTTGTGGAAGGTCTCATCGGGGCTCCGAGCTTCCCC
>NW_017731793.1:1593381-1625086 GCF_001890085.2 Hipposideros armiger
CCCCCCGCTCCCTGCTGGCTTGGCCAATCCAGAGGCCTGCATGTTAGATGGGACAAGGATGGCTGGGGATCCCAAGTGACCGCCACCACTGTGGCCCGGCAAAGGACCATTTTTACAGCTACAGAAGAGTGGTCATTTCATAATTAAACGGCACACATTCTATATAAATAAAAAGTAAAAAGGGGGAGGGGTGGGGGAGGGAATGGAAATTGGCACAGACATTGATATATTGCTTTCCAGTTTCAATGCGACAGATGCAAATCATGAGACACCAGGAGAATAGAAACAAGGGCTGGGTCTAGCTTTTCTAAGCAAAGTGTGTTTCCCTTGCAGGGCTGGAGGTTTGCTGAAATGGACGGGGAGGGAAGCCAGGCCGGAGGAGTCCTGGGAAACCCACTGAGTCCAGAAACGTGTGGAGGGCAGAGGACCCTGCTCCCTGCCCTCGTCCCCCAGGAGAGTGGCACTGCTTTAAAATAGTGGGTCTGCTCTCCTTGCAAGAAAAAAGTACGACTAAATAAATACAATGTGCAGACTAAGACCTTCAAGTGACTTCATCGTTTTCTGCCCCCTGGCTCGGCAGATCCACAGGCAGGGGAGAGAGTGAGGGCCACGTGGCCCCCCCGTTGCTGTGGTCTTGGGCAGGAGCTACCCATCGACGTACTGGGTGAGCCCTCCCACCGCCAGGGACATGGGCAGGATCACGGGACAGTGCCACTGGTTACTGGTATAATCACATGACAATCAAACACCTTTTCCTGAGTCACACCATGGCTTCCCTCCTCTGGTTAGCTACACCTCCTCTTCCTGCAGCTGCCTCTTACAGTTTCTTTTCATTTCTCCTCGCCCCAACCCGTCTTTTTTAAAGAAATGATATAACTGTTCATAGACCTGTTTCTGCAAAATACTTAGTGGCTCCCCCAGTTCTCTTTCCTCTACGTCAGATGGTCAGGGGGTTACCAGGAATGTCGGGTCCACGGAAAGCCGGGAGGGTGGGCAGGTCTGTCCTTCCTCCTGCTCTGGGAATGGGGGTCCCCACCCTCAGCCCGGCCTGTGGAACAGCCCCTGTTCCTAACCTCCCACATTTCTGGTGCTCAGGAGACTTCAGAAATGGCTCCTGATGAAAACAGAGCTGGCGCTTGGAGGAAGACAAAATACCGCTGGGACACAGATTGTCCACGGAGTACATTCTAATATCTTATTAGGTATCTGAATCTGTTAGGAAAAAAATTAGAAACTATGTATAAAACTTAAAAATATTCAAGTATCAAAAGGCTATTCGGATCAAAGTTTAAAACAAGCTGTCAGCAAGATGCCGCCAAGAGGAAACTTTTACAAAAGTTTACTGAGTTTGTTCAGCAGAGAGCAAGGAGCGGAAGCGATCTGTATGGAGATCGATTAGGAGGAGAGTGAGGGCAGAGGGGGCAGCAGGCTGGGGTAAGCTAGAGATCAAGGCCTTTTTAAG
This sequence comes from Hipposideros armiger, assembly GCF_001890085.2. NCBI lineage: Eukaryota > Metazoa > Chordata > Mammalia > Chiroptera > Hipposideridae > Hipposideros > Hipposideros armiger. Next base: position 1,594,844 of record NW_017731793.1, read on the forward strand.
CTGAAGAAAAGAGTGTGTGCCGGGCAGGGTGGTTGGGACAGTTGGGATGGGGTCACTCTCCCTGGAGAACAAGCCATAAAGTGCGCAGCCTGGGCCTCCCGCCCCCTGGTGTCCGGTCCTGGACGTTACATGGGGAGCTGCCTTCCAAGGGGCACATGAACAGCAAAAACAATGCAACAGGACAGAACAGGAAGACCCATTTCTGCAGAGATCCTTCTAGAAAGAAAGCGAAGAAAGGAGGTGAAAGGGGTCCAACGCTACAGTGTTGACTTAGCTTTTCAAACCCTGTTACACACAGGAATAGAATGTCTAAGTCAAGGAAATCTAAGTGCCTCCACCCACAGAGGGACGCGCTGTGGCCCCCATGGTATGAAGCAGCAGCAGTGTTTATTCAAGACACGATAGTGAAGGAATCTGGTCGTTTTCCCTTCTCTCCGGAGAGGGTGCATCTTGACAGGTGATCCAGTAGAAATCTTTTAAACTCTGGTAAGTTAAGTTCATAAAAACCACTCCCTTTGCCTGGTTCCGCGCCAGGCCTGCACTCTGAGCCGAGCTGACTTGGGGCGCCCTCTGGTGGCGGTATGGAAAACCACAGCCTGAGGCCAGCTGAGAGCTCGTAGGCCCACAGGCTGGGGGCCCAGAACTGCCCAGGTCATTTGGCCTTTTGCCTTGGGTAGCTAGCTGTCTCTTGGCAGATGGCCTGGCCCTTGGGGGTGGCCCAATTACTCCTCCAGAAGGTTTGGTTCCCGCTTTGTGGATGGCCCGTTTCACTAGGAGATTTCCAGGCCGTTCTGCCGGCCTCTTGGAGATGGAGTTGGGCCTTTAGACTTCGGTGGAGAATAGGATGCTCTGTCTCTTGCTGTCTGGGGCAGGGATGGCCTCCAGCTGTAGGAAGTACAGCAGCACCTGGACCTGCCGGGGCAGAGCAGGAGGAGGAAAGTGGCTCAGAGGGGTGCTCACAGCTGCAGGTGGGAGGTCTTCCTGGTCAGAGCCCAGGGCCTGGTAACCAAGGCCATGAGGCCAGCTCAGGGTACTGAAGGCTCCTGCTGGTGACACGAGACCCTATCAGCAAGACATCTGGGTGCCTGAGGAGCCCCGTAAGGTGCAGAGGAAAGAGCCCTCCCCGTTCTTCCTAGCCACGTGGCCCGGGCAAGTCCCCCTCTCTGCACCTCAGCCCCTGTAGAACTGGAGTGGGAACACCTGGCAGGAACCAGGGAGGGGCAGGCAGAGGCCACCTCTGTGAAGCTGGGCGCTGTGGGCTGGGGCCTGTCTCCTCGTACCTGGGACATAACCTCCAGGGACCAGCTGTCAGTCATGGAGATGGGCTGGCTGGGGTTGGCAGGGAGCTTGCTCTCTTTCTCTGAGGGCCGGAGCAGCGTGGGGCCGAAGACTGTGGCGAGGTTGTGCAGGGACATCTTGTTCACCGCCTCCTTTTCTGCCACCCTGAGGAGGGCCAAAGCAGAGGGTGCTGTTGGGACACTGCCTTCAGGACGAAGGCAAGATGGAGGGGCCAGGCCACCCTGGAGTCCTCTGGGAATGTGGTGGCGGCAGCAGGCACCACCCCTGTCTGCCTTGGGATGGCTCCACAGCACAGCTAACCCATCCCTGGTTCTGCTGAAAAGCAGACCCCACCCCAGTCCTTCTGGGTTTCAGGACAAAGAATACTTGAGACCAGCAGGTGGCTGGGTCATGACCTGAGGAGGGGAGGGTCCAAGCACACCGCTGGCTGTGGCCAAAGCACCTCACCCTTCACTTAAGGCCACGCTGCAGGGGGGAAGGGTGGTGAGGAGAGAGGAGGGCGGCAATGGCTCTAGTGCCCAGAGGGCAGTAACCCCAGACAGGGGTGGGGAGAGAAGGCCCCAGATGCCAGGGAGTCTGACGGGAGTCAGTGGGTCACAGAAGGAGCCTCCCCTCGATGCCTGGAGGTCCTGGGGCCCCAGGTCCACCAAGGGGTTACCTTTTCAGGTGGTCCAGAAGGAACAGGAAGGTCACCAGGTTGGCTTCCGGAAGCGACAGCAGTAAGTTAAGCATGCAGCTCTCCTTTGCAACAGGGTCTGAAAGAGCTACAGGTCGGGGGACTTGTTACTTCTTGGAGTCACAGCCGGGGGCTGGAAGCCTCTGCCACGGCCCATCATTGTCCTGGCTCATATAACACTAGCCCCAGTAAGGACATTGTGGCAGATGCCTGTGTGGGGGCGAGCCCCCCTGAACATCTTTTCTCTGTCTGAGAGGGGTCAAAGGCACTACAGGGACAGTGTCAGGAGGCACCAGGTACAGCTGCCCTCCTGGCCGACGCGGCCACTCCTGCCTCCCGGTTGAAAGAACCCAAGGCATGGGAAGCCAGGCATGCATGAAGCAGGAAGCGTGAGGGGCAGGAGGGTTGCGAGGCCCCAGGCTCCCTTATCACCCTGTGCACGACTGGGGGACCAGCTCCCCTACTGAGGGGCCCCAAAGGCAGGGTGTAGAGGATGCAGCTACCCCGTAACCCAGTGCTCCCCACTCTGGACACCACCCTCCAGGTTGACTTAGGGTCAGCCTGGGTTTGAAGGTGGGTGCACTGACAGGGCAGCACCTGGGGTCAGGGGAGCAGGACAAGCCCCTGGAGGATGGGCAGAGCCCTTCCAGGACTGGCTTGGTTCTCGGTCCCCCAACGACACACAGAGTTTGGGCTGAAATGCAGGCCATGGTGGAGGGGGCACAGTGGACAGGAGGGGAGCGGGCGATGCCTCCTGCACTCACCGATGCCCTCAGCGAAGTTGGGGTAGAACTCGTCAGTGAAAAGGGGCTCAGGCAGCTCGCGGAAGTAAAGCTTGAGAGTCCCGGCAATGGCGTTGACGTCCATCTCGCTCATCATCACGGACACGTCCTTGTTATCTGAACAGAGCACGGAAATGGAACTCAGCTCCTCCCAGATCCTGCATCGAGTTCCGCTCTCCCTGCCCCAGCTAAGCACATCCAGCCCCCAGGCTGATGACTTTGCGGCCCCTCCCCTTTTAATAGCTCATCTTCCTCCTTTCAAGCATCCTCCCATACGTCCTTCCCACTGCTGGGGAAGGAGCAGACATGAAGGCGGACAGACACAGCGCCTGGACGGGAATCAGGTGGCCCTGCCCTGTAGCAATTGCCCAGCTGGCAGTGTCTTCTGATAACAGGAAGACACTGAATTATTTGCTCCGTTTTAGTGTTTAAACTGGAGTCTTCCCTTTGGGCTCAGGTAGCCACTTGCCCTCTCTTCCGTAGGCCAGGCCCATGTGGTCGCCCAGAGGGAGCGTGGAGTATGCAGGCACAAGGTCCTGGCTCTGCCACCTTCCACTTTGAAGGCCCTCTGGGGTCTTGGGGTCTTTGTCTGGCAACTGGGGCTGTTCTACGACTTATTGGTGTGTGAGGGTGAGTGAGATGGCGGCACTATAGCACCAGCTGGACCCGGTCACCTCAGAGCACTTCACACTGCTTCACCGCTGGTCAGGCCGCACTGATCCCGGGGCTTCAGTTGGCACCTCTTTGCCAACCCAGGGTGAGCAGGCCGAGCCCCAGCAAAAAGGCAGGGCTGCCCCACAGGAAAGCCCCTGGTCCAACTCAGTGAGAGGCACGCAGTTAAAAGGGTTAAGAACCGGCTTCTGCAGAGCATCCGCCTACAACTCCCCTTTCTTCTCATTTAAAAACTAATAAAACCCTAAGTGAAGAGAAAGTGCAGAGGGTGATCTAACAAGCACGGGCCACAGAGGGCACCCTGAGAGTCAGCACGGGCCCCACGCCTACATCTCCATTCCACGCCGCCCAGGGCCGACACTCACTGACGTCAAAGGCCGCCTTCAGTGCCTGGATGTCTGTGGCCACTCCGGACACGCGGTAGATGCCCACTTCCTCCATACCCCGGCGCTCGATCTCTTCCACGCACTGGCGCACGATGTAGGGCACCTTGGACCTCTCCCTCCTGCAGGGGAGAGGAAACACCTTTAGTGCCCGGCAGCCCTGGCTTGAGCCACAGTTGGGTGCAACCGTCACCTGTCTGCACACCTGGACACCTGGAGAAGGGGGTAATGAAGGTTCTGGGCCTGGGCTGCATACAGAGCCTTGTCCACTCTGAAAGCTCATGACTATCACTGTTTATACCTTATCAGGGTCCTTCCAAGATCTCCAGGTAGCCAGATGCCCTGGGAGTTAGGCACGATCTTGGTGGGAAGGTCAGAGGCCTTTCTAAGCGAACGAGGCCACAGGAAGTCCAGTTAAAAGATCCCAGTCTTTGGGTTGACAGGTAGCATCCTAGAAAGCAGTCTGGTCTCCGAGTAGGGAGATGGGACCCAGTCTTAGCCTCGTCCCTGCCATCCACTTGCTGTGCAAGAGGAGAATCCCCAACCCCTCCAGACCCCAGTTGAGGAGCGAGCTCTGCACACAGCAGGCACACAACTGTCTGCTAAACGCATGACTCCACAGGGTTGCCTAACATCGGTGTTTGAATCCTGTCATTCTAAATGCTTTTCTCTTCCAAGTCCTAACAACGGACAATTCTAGCTCCTCCACACAGGACACTGGAGTAAGAATATTTAAAAAACAGGAAACGATACTGTTTGGAGGGTTAGCGTTAGTCTAGTTTAGCAATGGGATTCAGGAGCGCAGCAAAGCTCTTTTTCCAGCAACCCTCATTAGCTTATTTGGGATAGTTGCTGAACGAGTCCTCTCTGCTTATGCCCGGAGCCTTCCAGAGGCGCTGCGGGGACAGCTGGGGTAGAGCTGGGGGCGAGGAGCAGTGGTTGGACACAAATAGGTGTCTGCGGAATTCCTAATACAGGCCCTGGCCCTGACAACCAGCAAGGTCAGTGGCTTGGCCAGATTCCATCTGGGGAAGAGAATGGATTCTGGGCGGAAGTGGCCTTTGTCCCTGAGAGCTGCCCTCAGGCCAACATACAGACTTCTCCTGGCAACTGACCCGTACTAAAGGGGCAGGGGTTGCCATCATTCAACAGGAACCCTAATCATGACAAACTCAAAGCACAGGAAGAAAACTGTCCTCACACAGTTCTGGGAATTGTGTGGGGGCAAGCCTACCTGCACAGGAAGGGGACAAGGACGTTCCTGAGCTGATGGGGACAAGTTTTACAGTAAACAAGGGAGGCAGCTAAGCACACAGTGTTCCACGGGTCTGCGAGGTGTCCTGTGCAGCGACTGTGCCATGCACAGGGAGGAGAGACGCATACCTACCTTTTCCTTCAGAAACACCTTGGGGGGTGGGGGACAAGGGGCATGAGAGCCCAAGCCCCTTGACACTTACTTGGTGACCACAGCAATCTTGACTCCGAAGACCCCTGTCTGTTTTCTGGAAGGCATTCTCTTCAAGCTGAACTCCCTGCTGGTGAACTTGACTGACAGTTTCACTTCAATCTGCAGGGGGAGACGAGAAATGGCCCTCTCACACGTCTGGTCCTCACAGGCTGACTTCCTGGGGCGAGTCTTTCCACCCCCAGGACAAGCAGGCCAAAATCCCAGTGTGAGGAAGGGCCGCCCCGAGAGGAAGTCCCCAGTCCAAATCAGCAAGGGCCAGGGTGCTTAGGGTGGCTGAAAGACCCATAGTCCCTGCTGCTTCTTTTTTTTTTTTAATTGAGATAGAATTGACATAACGTTTTATTAGTTTCAGATATAATGATTAGATATTCGTATATACTATGAAATGATCACTATAGTTAAATCTAATTAACATGCAGCACCTCACATAGCTACAATTTTTTTTTCTTGTGGTGAGAGAAAGACCTACTCATTAGCAGCTTTTAAATACACGATACAGTATTATTAACTGCAGTCACCGTGCTGTTCATGGCCTCCATAGGACTTATTTATCTTACAGCTGGAAGTTTGTGCCTTTTGAACCCCTTCATCCATTTCGCCCGCCCCCTACTCTTCTCCTTTCGGAAATGCCTTCCCCAAAACAGTAACCACCAATCTGTTCTCTGTATCTTTCTTCATTATAAAAGGATAACGAGAGAAAAAGTACAGAGAATAATATAATAAAAAGCCATGAATTATCTGTCAAATGTTAATATTTTGTCATATATGCCCAGACCTTTCTTGCTGTGCGATAATATTTTTTTAAGGGCATTGAGGACTAATCAGGGGTCTCAGTTTCTATGGGCGACTCCAGGGTTGAGGTCCTGCCTGTCCCAGTCGTGCCACTGGATCAGTGTTCAGGAGGGATGCTCGGTGCCTGGCCGGCGACTGCACTCCAGCCACCACATGGGTTCCTTCCTGTGCAGCAATTCTGTTCTGCAGGCCCTCTCTTTCCTCCAGACATCCTCTCCCTCCAACACTAGCCCAGGCTCAGCCTCCTTCCAATTGTTCTAGAAGAAACCAGCGCGACCCTGACCTTTTGGGGTAAGTGGGCACGAACAGAGCCCTGTGGGTACATACCCCGTTCATGGCGATGACGGTCCGCTGCCAGTCTCTGTCCTGCAGGGCCTGGGGGTCCAGCTGAAAGCAAGGAGTCACGATTATCAGAGGCCCTGGGGTCTGGGCAGAGGCCCTGCCAGGGAGCAGCCCAAGCCTGCTACTTCTCTACATCTACATCAGAATCGGAGCTGGACCTCGGCAGGCACCTCTGTCCAGAGGCCAGGTTGGGTCCAGAGAGAGGAGAGGACCTGCCGGAAACCCCGAAACCTGAGAGCCCATCTGCTCCCAGATCTTTGCTGTCTGGGGCCCAGGCTCACCCTGGGTAAGAACTGGTGACAGCTCGGGGCCCTGTACCCTGCTTCTCCCTCCATCCTGTCCAGATGGGAGCTGAAGTCCATGCTGGGAGTCCAGGAGCTAGGGGGCCACCCTGTTCCCCGTCACCAACAATTACAGGTGCTACATGCAGCTCAGGTGGGGCTGAAGAGTCGGTGTAAGTGACATTTCGGGAAGCCCCATTTCAATAGCAACTTCCTGGGGGCAAAGCCATCTAAGGGTTCGAGACACTGTTTTCCCCACAGTGTACACTGTGGTCTGGCTGCAGGAGCTCGTGCAGGAGGGGCCTCCAAACCAGGCCAGTCCTGTGGCTAACGGTCCGGTGCAGAAGGAGCCAGAGCCCAGCTCCACATCACAAAGTTAGTGAGGGGGCTACAGGAAGCCCCTCTAAACTTCTACCCCCGCAGAACATTGTCCAAGTGCTGATCTGCAGGACCATGCTGTTTAATGTCACCTAACAGTCTGTGCTACTGTAAGACACCCTACCCTCAGTGGTCAGGCCATGAGCTCCCATCCATGAGGGCTCCATCTCCCTCGTTCTGGGGAGATCTTAAAAAAATACGGCCCCGGATTCCACCCATGAAGTTAGACTAGCAGCTCAGGGTGGGAGCCGAGGTTCCAATAACTAGAAACCTCCCCAGGTGGTTCTGGAGTGAAGCCAGGTCAGGGACTCACTGTCCGACAGCATATAACCTGCCACTCCTCCTCACACAGGGCTTCGTGATGTCATTCCTTGCTTCAGACTACGGTTCATTTCTACTACTATTAGGCAAGTACTCAAGAGCAGGGACCATGCCTCACAATTTCTGCACACACGAGTGCAAACACATGACGGTACTGAGTCTAATGCCAGGTCTAGAGGGGGGCTCAGGACAGGCATCACACATTTATCCACTGCAAGGGGCCTGAGAGGCCACAGCCATCCAGCTGGGCCTTGTATGGGGGAGGTGGCTGGAAAACAAGGCCCAGCTGCGTCTACCTCACCGGTGTGTGTACCTGGGCCTGTCTGGTGCACCTGCTCCACACAAGGCTTGTTCCAGGTGAGGGGGGGTGAGCCTCCTCAACCTCCCCTTCTAGGTGCTGCTAGTTAATATTCCCAAGGATCTGAAATATAGAGACAGAATGACCCAGAAAAACCAAAAGTGGCAGAGCGTCTTCCCCTTGGTTCTCATTCGGCATCTGTCGCAGGTAGTCAGTCCTTAGGGGTCACACTCCCAGGCTACAGGGACTCCCCCCTGAGGGGCAGGGCTGTAGGCTGGGACCAGCGGTCTCAAACCACTCAGAAAAGGAGACCTCCGCAGTGGTGCTTCCCCATTAGAGAGAATCCCAGGTAACGCCTCCCCCAGGGGAGACAAGAGGGGGTGACACCAGGGCCCTTCCACACTCTGGGGCCAGCAGAGCTCTCAGCTCTCGACCAGACGAAGCACGGCAGGCGGCGGTGAGGGGAGTGTACAGCTGCTCCGTGACCCCTAACTCTAGTGCTCTGGCCGCCCAGGAAGGAAGGGGGCAGGCGCCCTTCGTCCCGCTCCCGAGGAGAGTTCACTCAACACCACCGCTCGGAGTTTTCAAAAGGGGAAACAAGCAGGTTTGGCAGGGGGCGCCTTTCCCTTTCTCACCGAAGAACAGTAGTCACGGGGCCCCTCTCCCCTCAAGAACTGAGAACTGGCAAATGCAGCGGACGTCAAGGCAGCAGGGACCCTGCCCCAATGTGGCCCCCGAGAGACCACGGCCAACCCGCTGGCCCACCTTGCCCTTGCACACGAGGTTTCGGATGTGGGTCCACAGGGCGGTGCTCCGAGCACAACACAGGTGCTTTTCAGCCCGGTTCCGGGCGGTGCGGCTGGAGTGGAAATACCGCAGGAGGCCCTGCATGGCGGCGGTGGCGGACAGCGACTCTCGCATCCTTGGTTCTACTGCTCTGAGAGGTCAGCACTGCTGGACAGGAGCATGAGGCGCTGTCGGCCTCCTTGCCCTTTTGACTAGGACTTTCAGGAAGCCCCGCCCCTGCAGCTGGCTTGCCTCGGTCAAAGCTTCCTATCACTCCTTTCTGTTTTTTGTCTGTGTGTGGAGAACACACCCCCACCAGTAGCCTATTAGTTACGGGAACTGCATCGTGTCACAGTTCTCTCTAAGGCCCAGAAAACCTAAGCTTCCTTTTCCAGTGGCTGGTTTCCTGTTGGCATGTTTGGGACACTGAGTAATATGTCTGCCTGGCCAGTCCACTTCATGGCAGGACATGCTCGGGGGACTCTCCTTGGCGTGCAATACCACAGCCAGTAACCCCAATAATGACACGCACTGCCTCAGATGAACTCAGGGCACAGGACACCCCACACCCACTCCCGAATAGCTGGTCCACGGATGAGGGGTTCGGTGCCATCATCCACTCCCAGCACTGAGGTCCAGACCCACTGCCACCTGGCCCCAGAGGCTGCGGCACAAGCTGGCCTCCAGGGTGAGACCTGGGCCACAATGCTGCAGGTGTCTCGTAACTGGGCCCCCAGCCCTCACAGTGGCTCTGGATGGCGGCTCTGGTGGGAAAGGCTGGCTGAGCGCCAAAGAATAGGGCGTGCTAAGCAGAGCGGAAGCAGCATGAAGAATAACACGGCGACAAGGCCATGAGTCGCTCAGTCCAGCCCAAACAACATTCAAGACTGGCACAGTCTCTTGAGTGGCTATTTAAAGCACCAGAGAAGTAAACAATTGGGGGTTTGAAAAAACAGATGACCAAGGGGAAAGAACCAAGAAATGGATGTCTCGGGGAAAATGTGAGTGTTCTGCATGCCCCCTCATGGTCTCAAGGTCGCAGTGACAACGGTGCGGTGCGTACTGCTCAGGGATGGGGACTGCACGGGCGGGGGGGGGGGGGGGGGGGGGCGTGTCTGCTCACACCCAGTGTTCTCAGGAGGATGCTCTGGGTCCTGCTTGTCCCTTCAGGGCTGAGCAAGGTGAGGGTCTCAGAAGAACAAGTGTGGGTGGTGGGCCTGGTGGACAGTTGCCCTGAGGTCTGCTTAGAAAACTACACTTCAAGTCCATTCCAGGTAGGCAGTGGGTGGAAGGAACCTAGTCCAGGCAGGGCAGGCTTTGAGTGCTGTCCTGAAGCAGCCTGGCTGAGGACTATAGGCGCTGCCCTCCTGGCTTGGTAGTAGGCATGGCCAGATGGGTCACTGGTGGACAAGTACAGGGTATCCTCTCACCCACCCTAGGCCAAGGAGGGAGGGGCAGGACTGCAGTGTCGACAGGAGGAAATGCCATTCTCTCCTCAATCGCCTCCTTGGAGACTGTGCTGTCCTTTCTGTCACCGTCACCATCCAGGGTGGACCAGCAGGGCTTCCTTTCCCATCGCTCCTGACTGAGCTCCATGTGTTTGTACCGTAACTTACTCCCTGGGGTGGATCTTTTAAGAGATGATGAGAGCACCTCCCTGGGACAGAAATCTGGGCGGTTCTCCTCTTATTACCACGATCTGTTCTCTTGAGCTCCAACATCCACAGTTTTAACTTCGTTGCCCTTCTCCGATCCCAACAAAGCTCTAGCACCACTTAAAAAGATAGAGCAACCTCCCCTAGGATGGCTATGATAAAAGACAGACCATAACAAGTGTTGGTGAGAATGTGGAGAAACAGATACTCTTACATGCTGCCACTGGGAATGTAAAAGGCTATAGCCACTCTGCAAAAGTAGGGCAGTTCCTCACAGTTAAATGTGGCTGACCAACCCAACAATTCTGCTCCTAAGTATCTACACCAGAAGAAAGAAAACATACATCCACACAAAGACTTGTGTGCCTATGTTCACAGCAGTACTAACCGTAATAGCCCTGAGCTGGAAACAACCCATGTGTCCATCAGCTGATGATATATGAATATGAATATATGAACAGACATGACAGATTATGACTCAGTCATATAAAGGAATGAAGTACTGAAACTAGCTATGATGTGGACAATCCTCAAAAACATTATGCTAAGTGAAGAAGCCAGTCACAAAAGACTACGTAATACAATATGATTCCATTCACATAAATCTGCAGAATCTATAGATAAAAAAAACAGAGCAGCCTGGGTCTGGGGTGGGAACAGGGAATGATTGTAAATGGGAATGAGGAAACCATTTTGGGGTGATGGAAATATAAAACTATTGTAGGTGACCGTTGTACAACTCTGTAAATTACTAAAAAATCATTAAATTATACACTTAAAATGGATGCATTGTCTAGTATACCGGTTAAATAAAAAAGATAGAGGGCCCCCAAATGGACCTCAATAGAACAAGGAGGGTCCAGGTCATCGTGCCACGCTTTCTCCACGTGACAGTGGTACGCATCTTCAGGACAAATATTGGGAAATCTGTACAAGAAGAATTTGCTCATGCGGTTACATGTTCACAACTTTTACAGCCTAAAATCTCCTTCAAACATTTGTTAAAAACAAACATTATCCATTTTATGTTCCTGGTGCAAAAGACACCTTGGACCAGAGCCCTCCAAGTCACTGTTTAAGAGGCGACAGTTTCTTTCCTGCTCACGTCCCTGTGACATGGGTCACATCTCCTCCATATGAGCTTCCCACAAAGTACCCAGAAAGGCACCCCTCCCCGCAAAGCACACAGGATGTCCCAGCATGGTGAACGGCTGTGTGGAGAAAATGTGCATGGCTCTGCGATAATCCTCTGTGACAGCAGGCGGGACTCTCAGTGCCTGTGTAACAGTAACCGCCATCCCTGACCACCCACATAAAAACCACGTCTCCCCCCTCGCCCCATCTCCTTCCTGATTGACGTTGTCCCCACGGCTATTGTCTTAATTTTACTTGATGTCTGCTTCCCCAGCTAGAATGTAAGCTCCCTGAGGACAAGGCTTTTGTCTGTTTTACTCATTGTGATATTTCTGTGCTCAGGTATATATGTATATTATATGTAATATAAGTATATTTAATGTATATACAGTAAAATATATATTGGCAGAGTGAGCATTCGCTACATGCATGGGGGCTGCTGAGAACCAGGTGCCGGCCCCTTTTACAGGTGAGGCTGTGAGGGATGGCTGAGGGAGGGGAAGTGGAGTTGAACGCTTCTCCACCACCTCCACCCAGCAGGGGTCACCTGCGCCCTCTGGTGGTCGGGGCTGTCATGGAAGGTGTGATTTGCCCCATCTGAGTTCCCATGCTGATCCTGGCACCCTGTGGGCATTTTAACTTAAAAAAAAAAAAAAATATGGTGGTAAAATAGACATAACATAAAAATTATCATTTTAGCCATTTTTAAGTGCATAATTCAAAGGCATTAAGTACATCCACAATGTTGTGCAACAATCACTATCTCCAGAACTTTTTCTCATCTTCCCAAACAGAAACTCTATACCCATCAAGCAGTAACTCCCTGTTCCTACCCTCCTCCAGCCCCTGATAACCTCTACTCCACTTTCTGTTGCTAGGAATTTGCCTATTCTAGGAACTTCATGTAAGTGGAACCACCACAGTACTTGTCCTTTTGTGTCTGGCTTATTTCACTTAGCATAACGTCCTTAAGGTTCATCCACGTTATAGCACCTGTCAGAATTTTCTTCCTTTTTATGACTGCATAACATTCCACTGTATGGATGTGCCACATTTTGTGTATCTACTCACCTGCTGATGGACACTTGGGGTCCTTCTAGTTTGGGGCTGTCATGGTCAGGGCTGCTATGAACATGTATTTATGTCTTGGTGGCATCTCCACATTCTCACAGCTGTTGCCAGGCACTCTAGTGGGTTCTTGGGGTACACGTGCCACAGAACTGGCAGTCCAATAGGGAGACTGCCCAAATGTGGGCAGACCTCACAGATTGGTGAGGGCTGGAGTGTAGCTGCCACGAGGCAAGTTAACAGTCTGGCAGAGAAGTTTGGGAAACTACATAGAGACTAAGCACCGGCTTCAAATAAAGCAAGGGTCAAACAACAGAACCCAGGCCCCAGTCTCACCTGAGACTTACATAAAACAAAAGAAACAAACGACAAAATAAAACAAAACAAAAAACCCTAGCCAGCTCTAGTGATGCCCCCACTAGCAAGTGGTGAGCCCAGCCAGACACACAGAAGATCAGGAGAAATGAAAGGAGACAAAATTCTAGGACCTGATATAAAGTTACCCTCAAAGTAGAAGAAACAGGGCTGAGGCGACTCAGGAACACAGAAAATTCAGAGAAGAGAGAAGAAAAAGATTGAAGGAAGAAGTTCCGAACAGCTGCAAAGCTCCAGCTGTCCCAGGCTTTGTCCCTGGTGATGACTCCTGGATGCTGGTCCCAGCTCTGGCACTCGGGTGGTGCCTTCAGGCTCTGGTCCTGCCTCGGCAGCACCCAGTCAGGCTACTGGCTGGACTCCTTCAGCCAGTTGGCCCTCCAGCTACACCAAGACCCGTGCACGCCCATAAACCTGTGGCTCCCTGTCGGTCTTGGAGCTTAGGATGTTGACATCTCCACCTAGGAACATCTTTCCCCTGAAGCCCAGTGATCCCAAGGCTTCTCTGTCCCGACTCTCCCCAAATGACTGCACCATCCAAGCCACCTGGCCGCCCCGGGCAGGGCCTGCTCAGTCTCTCAGTATGTCTGTAGCATCCGTTCTCACCAAGCCTCTCTGCTCGCTGGACTGTGAAGCCTCAAGGTAGATGTCTTATTTTCAAGATCCCTGGGGCCTGGCGTGCAGGAGGCCCTCGGTCACTAGGGTGGTACTCTTGGTGTCTGAGGATAGACTGGGCTGGCCTTGCTTGCTCAGACGGCTTGCTGAAGCTCGGCACTGGCTCGCAGAAGACCCTCACCAGGCTCTCTGCACCTGTACGCCCGCCATGGCTCGGATTGTTGAATCTGGATAGTTGGCACCCCAAGGCTGTGTCCCAGTAGTACACTGTGTCCTTTTGCTTTTCTGACCCAGGGCTTGATGCTCTGAACAAACCAGCTCACCTATCCCAGGTTCTGGAGGTGGAACCCTCCACCTTCCTCTCAATGGAGCCTGCATTTTTGAAGAGAGGAAGTGGGGACCCAGAAACTCACCCAGGACCGTCATCTGAAGAGCAAAGACCAAACCCTAAGACTCCGGCGGTGGTTCCTAAACCCTTGGCTCATCAGCACCATGTAGGGGAGAGAAACCAGGCTGATCCCAGACTCCAGCCCTGGGAGACTGGGACCCAGCTCCTCAGATGATACTCATGCCTCCTGGCCAGACAAGTGTGTAAGCAGCTTTGCTGGAGATGTGATTCTATCCCATGGCCCTTTGAAGGGGCCCGCAGGGCATTCTGTCTCCTTGGCCGCCTTGGCACACTCCTAGGATGCCACGCCTTCCCAACCTCACAGGAGAGGCTCTCCACTCAACTTATGAGTCAAGGTGCATATGGGGGGCGAGGGGCACCTGAGGGGACATAGGCCATGCCATCCTCACCCCATCCTCAGCAGCAGGACATCATGCAGGGCCACCTGCCCCTCCCACATGGACTCGCTGAAAAGGCGCCTGAGTTTACTGGGAAAAACCTGGTCTCAGGAGGGCTGGGCCCCAGGAGTCATGGTTGCCCTCCCCCAGGCACCCCCACACAGAAAACAGTATCTGCAAGTTTGGGGGAGAGAAGGAGGCATGGCTGGGGTGGCAGAGCATCATCGCCTCTCCTCCTCTGACTTCCTTCCTTCTTCCTCCTGGGGATCCCGGTTCATTAACAAGCTGCTGCCTGAGTCTCCAGGGCCCAAGCCAGCCACCTATGATGTGAGTCACAAAGCCTCCCACATTGCGCTGGGATTCCTTCCCAGCTAATGGTGGCTCAGGGGCCAGACTTCCCACTCATCCCTCCCACCGAAGCAGACAGAAGGGTGGAGCGGAGCCCGCCTTCTCCACTAACAATGACGACCAATAATAACAGCAACCGCCTCTGACACTGAAGGCTCCCACCCCAGCTTACAGGTGAGGACACAAGTGAACGACGACTCTTCCTAGGTCACAGAAGTGCGGTGGGGCAGAGGAGCCGACAAAGTCTCTCCTTGACCAAACCCTAGCCAGGCTTCTCTGAGCTCTGTTTTTTCAACTAGGCCTCATCCCTGGGCATGTCTGAGAGGCTGATTTTAGTAAGGATTCTGCTAAGTCAGTTTAGCCAGAATCCCCCATCCAGAATTTCCCTTGACAACTGATCAAATTCCTCATCCCCCACTGCACCCAGGTGATGTCTGATCCCCGGGCCCGCCTTTGGCAAGAATCCCATTAGGTCTGTTCAGCCAGAACCACCCCCTCTGATCCCTGAGGTTTCCTCTGACTTCTCTCCACTGTCAGCACCTCACCCTGTTTCTTGGCTAGAAATCCCCACTTTTCCTTGTCGTACTCCGAGTTGAGCCCCATATGTCTTCCCTGTTGCAAAATCCTACTGCCGCGCTGCCTACACAAGTCTCGACAGTCCTTGGGTCTGGGGGTGGGAACAGGAAATGACTGTCAATGGGAATGAGGAAATCATTTTGGGGTGATGGGAATATTCTAAAACTGGATTGTTGGTGACAAATAAATCTATATTTATAAAAAAGCCTGCCTTGATGTTTCAACAAGTGTCATGAATAACTTTTTTTTTGTTTGTTTTAAACAGAGCCCACATCCTCTACCTCCCTCCCATCTCATGTCTTGGTCCTTGGAGAGCTCTCGCCAAGGAACATTTCTCAGAGCAAAATGGACAGAGAAACACAGGCTGGGAGCAGGTAGAAAGGAGCAAAGAACAACCAGAGACTTGGGGAGATGCCTCTTGCCGGCCCCCCACAACCTCACTGCTCTCTTCTTCCCCAGGACAGGGTGAAGCACGCACTTGGCTCGTCCAGACTGTCGGAAAGCACAGGTTGTGCCTAAAGAAATATTTTGTTTATATCCAGTAGGTTGTGGCAAAGGGTTTCCAAAGAGATCTTGATTCAATAAGAGGAAGGAGAGTATGGGATCTTTTCTCTTTTCCACTGAGACCCCCCCGGTGACCCAGCGACAATGCTTGGAGGCCCTGGTTCAAATCCCACCATCCCCAGGACTCTAGTGATGGAGAATTCGAATGATTTGAGTCAAAGGTCAGTGGAATCTGAGTTGAAAAAAGGAGCCGGGCACCCAGCCTGTTGACATCCTTCGCTTGCCATGCGGTTCTGCAAGATGTAGGTCTGGGTCTGGGTGTGGGTGGGGTGCCCAAGCTGGGGGCAGATGCCAACATGGAGAGGGAGGCGGGAGGGGGAGCAAAGGGAGTGCGGTTGTCGTTGAGTAGCAGGGCAGAGGTTGAAGACTGAAAGGGACAAGCTATGACCGTCACTCGGTAGGTGTCAAAACACACAGGTTCTCTAAGGAGCCCAGCACCAACCAGAATGCTCACGGAAGAGCAAAATCTGGAAATTGCCTCAGTGTCTGTCAAGAGCACACAAGTCCATCCATTGGTTGACTCACTCCACGGGATTCCCCATAAAGCCAAGACGGTGGACGAGAGCTATGTGGAAATACAGGGCTGGTCTCAGCGCACATGAGTTGTGACGCAGGAAGTATCAGCATCACGCATGCGAGCCGCCCCCACACAACGATCCGTCTGTCAGGGTGGGACCCACACCAAGCTCCCATGGGAAGGGGGGCCCCAGTGGAGGGCGGGACCTGGCTGGTCACAGATCCCTGATCAGAAGCCCAGAAGTGGGATGGCTGACAAACACTGCCTTGCATTTCTGTTTCTTCAACCCGGAAGCCCTCCTCTACCAAGACCCGAAGAATAGCCTGATGGAAAATGGGGCTGACAGGGAACAAGGAGGAACCATCCCCTTCTCAGCCAAGATCCAAGCCACAGGCAGGTCTCAGGTCCAGGACATCCACTGAGCAGCTGTGGGCCAGGAGCTGGCCTTGGTAGACCACCTCCACCTGACAGAGGAGCTGAGAGTCCTGTGCTGGGCAAGGCTGATCCACTGTTCAACACACACCCCAAACCTTCGTCAATTCACTGGCGCATCACCTCAGATGGATCTTCCCAACCACCTTGGGCTACTCCCACCTTCGGAGAGCCCAGTCCCAGATCCTGTCTGAGGGTTACCTAGGAGCTTGTGGGAGGGTGGTGGGGGCAAGAACAGGGTGGTCAGAGGAGCACTTCTTCGTTTAGATCTGGTCTCATGGTATAGGGGGTTCCTGGTGACCCTGGGTCAGAGTTCCCTAATAAGCTTCTAAGTGGGAAAACAGACAGGTTCATTTCCCAAGAACCTGGGGAACCAGAGCAACCGCAAAATGAAGACTTGCTGGTCTGAATAATGAGTATGTGGGCTCACACCAGACGACAAATTACTCAGGAACAAATCACCCTCTCTCTCTGTCATTCTTGCTGCTCAGAATTTCACCACAGGATTTTTACTTCCTGCCCTTAGGGATGGGAGATGGGGCTTCTTGGAGAGCCCTGTCAGTCCCACTAGCACCTGGAATGCCCAACCCACTTTCGCTGGAGGCCTCATCCCAGGAACTGAGGGTACAAAGGGGAGCAGGGAGCAGTCCGTGCCCAGCTCCAGGGAAGGGTGGGAGGAACTGCTTAGCTGGGTCTGGTAAGATGCCCTGTTAGAAAAGCTGAAACCAGGGTTTTCTCCCATGGGAAGCAGAACTGTGCAGGTGAGGCCACAAGAAACAAAGCGGGTGGCATAGCTCCTGTCTGCCGAGAAGTGGGAAAGCTGGTGGTGTGTTTCCAGGGGCTGGGTAAACTTCTGAAGGACTGTGGGCCAGATGGTTTTCCCTGAGGACTCGGGACCCCTTGCTGGTCGTATATGGGCACTTATTCTTGGCCAACCAGGGGGCTTTCCACCAACTCTTGGGGGGACCTCTGCCTGCATTGCACCCTCTGAAACCTGGGTGCAGAAGGCAGAGAGGGGGCGCCAAATGGGTAGACTGAGACTTCTGTGCTTTTCCCAGAAGAGCTGGCCTCATAACTGCCCACCGCAACACACAGCACCAGCTAACTGTTTGCCTTGAGGCACTGAGGCCCCAGCTGGAAAAACAAGTTTCACTGGATTTCCTTTGGGGACAAGATGGGGCATAACAGACACTCAGACAGACAGATGGGGCGGCCTCACCTGGACCTGGCCCTTTCCCATGATCCTGTCTGTGTTCTCGCCGTCTTCCTTGGTGATCTTCGTTTTGTTGTAACACTTTTCGTAGCACAGAATCCTCAAGGTCTGGGAGCCTTCCAGCTCAATCTCAAACTCCTACAGCCCCCCAAAAGAAGGAAAGTCCCGCGTTAACAGACAGGTCCAAGCGTGTGGCAGTCAGGGCTACAGGCTGAAGGGGTCCTCTGAACCGTGGCTCCTCAAACAGCTTCCTCACTGCCCCAATGGGCCCAGGGCTTGAGACGCTCCTTACTTCAATCCCTCCTGAGAGCCTGCATCCCTGTGAGCATCGCATTGTGACCCAGTCTTGATGCTTATAGATAGAAGCTCTGAGTGACTCTCAGACCTAATCCAAACTCTGTAACCCAGCATCTCAGAGGGCGATCCATCCCCATGGTGTCTGCATCAGCTCAGGGGAGCTGGTTACAAATGCAGACATTCTATGGACTTGGGGTGATAATGAGTGTCAACATAGGTTCACTGATTATAACAGATGTCCCACCTTGGTGCGTGGATAGTGTGGGAGGCTGCGCACGTTGGCGGGGTGTATAATGGGAAATCTCTGTCTTTTCTGCTCAGTTTTGTCATGGAACTAAAGATGCTCTGAAAAGTAAAGTCTGTCTGAAAGGGAATACAAATAAATCCAGGTTGTGGTAGAGGAGAGAGAGGGACTTAAGAGGAAAGAATTGCTCCCGTGGGCTTTCAAGTTGTCTGTTGGGGGTGTGTGTGGTGTTAACTGCCTCCTCCATCATCCCACATACCTTCAGTAAATTCTGCATTTCACATCAATGCTTTTGTGGGCATGAGTTCTTTTTTTTTTTTTTTTTTAAGATTTTTATTGGGGAATTGGGGGGATGGGAACAGTGCTGGGGAATTAGGGGAAGGGGAACAGACAAGTTGCTGTCCTTTTGTTCTTCAATATAGTTGTGGAGGACATTGCTTCACTGGCCCAAGTTGGCACCATCATTGTGCTCTTCCAGGGTGAGGCAGATCAGTCGCCAGCTTCTGGACGGCTGCTCACTGCGGCCGCTGGCCGCTCACGCTGGCTGCTGGCTACACACGGTAACCCATGGCAACCCACTGCCACAGGGGCTGCAGCCCACGCCGTCGCCGGCGACTCATGGCAGCTCAGCTCCAGGTTGAGCTGTTGTTCAGCATCTTAGCTGTGGAGGGCAGTGTCACTGGCCCTCATATGTGGGATCCGAACCGGGGCCCTCTGGCATCCCAAGCCAGTTCTTAACCAACGTGCCACTCGGCCGGCCCGGGCATGAGTTCTTGATGGGGAAGTGGAGAAAGGTGAAGGGAGAAAAACCAAAGCAGGTACTTCTGAGCCTAAATGGGGGTGGGGAGAGTATGTGTGCCAGGAGCACGTACGGCCCCTGGAGAATGTGTAGGCACAGCCAGGGCGGCTGCTTGGTGACCTGCTGCTGGGTCCCTCGAGCCCCTACTGCTGGCTTGCACCTGAACCCTCCTCATGGTGTCTAGAACGCCTACCTTGTTGCCTATCAGGTCACGGCCCTCTCGCCGTTTGCAAAGCTTTCTTTGATGAATCCACCTGGCTCTGATCCCCACCTCATCACAGCAGCCACACAGGCCTTTCGGCAGGAATGCCCAGAGCTATAATGACCAGGTAATTCTATCGGCTCCTTGTACCCCAGTCCTAATGAGGCAGCAAGTCTAATGATCAGAGTACTGGGTGCTGAGAAATGAGACCTGGGTTCCAGCCCCACCACCCCACTATCTACTTGACCCATCAGGGACCAGGCAGCCTAGTGGGTCTTAGCTTCCTCCTCTGCAGGGGAGCAGGTGGGTGGGTGGCAGTTCTCTGTAACCCGGCTGCCTCTGCCACATCCTCAAGCATGAGGCCCTGAGGGCTGCAGCTGCTCCGGAAGCCCAGACATGGCATCTCTCGTGGATCTGGGATTTCATCAAGACTGGCAGCTCTGCCATCATCCTTTACTCCCAAAGGCTCAAGGTAAGCCAGCTGGATAAGCAGGTTACACAACAGCTCTCCATAGAGGAGGAAAACAGAGCAGCAACCCACATATCCAGTACCAGGGACAAGCAAAAAGGACAGACCCTTCCTCCCAGGTCCCTATCCCAGCCCCCAAGGCAGAGCCCCAGGCTTCCGGAAACCAAGAGGGTCACAGAGAGCTCATTCCAACTTCTGAGGAAAAAACGCTATGGAAACTTACCAGCTAAACACTAAGCAGTAACAAAGGCGGCACAAAAGGCCCTTTTAAGTTCTTTTTCCAAACACTTCTCCAGCAAAACAGGTCATTTCTTTGTGATGGGGGAGGGACGGTAACGTTCTCAGGAACCCTGAGATAACATCTCTTGGATGAGTCACCCTCTCCCCCCAAGAGATTCCCGGAATGCTGGCTGCTTTGCCAGCCAGCTGGGGAAGCCGTTGGGGAGCCCTTGGGGGTTCAGACTCTGAGGACAATATCCGCATCTAAGATTTGCAGGAAGCAGCACCTCACCTCATTCCAGTTGGGCTCAGCTGTGTCCCTATAGACTCGTGTCTTGGCTTTATTCACAAAATACCCAAAGGAGTCCACTTCCAGGGTGCAGTACAGATCTGTGGGAGGGCGACAGGAGAGGGTGAGCGCACATCCCATACTACCCGCATTTTCTATACGTGCTATTTTTGAAATCAGAAAAAATGGTCTTGATTTTCTTTTTTTAAATACAACACGGCCAGACCAGCCCTCACTAGATGACTCTGCCCTGCGGATGCAGCTGGGAACTGGCACCTCTCATAACATTCGCTCACCTGGTCACTCAGCAAACCTTGACTAAAGCCCCTAGGTGAACAGGGCCCCACAGCTGGTGGGCGGGGCACACTGGACATCACCACCAGGGGACTTGGAGCTGGTGGAAGCGCCTATGACCTGTGCAGACCTTGCTATGGGTTTTACCAGGTAAACTGGGGCAAAGGCGCTGCAGGCCAATGCTGGGCATTGAAAGCAGTGAGAAGAGAGTCGTGGGGTGCAGGAGGTGTGAGGCCTAGTGGTGCGGACCAGGGAGAAGGCCCCTGCCGAGGGCTGGACAAAGGGCATGGCAAGTGGCCAGAGATGATAAAGGAACTGCAAGGAGGGAGAATGGCAGCTCACTGATATGACCAGTGAACAGGATGACAGTTTCTGGCCTGGCTAAGCAGTGAGGGGTGGCGCCTCTCACTGGGGCAGGACATCAAATAAGAATGAGTTTGGAGGCCACAGTCACAGGTTTAGTCTGGGGTCATGGAGTTTAGAATA
Source organism: Hipposideros armiger (assembly GCF_001890085.2). NCBI lineage: Eukaryota > Metazoa > Chordata > Mammalia > Chiroptera > Hipposideridae > Hipposideros > Hipposideros armiger. Next base: position 1,615,901 of record NW_017731793.1, read on the forward strand.
TGGGACATTGAGGAGATAGATGGCAAGGTGATAGAGGGAGGACAGAAGTGGGAATGGGAAGGCAGTTGTGGGCGTCATCTATGTTGATGGAAGGGCCCTCGAGGGTTGGAAGAATGGATAAGTGCAGTGAAGGAGGAAGGCCCAATGGAACCCAAAAAAACACCAGTATTTAGGGGACAGCCCGAGTGAGAGAGAGAGAGAGAGAGAGAGAGAGAGAGAGAGAGAGAGAGAGAGAGAAAGGCAGGCCCAGGGAAACAATTATGTATGCTACAGCTTTACAGAGGTATGATTTGCATACTATACAATCCACCCATTTTAAGTATATGGTTTGAGGATTTTTTTTTTTTTAAAGATTTTTATTGGGGAATTGGGGAGGGGAGCATTGTGTTTTGCCAGGACCCCTCAGATCCAAGTCAAGTTGTTACCCTTCAATCTTAGCTGGGGAGGGTGCAAGCTTAGCTCTAAGTCCAGTCGCCGTTTTCAATCTAGTTGTGGCGGGGGGCGCGTAGTCCACCATCCCATGCGGGAATCAAACCAGAAATCTTGTTGCACACTGAGCCACCCGGTTGCCCGTCAGCAGCTCACGGCTGCTCAGCTCAGGTGCCATGTTCAATCTTAGTTGCGGGGGGAGAGGGGCACAGCCCACCATCCCATACAGTTGTCGAACCCGGCAACCTGGCTGCTAAGAGCACACGCTCTCACCAGCTCAGCGCCAGCTCAGCTCGGGCGCAGCTCATTGGCCCATGTGGGAATCGAACCGGTGACCCTGTTCCTCAGAGCTCGCACTCTTAACCGACTGAGCCACTCAGCCGGCCCCATAATTATTATTATTTTTTTTTAGGTTTCTGAATGTTGTTGCCTGTGTCAGTTCCTTCCTTTTTATTGCTGAGCAGTATTCCACGGCATGGACTAACGATGTTTTATCATTCATGCCCAAGTCTTTCTGTGGACATATTTTCATTTTTCTAGAGAAAATACTACAGTGGGGTTGTTGGGTCATGTTGAACTTTTTAAGAAGCCGTAAAACTGTTTTCCAGAGTGGCTGAACCATTTTACTCCCCACCAGCAGTGTCTGAGGGTTCCAATTTCTCCCCATCCCTGCCAACACTATCTTTTTGATTATCACTCTCTGAGTGGGTATGAGGTGGTAGCTCACTATGGCTTTAATTTACATTTCCCTATGACAATGAGCATTTTTTCATGTGCTTATTAGCTATTTGTATTTCTTTGGTGAAGTGTCTACCCAAATCTTTTGCTCATTTTTTTGTTTTATTGGGTTGTCTCTTTAGTATTGAGTTGTAAGAGTTCTCTGTATATTCTGGATACTAGTCCCTTATCTCATATATATATGGTTTTAAACATCTTCTATTTTGTGGCTTGTGGATTTCTTGTTTTGCAGCAACAGTGGGAAAGTTCGGCAGAACAGTGCCTGCTCTATGTCCTCCCACGAGGGACACTGAGAGCTTGTGTGGAGGTGCCGTGCTGAAAGGTGCAATGTGTGATGTCCCTTGAACGAAATGTGACCAGACCTCACGGCTCTCATAGCTCCAGGAGTTGGGAGAGAACGCCCACCGCCTTGGAGGGGAAGGAGGAAAAGGGTATCCACTCAGCTTATCAGAACAGCCAAATCTTGCTGATTAGGACCAAGGTCCTCCTGTCTGTCGGCAGCAAACTCAGGTCCCTGCAATTACAAGACTGCCTGCAGGGGTCAGCTCACCAGCAGGACCTGAGACAGGCATGGGAAAGGGCAGGAACACTCCAGGAAAACAACTCCACACCCCGTGGGAGTCAGCCAGCACCGGCACCTCAGCGGTCAGGGGTCAAAGATGCCTGATGGTAATTTGAGCCACTTCCCTGGTTCCCCACACCCTCTGGCTCAGTGCCCTGCGGCCTTCCTCCACACATCAGCCACTTACTTGAACTCTGCTTAAAGCCGGTGGCGGAGTGGACAATGACATTCAGGAACCCATAGAGCCCGGAAGATTCATCATCTGTACAAGAGACCAAAAGAGGTAAGTGTCTGTCCTCCTGACAGAGGGAGGCAGGTGACAGGCTCTGCTTCACAATCAATCCTCAAGGAGGCACCCTGTGGCAGCCATTTGCCCAAGCACAGGGCAAGGCGATGTCGGACCAGAGACATAGCCTCCGTGGCCTCTGTCTTGCGGACCTTAGAATCTGTGTATTCACAATACAGGCAGACAGTGAACAAGATGAAACGTAATAAGGACAGGAGACGGGTCAGGGTAGCGTGTGACATGGATCGGGTGTGCGTGCGTGCATGTGCACATGCACATATCTGTGTGTGTGACTGAGTGTACATGAGTGGATGAGACAGTGAATGCAAAACGCAGCACAACCAAAGGTGTGGCAGGAAGTTGCTGGCAGGGGAGGTGAGTGGGACTAGCCCTAGAGCACAAGGGGTCTGACGAGTGTCTCGGGACGAGGGACAAAGATTATCAGTCTCTTCAACTACCCAGTGGCGGCTGCCTGGGGAGAGACTGCCCCTAACCTGCCCCGTCCACGTCTGGGAAAGGCCAGCGGCTCTAAGCAGCACACACATTCCTTTGGGATGGAAATCCATGGTCCCAAGGACAGGCTGACAGCAGAAAGGGCTGGTGGTCCTCAGGAAGACGGCTCACCTTCTTTGTTGATGGTCAGCGGGATGCTGTGGACAGTCTGAAGTTTGACACATGAGTTGGTCAGCATCTGCAGCTCCACAGACGTCAGGGAGAAGCTTTTGAAACCTGAAAGGGTAGATACAGCACAGTCTGCACAGGTCCTCTGACCTTCCATGACATCCAGAAGCACTCTCTGACGTCCCCCTCACTGAGCCCTCAGCACACCCTGGCGAGGGGGCACAACAAGAGAGGGCAATATGCTCCCAGGGGAGTAGCTGGTAAGTGGCAGAGTGGGGCGGGGCCCTGGAGAACCCAGAGGGCAGGAGGAATCTTAGCATTCACCCTTACAGAGAAGCTGGCCTGCTACCTCAGCACAGCCACAAGGCATTTCTGAGAAAGGGACCTGCAGTGCCTTCCTGTGGGGTCTCTCCAGACAGACACCTGACACAGCTCTTTTATTCTGCTAATGCAGGCCCCTCTCTCTCCATCAGGTAAGGAAAAGGGGTTTGCTTCTGGTATAACGCTGAACAGGGAACAGACGCTGCCATGCTGCAAATGGTTTGGATCCCCGGTTATAAGAGTAAACCCTGGGACACAGGCATGCATGGCGGGGCTGCAGGCACTGGCCATCAGAGCTGCCAGGAGCGCCCCATCCCCGGATGTAAGGGTACCAGGAGAGTGGCTCGGCACGGGCACAAGTGACAAGCTTAGGGGAACAGGAGCTCGGGATGAAAGCTCAGGAAAGGGCAGAGGCGTGCAGAGCGCCCCGCCCAGTGTCTGTGTACAGTAGGTTAACCAAGGTGGCCCATGGCTGCGGGAGGGCCAGGCCACCTGGGATATGGCTCATCCTGGTCCCCAAGGGACAATGGCACACAAGGCACACCTGGGAGCCTCTCAGCAAGGAGGACTCAGAAATCCCAAACCATACAACTGGGTGGGGGAAGGAGGGAAACCTCCACACAGCTGTGGCCCCGGGATAAGAGCGCGTCTGCCTTCCCACCCTGAAGGCTGCCGGGCAGGACTAAGGGCAGATCTGAGCAGAGGAGAAGGAAAAACTGCTAATGGGAGGGAAGTGCCCAGAGAAGGGGCCATCCCAGAGGGGGGTGAGTACCCTGTCCTAAGAATGGTCAAGTGCTGGCCGCTTGGAAAGGGGAGTGGGGCCAGCGCAGTGTGGCCCCTTTGGCATCAGTCGCTGAGGTGTAGGGACGGCCTTGGGGCCAAGGCTAGGATGAGGGGAATGGGTGAGGCCAAGGAGATGAGGTGGTGGTTGGGTGTGGGGAAGGCAGCAGGGGTGCAGGGAGCCCCAAGGGGTCGGCAGGGATCAGGGTAGGGAGGTCCAGGAGGCAGGAGGAGAATTCAGGGAAGGCCTGGGAGAGGGAAGAAGTCAGAGGATAGCTGGGGGTGGGGTACACAGAGGATTGGGGGAGGCTCAGGACGGAGGGCAGGGGGCCCTGTCAGGGGAGCTTCTCTCCAACGTACTTTCTAAGTTAGAGCTCCACCTAATATCTCACTTGAATAAAAGAGTTCTTTCTGCCCAGGGGAAAAAAAGGTTTCAAACCATAAGACGAGATGAACATCCAGCCCTGATGTTCACAAGCACACACCCTCCTGGTGCAGAGGCCACTTACATTTCTTCTGCTGCTCCCGGACAGTCTCCCTCCACTCAGCGCGCTCGTAGTCGGATGATATCAGGAATGTGTAACTCTGAGAGGCAGGAAAGAGGACTCACCCCAGTTATCCCCGTCCCAGCTAAAGCACTGTCCCCTAACGCTGTCTCCGTGGAGTCCTGTAGCGCACCCCTCCAAGGCACGAGCACATCTGTGCCTGTGGCTGTCCGGAGCCTGGTGGCCATGTGCACTCACAGCACGGCTCGTCACTTTCAGCACTCTCGGCCCTTCCTGCCAGCCGGGGTTTGGGCCACAGCTCCTGTGACCTGTGTAGGCCCACCTGTAGCACCAGTCTCCTTCCAGGACTACCTGGGTCAGGGCATGACATGTCACAGCTCAGGGCCACAGAGGAGGTTACCAGGTGCAAACCTGCAGAGGTGAGGGCTGACCACCACCTGTGTCCACCACAGCCCTGAGCCGTGACCCAGAGACAAGGCTTCCAAAGAGCCCAGCTGCATGCTGACAGGTGTGTGTGTGATGCCCATCACATATGTGTGGGAGAGGCCCAGGCTACAGATGGTGCCAGGAGCCAGGCTCAGGAGAGAGGGTGCTTCTTTGACCCAAAGGTCTCCGGACAGTGCCCCCCCCCCCACCAAGGGCCAGGTCTGCACAAGTGTGCAAGTCCCCCACCCTATTTAGACTCCTGGGAGACCGCCCCTCCCAGCTATGGGGCTGAGCCAGCTGCCAGTCAACTTGGAGGCTATGGCCCCAAACACTAGTCAGAGGGACCTATGTGCTTGTGTGTACCACGAGGGACAAGCCTCTCTTGGGGTTAGAAGGCTCTCCAGGGGAAAAAGGGTGCTGCTGTAAAGGCCACACCGGAGCCAGAGACCACAGCTGCCACAAGGCTGGGTGGGCAGGTCTGTCTGGGGATGCAAAGCGGGGCCTGGCCAGCAGAGCAAGACTGTGGGGGCCACTGACCTTGCCGTTGCGGTTGTGCACCCGGAAAGCCATGCTGGGGGACATGAGCAGGAGCAGTGATTCCTGCTCCGAAAGCTTCTTCTTCAGCCTCTCGATGGCCTTGCTGCCCTTGTTTGCTCTCTGTGGGGAGAGGCTGCACGGTCATATTTACATCCTGCGGGCCAGTGCTACCTGTTCCCACTTGGAACCACTGCCCCCAATGCTCGGTCCGCAGAAGACAGGAGCCCCACCTGGCAGCCCAGCATGGCACAGGGCCTTGGTCAGCTGCTGCTGGCCACAGGGTCAAGGCCCAGCATGGGCTGACGGATGTGCTCAGTCAACCTTTTGTGAAGGAATGAAGTCCTTCCTCTCATGAGGGCAGAGAAATGAGATCTTTATAAACCGCCCTTCTTTCAATTTCTCCAAATTTTGACAATCCCAAGGGGCCACTGTGACCCCAAGGGCCCCTCCACCTTCCAGTTCCCCCTCATTTCAGCCTCAGGACCCCTGGGAGTGTTTGTGAGGGTCCTGATGAAGGGCCAGATACATCCCCAGGACCTGGTTGGGAAAACCCTGCCTGCCCTGGGCTGTGTGCCTCCCCCTTGAAGCCCCTCCATCCCGGGGAGGAGACCGTGCCACCTGCCACTAGACAAGAGGCACAATGTGGACGAGTGCAGCGGTGGCAGTGTGCAGGGCCCAGAGCCCCAAGGACCCAGCCCTGGCTTCCCCTCTGCCTCAGAACACTGTTCCGGAGGCCACAGGCCCATCTGGACTAATAAACTACCCAGTGCTCGCGCTGCTCTCCCTGTGCTTTCCTCAATCTGCTGGTGCAGCAGGCCGGCAGGTGGGTGAGGCGTGAGGAGGACCCCTGTCCTGTTGAGCCCACCTCAGCCAGTGTCCCTAGACCAAGGCCCAACTTTCTAGGGACTCATCTTGCTTATGGCCACCACATGGCACCTGCCGTGACCTGGGCTGAATCTACACGTGAGGGGCTCATTTTAGAACACCTTTCCTAAAGTCTTCTAAACCTCTCCAGAAACAACCAGGGACTTGCCTGGGGCAGTTCAGGACACCTTGGAGGGGCCACACCCCTGACCTGGCACGCTCTCCCTTTCATAGCAGCTGAGTACCTCTCCCACCCCAGGTCCTGGACAGCTTCTAGCCTGACAAGGATGACCAGAAGGTCCCGAGACCAGAATGGGGTCCGACGCCAGCAGAGCTCGCCCACTGGCCTGTGTGCGAGGGGCGGCTGCCCACTCCAGCTACAGAGCCCAGCCTCCTCCCTCTCCCACCTTCTCTCTCTGGATGTCACTCTTGATCTGGGAGATCTTCATCTTCATGGCATCCAGCTCCTCATCGAGCACCAGGGGGATGTTGGGTGCTGCCTCGGACTCATCCACCGTCTGGAAGCTGAGATCCGTGAGCGGGATGTACCATTTGCAGTCATACTGCTGGGTTTTGCTGGGGGAGGGGAGGAGGAGGAGCACGTTAACATGCTGACCATCTTTCTCTGCTAATATCACTGCTTTCAAAAGCTGGAGAACCCTACATTTGTGGCCATGCAGAGTCTACCCAACCTGAAAACCTAGCGTGTGGTCCATGCAACAGGCGTGCATAAGGCCACCAGCAGACACTGATGACCCAGCCTCGGTGATTCCTGGGAATGGGCACTCCACACGCCACGACCCAGATCCCGGAGGTCTGACAAGCCCTGATCCACCTTATCCTCGCTGATGGTGGCAGCTCACAGGCTCTGCTATGTGGGAGCACGTTAAGTCCACCCAACGACAGTCAGGGTAGGACTGCAGATGCCCCCAGAGCTATAGCATTCGAGGAGCTACGGATCTATTCAGTGTAATCCCCTGCCTTGATAGATGGGGAAACTGAGGCTCTCTTCCGAGTTGACTGACTAAATCCACTTAGCACAACAATGGCAGAATGAAGGGAAGAGCCCAGTTCTGGTCTTTCGCAACATGACCTTCCTTCTTTCATTCCAGCCCGTGCAACCTGGATGGTCTGATCCCTAGGGAGGTTGCGGGGAGGTCTGTAGGCCTATGCTGAAGATAACTCAGAAGCTAACACCAGGTTTGGGGAGACAAAATGCAGCAATCATCTAGCAATGCCTGCCAAGGGCAGGGTAGGGGTAGCCACCCCTCTACCACCATCTGCCAGCCTGCACCATGGCCTGTAGCCCCCCTGACCTGTCACTCACTCTTTCCGGGTCCTCCATGACAGTCTTCCAATAGTACATGAAGTCATAGTTAGGTTCCCCTTTCACTGAAAGAGTCAACAGCCCAGTCACTGACCCTAACCCAGAACGTCTCCAGATTGTTAAGAATGACCTTTCACCCTGAGCCTGGCATCACATCCAGTTGGAAACAGAATGTACCTTAAAGAGAACGCCTGGCCACACAGTGACTGACCTCTTCAGGCTCACATTGAAAGAAAAAAACAAAAACAAACTAGGTTTCCTCTATACACAAAACCAATATCCCACCCCGGCCCCCTCAGGAGCTCTTTCTCCTGGTGTGGTGGCGACTGTGTGGTCACTCACCCTCCGCTCTGCTTCTTGAGCTTGGTGCAGAGGAGCAGGTCAGTGAACAGGAAGACGTGGCGTAGCTTGCGGGCCCCCTCCACCAGCTCTACCATGAAGCTGTCTTTCAGCAGCTGTCGGTGCTGTGGGGCAGGGTAGGGGCTCCAGTTAGGGCAGCAGGCTACCCAAGGGGGTGGGTGGGCAAACTCATTCCCTCCACCTCCAACCCTCAGATCCAATTTCCAGAGTGTTCCCCTCTGTTTCATTGGCCTGTGAACATACATGCCACGTGATTTCATCTTTGCTCAAGTTTCTGATCCCCTCCTGATTGTTCAGCCAGTGAAAGAGGGCAGGTGGACGCGGGAAAGGCCACTGGGCGAGCGGCCACCAGGGAGGGTGTGTTACAGCCAAGTCAACAGTCTGCTGTGGAATGACGGCAGGAGAGCCCCTCCTATCAGGACGGCCTATACCTCTCTGAGATAGCAAGTGGAGACCCAGAACGGGCAAAAGACCAGCCGTGTGAAGGAGGGGACATTCCCACAGAGCGGCCATCATGGTGCAGGCCTGCGGTAAGAGCTTGGCACTTGGGTACGGATGGGGCAGCCTGGTGAGCGGGGAGCAGGTGGGCTCAGTGTACTCTGAGAGGGGGCAGCCTTGGTGGTCACCCTAAGGGCCAGGTCCGGTTCTGAGGGCAGCAGGAAACTGGGTGGGGGGCCCACATTCTAGTCCACCAGAAGTCAATGCCCACATAGGAGTTACACCTCTGATGCCTGCCTGGACACCTGTAGCCTGAAGTGGGCAGCTCAGGCCGACCAGCTGTCCCCAAGGAGGCCTTCCTGGACAATGATCAAGCAAGGGAACTAGAGGCACAAGCCTCCAGCAAGCCCTGTGCCTCTGCAACTCAGTACTTCACCTGAAAGACAAGGGGTAGTCCCACCGGCCGACACAGCCCCGGGGTTGCTGAACAGGCACATGAAAGCAAGTTAGTAATTCACTCAACAAATAGTGCTTGGCACCTCATCCAGGTGAGTGCTGTGCCAGGCTGAGGACAGGGACAGGAGGAGAGGCTGGCATGGCCGGCCCTCCCCGTGCGTGTTCCGGGTGTGCCTGATCATCGGATGTGATCCCTACCACCGCACCCTGTGGGTAGGACCTCATGCCCATTTTACAGATGAGAAGCCTGAGCCTCAGAAAGCTCCGTCACCCATCCAGGCAGCACAGTGAGCGAGTGGCAATAGGTAGCAGTCATTGCCCTTGGGAGCCCATAAGCCCAGGGGAGAGAGATCAGGTGCTTATTGGGCACTAGGCCCACCTGCCCTCAGGGGAGAACCCCCAGAGAAGACAACTCCCGCCCCTTGTTGTGATGGCGGGGGTGGGGGCGGGGAAGGGTTGAGGTCTGCACACACACCAGCAGAGTGTGAAGACCCACAGCATCTCCCCAGCAGGAGGTGCTTGTCCCCATCCCCCC
>NW_017731793.1:1627451-1629711 GCF_001890085.2 Hipposideros armiger
GAGGAAAGAGATCTCTCTCCATGTGCATGCAGTGAGAACAGGCCATGTGAACATACAGTGAAAAGGTGGCCGTCTGCAAACCACGGGGCAGGCCCTCACAAGACCCTGAGCCTGCTGGCACTCTGATCTTGGACTTCCAGGCTTCAGAACTGTGAGGAATTAATGCCTGGTATTTATGTTCCCATGTCGATGGCAGTTTGTTATGGAAGCCTGAGCAGAATAAGGTACACACATAAGGACGCCAGGACCACAGTTCTGTGTGTGGAGGAGGGGCAGGAAGGTTCCTCAGGTACAGAAATGAGTTTGATGATAAACAAATCAACAGGGCCTGCCAGGTGGGACCAGGAAGAGTCTCCAAGAAAGGCCCAGGTGGGTGTGGGGAGAAGGAGGAAGAGGGCTGAGGTGAGAACCAAGGTGGAGGAGTCAGCTGCCAGATGAGGGTGGGCCTGGCTTTGCTCCAAGCATGGGCTGGATTTGGCTCATTCTGGTTCTGGAGGAGGCCAGGGGCCCAGCTCCCACTTCCGTGCCCTGGAGCAAGGGCTGCACCGCAGGAGAGCTGGCTGAGTGTGGGTAGGCCATCCCTAACTGCCTGCCAGAGAGGCCCTGGCTGAGGGGGTGACTCAGCGGGCTCCACTGGTTCAGCAGGTGGGCCAGGAACAATGAGGGACCCCCTGCCCATCCCTCCTCCCACCCTCTTGCCTATTCTTGGGCTCCTGGCAGCTGGCTATTTGGCCGCCCTGCAGACCAAAGCTCTACTCCCTGGTCCCCAAGAAAACCTCTTGTTTCCATGCAATGGAGACACATCGCAAGACAATCCATTTAGGTGATAAGGTCAGAGCATGAGGTGGCCCAGAGGGGATTCACAGCAGTCACACTCATGGANTGGGGGCGGGGAAGGGTTGAGGTCTGCACACACACCAGCAGAGTGTGAAGACCCACAGCATCTCCCCAGCAGGAGGTGCTTGTCCCCATCCCCCCCAGTGTCCTCAGCAGGTCCATGCGCCTGGCTCTGCTGCATAAGAGCAGCCTGGGCCAGGACCCTCAACACTCCCGGGCACGAAGGCCACACATCACTGTCTGTCTTATACAGTTCAGCTTACAATGGCCAACCAGCCCCTGGCTTAGGAAAGCTGATGATTTAAATGTGAGCTGCTGGTGCCTCCGAGACCATGAGTAGAAGGGCAGGAAGGCTGCCAGCACGCACGGCCATGACTCACTGTTACTCACCCTCACACCCCCTGCTATGGGTAGACGGCATGCCTGGCATTGCACCCATGGGAAGCAAGAAAGTGTGTGCACTCAGAGAAACGTCCATATAGCGTTGGAGACCCCAGGCTGACCTGACTGCTGGGTGTGTCAGGGGCAGGTCTGGGAGGGTCCTGGGACATTGAGGTTCTTGGCAAGGACATGGCAGAGGGTCTTCCAGCATAGGAGGCAGGCACCAAGAGACATACTGTGAGGGGTGATGACATGGAGGGGACAGCCGTCCTTTCTCCATACAAAGGAACGGAGCTTCTGGCCACCACCAGCAGAGGGCACCCTAAGACCAGCTCAGACGTGGACTCCACAGGGTCCCCTCTGCTGGTAGGTCAGAAAAGCTCAGAGACAGTTCTTGCACTGACCATCCCCAACTTCCCAGATGGCCCACCCACTCTTCCTGCCAGGTCCTGCCACTCTCCCATTCATGTGAAGTCCCACCTCAGGCTCCACCTTTGTCCTCTATGAGGCCACCAAGAGTTACCCTGGCATTTGTGGCAGCCTGCATACCTGCCCTGCTGTGTTGAGAGGACACAGGGCTGAGTGAGAGCACACAGGGCCCCTCTGGGCTCTGATGGGGCGCTCAGTCACCTGGCCCCTCCCCACGCATCCCTGCTTGTGCAAACCCTCCTCTTTCTCCGAGAAGCCTCAAAGCCATGGGCGCCTGACACTCCCAGCCAGCCCCACTGCCCCTGCGGTGTCCTGGCCTGAACCCCGTTCTGTGCTGCACGGCGTCTCTGAGGGCTGTGGGAGGAGCCTGTGAGTCAGTGCACATCACAGCTTCCCCATCACGTCACAGTTGCCTTCCCTCCCTCCCTCCCAAGGAGCCAAGCCTTGCAGCTGAACCCCAGCCCACCTTGGAGTCTTACAGCCTGAACAGAAAATGTTCTGTGCCTGGGAAGGAGGGGCCTCCCAGCCCCAGGAAAATAGGGCCCCAACTGAGACACTGGCAAATCCATGAAGGGAGTCCAGACCCTCGCAGAGGGCTAGGCATCACAGTCTC
>NW_017731793.1:1630236-1637652 GCF_001890085.2 Hipposideros armiger
GACAGCAAGGGCGGAGGCCACCAGGCAGGTGAGGTCAGTGTGTTCTGAGCCCCTCTGTTCTTTACCCTCTTAGTGCTGACGTGCAGGGAGATGAAGACCAGGTGGGGGGCTGTCAGTGAGGCAGGAAGGAGGGCAAGGAGAACCTTCCTGGCCAAAGACGGCAAGCCCGCTTTCTCTAGCCGTTCTCTATCACAAATACAAACCGCACATGCCTCCCTTTCTTCTTCTCCCTTTTAAATCCTTAAATCCGGTGATAACTGTTCCTTAATAAAAAAACACTGAAGAGGAACAAGGTGGCTCTAGGCTGACTAAGTGCCATCCTCCTTCTCACCTGTCTCCTCACTAGGGACCCTGAACTGGCAAGGTATAAAGAAAAGAAGGGGGACCCTGGACATAACCCACCATCATGAAAAAAAGAAAGAGGCAGCTGAGTGAGGCACGCACCCCTGAAACTCCACTCTTGTGCCCTGCACAAAGGACTGCGTTTTACCCCTCCAGGGTCAAGGACCCCAGAAGGCAATGTGTTTCTTGTGTTAGGCTGAACTGTCCAGGGACAGTCTACTGAGGAACACAGATGGGCCCCTCATCCTCTAGCCCAGGCAGGCTGGGCCAACCCTAACCACCCCCGACCACGCTCACCTCGCCCTTCTTCACGGTCATGGACTGTCGGCGGGGCGTGATCTCCTCGTTGATGCTGGACAGGAAGTTCTGAGAGATGCGGAGGGCGTCTTGCAGCAGAGGGTAGTCGGGGTGGCTGGAGGGTGTGTGCTTCAGCAAGTCCTGCATCGGGGCGAGAGGACTCAAGTTAGAGAGACTGAGGCCCTGGCACCCATCACTGTGCACAAACCCGACACACACTGGGTGTAACCAGGGCTGCTGGTTCCCCAGGCATCGCTGCCACCTCTCACAAAGAGCCCAAGGCTACGTGGACAGCACTTGTATGAGCACCATTCTGGAAGCAGGGCCTGAATGGCACTCCCACAAGCTCAGGCTGTTTGAACGCTACCAAGAGGGGCTCCCACCCTAAGGACTCCACCATGGCACTGGTGACATTCTGGGCTGGAGGATTCTTTGTTGGGGGGCTATCCTGTGCACTGCAGGATGTTAAAAGCACCCCTGGCCTCTGTCCACTAGATGCCAGTAGCACCTCTTCATCTGCAGCTGTGACAACCAAAAATGTCTCCAGACATTGCAGCATGTCCCCTAGGGGGCAGAATCGGTCCTGATTCAGGACCACTAGTCCATGCAAGGTCAGGAGAAAACCCTCCGCCTCCCCAGCTCCTACTCTTTCAGATAAGAACCTAAGAATTAAGATAGGAGTGTTGACTATTTCTCCACTAGGAATGCACATGATTTGTGCTCAAGGTCAACAGCTCCCTGGTTCAGAGAAACAAAATCCCCTTAGCTCCCAAACCCTATGTGCAAAGAGAATCTGGATAAATGGACGAAGCATGGAGGAAGACTTGCGTGTAGGTGGTCCCAGGCCAGCCCCACACCGCTCCCAGGCGGCTCTGGCTTCTCCCTGTCAAGGTGCTTGGCTATGCAGGCCTGGGCTAATCACAGCAAGGGGACAGAATACAGGGTCTCCAAGACTCCGACCGGCCACCTGCTAGAGCCTTCCAAACCACAAATTTCATTTCATCTCCCTCCGTCCAATAACCCTTAATCAGAGGAAGGTAAGAAATTTTGAAATGTCCATTTGATGAAACACTGCAAGGCTTAAAAAAGGCTGAAGCAGAGCTGTTTGGGCCAAAGTGGGACAATCCCCATGATATGCTATTAAGGTGAAAAAGAGCAAAGTGTGAAATAATATGTACAGCACTTCTGTGTAATTAAAAAAGATGTTCACGTGAGTCGGCACATGCATCAAGAATCTTGTGGTGGCGGCGCCTTTGTGGGGAGGAAGTGGGAAAGGAAACAGAAACTTCACACACTTTTGAGGCTCAGTTGTAAATTTAAAAAAACAACACATGTACAATTTGCTCTAAATATATGGGAACAGAGTCACCTGGGCAGTAGGATTAGGGGCCGTTTCTCTGGTTTTGTTTCTTAGTATTAAGAACCCCTTCAGTGACTCCCCACTGCCGTCAGGAGTAGCCCTACTGAAGCAGGGCTTCCCCCAAGCACCCTGTCCCCAGGCTGGGAGGCAGTGGTCATCCCTAAGGCCCTGGAACACACCCAGCATCCACACCCCTACTCCAACTACCTTGGAAGCCCAGTTCACGCGATGTGACCACAAAACCCTTCCCACGTGGGATGGGACACTCTCTCCCTGTGCCTACTCCTATGAGCACCCAGCACACCTGGAGAGCCTGCTCCAGACCTCCCTCCATCCCTCTGTGAGCCTCTGGACAGCAAGGGAACCTCATTTCTGCATCTTTAATAAAGGCATGTAGCAGAAAAAAAGGGGGGAGTAGGTGGGAAAAACTGACAAACATAGTGTCAGCCCCAGGATAGGAGATGCCAAGAACCCCTGGGTGAGTAGTCCCGGGGAGTAGTGACTCACATGCAGGACCAGCGTGCTGCGTGTCACCCGGTCCACAGGCTTGTAGAGCAGGGCTGCAGAGAGACGGGAAGCATGAGATGGCCACACGCGGAGACAGCAGACCCAGACCACCCACCTGTTCATCTTCGCTATACGGGGTTGTCTAGAAGATGGCGCAGCCTTACCTTCCCACTGACAACGGCAAACCCAGAGCATCCTTTGTACAGTGACAAGGGCAAGCCTGGTCAAGAGCACCTCAAAGGCCAGGGTCCATGCTTTGAGCTTTTAGTCTGTGACATTAAATGTCCAGTCTAGAGCTGCTGGTCAGAATCCAAGTCCACATGGCTGACTCAGGGGCAACTGTTAAAAGGGCTCAGCATAGATGCCTACCCCTGGGGGCTGGGGAACCTGCCAGCACCCTGGTGAGGACAGGAGGGAGACCTGCTCTCCAGCTCAGAGCGTTTCCAGGAGCAGACCAGCACGCCACTCTCAACATCCATCCCTGCACAGTTTGGAGGCCTGATTATGAGAACAGCAGGAACTGACTCAGGTGTCAACATAGCTCTCGGCGTTACAGGTGTTTATGGATACCTGGACTCCAGTAGCACAGGAGCCCCAGCCAACCTTGGCTATTCCCACTTCTCTGGTGAGCCTGGCCCATCACAGGCACACAGGCTTGGATGTGTTCTGACACACAGTCAGGTGTATTTCCTCATGTGATTCCCACAACTAATGTAGGACATGCATCGTTACCCCCATTTCATAGACGGGGAAACTGAGGCTCAGAGTGTGGTGAAAACTCTGGGCACCAGAGACACTCTTCTCTGCTCTTCTCCCACTATCCTAACAACTGGAAGTTACCTGTTGTTCCTGACCCCATTTTCCACCCAGAGAGGCGGAAGCTGAGCACACAGGCTATGTGTTCTGGCTTCACCCCATGCCAGGCCACTTAGGAACCGCCATTCTACATGGGTTACATTTATCCTCAACCTGTTTTGCCAGAGAACGGAACATAAACTCCTCCTTACAGGGCTGTTGGGGATAACACGATGACATTTTTAAAGCCCAGCAGGGCCTGGCTTGTGAGTGTTCCCTAAGGTCTACCATTCTTCCTGGTCTTGACTATTGGTGGCAAGCTGGTCCTGCCCGGGTCCTTCCCCACCCCGCCACACCGGGTGCCGCTATTTCCTTGTCCCTGCTATCACTATTGGAAGTCTGCAGCAGCAAAGGTGCCAGAGGGTGGCCCTGCAGGGCGGGTGTTTGCTTTCCCAGCAAATGCCTCATCTGCTTGCAGAGCCACTCCCACAGGGCAGGAAGGGGCCTCAGCACAGAGAACTCACTTTCCAAAGAGTTCTTGGTTGTTTGGTCCTTGGCATCCTTGTTGCTTCTGGCTCTCAGGTTCTGCAAAGAAAAAAAGCACATTTTCAGGGGACAACTAAAGCAGCTTTGATGTGGCAGGAAGTTCCACAGTCAGGAACCTTCAGCAGAAATCTCACCCTTCTCTCATGTAACAAACCCCTAGATACGACAAGCCTTGAGGGTGTGTCCTGGGCTGTAGCATGAGAAACAGGACAAGCTGTGGTTCACCTGGGACAGTTTCTCAATCTTGGCACCAGTGAGAGTTCAGGCTGGAAATTCTCTTATTTTAGGGGGTTGTCCTGGATGTTAGGCAGCATTCCTGGCCTCTATCTATGGGTGCAGTAGCACCCCCTCCTGTTATTGTGACAATCAAAAATGTCCACAGGCATTGCTAAGTGTCTCTTGGGGACAAAATCACCCCTGGTTGAGAATCTCTGACAGAGAGAATCCTGTGAACTCAGGCAAACCGCAGGGCCCTTCCCAAATGCACAGAACTGCTTTCCTAGAGCAGTGAAACAACGTGCTGAGGCTGGTGGGCCCAAAAAGCACACTCACCTTTGGAGATGGCAGGGGCTCCACTGAGACCCATATTAGATTCCACCTCCACTTACCCTTTCCCAGCTTAGCAAACGTACTTGCTAACGAATGAGGTGCTGAGAGTCCTGGGAGGAGTGCAGTGCTTTTTAGTGGGTAGGTCATATGTGACACAATTGCATCAAAGGCATGGTTTACATTTGTTAATGTAAGGCATCACTTGACTTGGTCCAAAGCACTCAGGGAAATGAGGATAAAAGATCTCCGTGTGCCTAAAATTGTCTCTGGAAAGCAGCTGTGGTTACTCCCAGTACTAGGCTTCTGAACAAAAAAACAGCACAGGGACAGGAAAGGGCTCAGAGATCGCTTTCCAAACCTCTTGGCCGGAAACCTCTCAGGACTAAAAAAAGATGGTGTTTTTAAGCTCACTGGGGCCAAACTCCACAATGCAGTTTGGTACCTTTCCTGAGAGTTTAACGCCCCTCGCAGTGATTATTCTTCCATACGTCAGCCTCAGCAGTTGCCGAAGGATGTGAGGGGGTGCAAGAGCAAAACCTGAGGCTGCAAAAATCAGGTGCTNCCCAACCCTTGCGAACATGTTCCCAGCAGGAGAAGCAAGAAATGGGGCTCCGCTCAGTGCCTAAGACTCGGGTAGTGCGCTCAGCCAAAAGGGGCACATCCCCCTTTTTGAGACCACCTACCACCAGGTAGCTCTTTATGCAGGGATCAGAGGGAGGGGTGGCCAATCCTATCGGTTCAGAGGCGGGGGAAGGGGAACTATAATAAATCATAACCCACATACTGAGGTGTGTGGTGCACACAGGTGCCAAGGGACATCAGGCCTCACATCCTGCCTTAGCTATTTAGTGGCTGTGTGACCATGGGCAAATCATTCAACCTGAGCCGCAATTTCCTCACCTGTAAGAAGGGAGAACACCTCTGACCTCACAGAGTCATCATGAGAACTCAGAAGCACAGTTCCTCTCTTCCATTGGAAAAACTAGAGAGCAGCACACATTCCAGGCCACCCAGTGGATGAGTTTGCAGCAATGCTCGGATCAGATCCCCGTGTTGGCCTAGCTCTCGGGCCCAGGGAGTAGAGTAGAGAGGACAGCTCTCTCCTCCACAGCCCTTCCTGGGCCAGGCTGACCAAGCCACTCACTTGCAGTCAAGCCTGATGAGAATCGGGGCACATGGGAGCTTTCCACTAAACACACAGAGAACCACTTCCCAAAGAGGTGTGGGGAGGATGGGGTCAGAGCAGCCTGTCTACCAGCCCAGGGTGGGAGGAGGAAAAGAAAACCTGGGTGCTGGGCAGGTCAGGCCCTGGCACCAAGCACCTGGCATACAAACCGCAAGAAAGAGGAGGAAGTGGCTCTCGGCAGCAGCTACAGTCAAGTTCACTGCCAGCCCTTGCCCTGACTGGGCTAGATGGCTCCTGTCCCTGCACGAGACCCCAGAGGCCACAGGTCAGCTCCCCTCGCCTTAGTGCCACTTCTGACAAAGGATGCTCATGATGGATGCTGGCTCCCCCACTGCCACACCTCTGCCATCTCACTACATGTCATTTGCCCTGGACAGCACCTGCCTGGCATCATGCTGGACTCCTCCCAGGAAGAGGCGGAGACAGCAAGGGCGGAGGCCACCAGGCAGGTGAGGTCAGTGTGTTCTGAGCCCCTCTGTTCTTTACCCTCTTAGTGCTGACGTGCAGGGAGATGAAGACCAGGTGGGGGGCTGTCAGTGAGGCAGGAAGGAGGGCAAGGAGAACCTTCCTGGCCAAAGACGGCAAGCCCGCTTTCTCTAGCCGTTCTCTATCACAAATACAAACCGCACATGCCTCCCTTTCTTCTTCTCCCTTTTAAATCCTTAAATCCGGTGATAACTGTTCCTTAATAAAAAAACACTGAAGAGGAACAAGGTGGCTCTAGGCTGACTAAGTGCCATCCTCCTTCTCACCTGTCTCCTCACTAGGGACCCTGAACTGGCAAGGTATAAAGAAAAGAAGGGGGACCCTGGACATAACCCACCATCATGAAAAAAAGAAAGAGGCAGCTGAGTGAGGCACGCACCCCTGAAACTCCACTCTTGTGCCCTGCACAAAGGACTGCGTTTTACCCCTCCAGGGTCAAGGACCCCAGAAGGCAATGTGTTTCTTGTGTTAGGCTGAACTGTCCAGGGACAGTCTACTGAGGAACACAGATGGGCCCCTCATCCTCTAGCCCAGGCAGGCTGGGCCAACCCTAACCACCCCCGACCACGCTCACCTCGCCCTTCTTCACGGTCATGGACTGTCGGCGGGGCGTGATCTCCTCGTTGATGCTGGACAGGAAGTTCTGAGAGATGCGGAGGGCGTCTTGCAGCAGAGGGTAGTCGGGGTGGCTGGAGGGTGTGTGCTTCAGCAAGTCCTGCATCGGGGCGAGAGGACTCAAGTTAGAGAGACTGAGGCCCTGGCACCCATCACTGTGCACAAACCCGACACACACTGGGTGTAACCAGGGCTGCTGGTTCCCCAGGCATCGCTGCCACCTCTCACAAAGAGCCCAAGGCTACGTGGACAGCACTTGTATGAGCACCATTCTGGAAGCAGGGCCTGAATGGCACTCCCACAAGCTCAGGCTGTTTGAACGCTACCAAGAGGGGCTCCCACCCTAAGGACTCCACCATGGCACTGGTGACATTCTGGGCTGGAGGATTCTTTGTTGGGGGGCTATCCTGTGCACTGCAGGATGTTAAAAGCACCCCTGGCCTCTGTCCACTAGATGCCAGTAGCACCTCTTCATCTGCAGCTGTGACAACCAAAAATGTCTCCAGACATTGCAGCATGTCCCCTAGGGGGCAGAATCGGTCCTGATTCAGGACCACTAGTCCATGCAAGGTCAGGAGAAAACCCTCCGCCTCCCCAGCTCCTACTCTTTCAGATAAGAACCTAAGAATTAAGATAGGAGTGTTGACTATTTCTCCACTAGGAATGCACATGATTTGTGCTCAAGGTCAACAGCTCCCTGGTTCAGAGAAACAAAATCCCCTTAGCTCCCAAA
>NW_017731793.1:1640372-1658359 GCF_001890085.2 Hipposideros armiger
GAATTTGGTTTAACCCCACATTTCCCAAACTTACTTGGCTCCGGAAGACCTTTTCCCATCACTCCTGTTATCTATCGTCTGGGGAGCCAGCGTTCCATTGACCCAAGCTCAGGCAACTCTGGTCTAGCTGGATGCTGCCGCACACCCGTTTCTCAGGACTGGTCCCGGGAGATGGTGAAGGACCACTGCTCCTCCCATCCCAGTCCTCAGAGGCGACTATCCAGTCCCCATACCCTGACAGCCAACCTCCCTGAATGCACCCCCATAACACCTCTCCTTGGCCTGCTGCTTCCATTTACTTTGGTTTCATTTCACTGTCTGAGAGGGGGCTCCAATTTCTCTGGGTCTTTTTTGAAACACAGGTAGAGGACCAAAGTGGATACTGCCCAGTGGTAAAAGCTTCACGGAGAGCTGGTTGTTGGCCGGCCCTGAGATGCTATCCCACTGCCTGCAACCCTGCATGGCTCAGGTTTCCCACTCGTGTGTGGTCAGTGGGACCACTCGACCCCTGGCGGGGGGCATCCCACCACTGCTTCCTCCCTCCTCTGTAGAAACCTGTCCAGGTAGACTTGACCTTGGCCCCGTTTAACCATAGCCTGCCCTAGAGAATTACGTCTCTAATTTGTCAAGGTCACTCAGGATTCTGCGCCAGCATCCCAGCTGTTAGGGGTGTGAGGGTTGCTAATTGAGTGAGCTAAGGAAAGAAATGGACTGACTGTGCCAGGTGAGTTAGGGCAGCTGGGGAGGGCAGTCTGGAGCCAGTGTGGAGCCCTGGGTACCTGCGGCCCGTTACCAGCAGCACCAGTGGCGAGTGGGGCCCACCACGGGCTCTGGAGGAACATGCAGCATGTGTTATCACCGCAGGGGATGGTAAGTGCCAGGACCCATGATATCTCACCTCCCATGACAAATTACAAAATGGCACAAAGCCCCTGGAAAAAAGCCAGGTGTGATAGTCGGGGTGTGATTATCTCCCAGCAAGAGCCCTGACTCACTCCCTATTTCTAGTTTCCATTTCTCTTTCGAAGGCTGCCTTTCTCACACAGAGGTCTTTCCACCCAGAACCATTGTTGGGTGGAGGAAGGCGAGTCAGAGCTCTGAGAAGTCAGACTACAGGCCCTGAAAGAGGAAAACGTCACCCAATTGTCACGGGGGCGGAAACAGAATGGGAAAGGGTGGAGAGAAATGCTGTGGGTTCTGGTCTTGGAGTGGCCACCAGCCCCCGATGGCCCACTTGTCCTCTATGGATTTGAGGGGCTCTTTCGAGGCCCCTGTGCTAACACCCCAGGGTGTGAGGTTTTGGGCCTCCCGGGGCCTGGAACTTCCTCCACGTGGGTCTACAGAGCAAAGCAACCCCAGCCCCATCGCCCTGTGCTAGCAGCTCAGCTTCCTCAGCTCTCACGGTCACTGGCAGGCTACCGGAGGAACGAAGCATGATGCTTTCCTACCTGCTCTCCAGTGACAAGGCACAAAGTCGGCCTCAGGACTCTCGTGTTCAGACCTATGTTAACTGAGCAGAACTGTGGACACCCCTCATTGCACACAAGACAGTACAAAACAGTGTCTATATGGGGGACCCAGCTGAGCCTCAGCATTGGGCGCTGGCCCTGGAGAGGCAAGGCTCCTCAGCTGCTCCTCGTCTGTTCACAACAGTATCCCTGCATAGGGCTGACGGTGCCAACCCAGAGGCACCTGGAAACAGGGCTTCAGCTTACGCCCTAACCTTGGTTTGGTGCACCTTGTTCTCCCGGGTCACGAGGTACTAACAACCAGCCCACGGCCCGCCTGCAGGAGGTGAAGGGTGCACCTTTCTGAACAGCATCATGCATACCTCAGATATTTCTGCAAACTGAGCATTGGCCTGACAGCACTTCTCTGCTGTTTCCATGGCAACTCCGTAGTTGTCCACAAAGGCCCGGTACACACCCAGCTGGCTGGCCTGTGGGGAGAAAGCATGTGGGACAGGTGTGAGACAGGTGCAGGACAGGTGCCACGGCTCCCCATCTTTCTGAAAAACGGGCTTCTGTGCAAAGCTCTGAAGAAACCCCAGGTGCAGCAGACATTGCAGAGCTGCAGACACCTCAGTACCTCTGTGCTGTTGCCTCCCACCTGCCTCCCTGTCCCACGCACTAAGCCCACAGCGACATGTTGAGTAGTGACTCATGGGCCCAGGAAGGTAACGGTTCCTTTCCACAGCTGCTTATTCCTCCCACCCCCATCGTTTAAGTGGTGCCACTGGCAGCCGCCAAAGTTCAAGGTTGTCAGTGAACGCAGACGGCGTCTCTGCACAGGTGGGATGGAGCAGCACCTTCTCGTTCTGGCTGCGGGAGACAAAGGTGAACAAGGAAGTCAGCCCCCCCACCCCAAGCCTCGGTGGTTCCGGAGCTCTGCTCACATCTGATATAGAAGGAACACGCAATCTAGCTGCCCTTGAAGAGGGGCTCCTGCTGTGCTGAAGTGAGCCCCACCCAGACCTGGCAGGGGGCATTGCGTTTGTCCTTTGTCAAACCAAAGGCGCTAATTCATAGAGGGTCTCCTCACATAGCCTCCTGCTCAGACACTCAGTTGAGAAACAACTTCCGCAGGGAGGGGTGTGTGTGCAGCTACCAACATCTCTGGGCTCCACCTCGCCTGTGGAGGCAGCTCGGGGAGACCAAACCTCGTTCACCCGCAAACCCAGGCCTGGGGCAGGCAGGGGCAGACCCCACGGCTGGCTGGTTGGGCCTCCCACGGTAGGCAACCAGGAGCTGGACGCCTAAGGCTCTTACTGATCCTGGTGTTTGTTCTGTGTAGAACCTAAATTTTATTTCTATACACATTTGCATTTATATTGAATTTTATGTTTCTTCAGAGAACAATCCCAGATGCTGGGTAAGCCAGGAGCCCTTGGCACTGTCTGGTCTTCTGGCCCCACTCCCTGTGGGGGCTGCGCGGAGGAAAAGCAGCAGCTAGAGGAGGCCCTGCCCAGTCCCCACCACGCTGATCGCCCCATACAAGTCGCTGCAGCCTCAAACCCCAGGCTCTTCATCACTGGTACCACGGTCAGACCCAGAGCCCTTCCTCTCTCCCTCCTTTGCTAGTCAGTGAGCACCTCCCACAAAAACAAAGGCCCCGCTTTCGGCACTACCACCACAGCCTTGAATCACTCAGACACAGTGCAGCCGGGTAGCAGGAAAGACAAATAAATAGTGAACAAACACGAAACGCGGCAGACAGCTGAAAGTGAAAGTGAGATTGAGGATGCCAGGGCTGCTTTAGATAATATGGTCAGGATGGCCTCTCTGAAAAGGTGATGGTTCAGCCAAATCCTGAGGAAATGTTACTATTGCAATTCATGTGCTGAAGCCCTAACCCCCAGCGCCTCAGAATGTGACTGTGTTTGGAGATAGGACCTAAAGATGTGATTAGGTTAAAGGAGGCTGTTAGGGTGAGCCCTAATCCAATAGGACTGATGTCCTTATAAGAGGAGATTAGGACACAGGCAGGCACATGTGGGGACACCGGGAGACCATGGCCATCTATAAGCCAAGGAGAGAGGCCTCGGAAGAAACCAGCCCGAGTAGAGTGTGGGAATGGAGTCAATGGAATTGTAATAGATAGATAAGTATGATATCAGGGGTGGGAGGGCAGTAGATGGGGGAGGGGGGTTGTTTCCATGCAAAGGGTGAAAAGGATAACTATTGCATTGTTCTGTACACCTGAAACTAACAAAACAAAACAAAACAAAATAAAACAAAACAAAAGAAACCAGCCCTGTCGACACCTTGATCTTGAACTTCCAGCCTCTGGAACTGTGAGAAAATAGATTTCTGTTGTTTGAGCCACCCAGGTTGTAGCAGAGCAGGCAAACTAATACAGGGCCTATGGGACGAGAACTCCTTTCCTGAGGCGCTCACGTCTTCCATGTGGCTTTTGGGAAGTTCCAGGCAATTAACTCGCACATTTTTAGCTAATCAAAAACCAAGCAACATCAATACAAGACAAATAGAAATCACGTGCCTCCAGATATGACGCACTGAGAAGGACACAGCATCACTGCTGTGGTTTTTTGGTTTTTCTCCATTAACGCAGAGCCTGAATCTATTCCTGGGGAAACATCAGACAGGTCCAACCTGGACTGTACCCTTGAAAAAAAAAAAACACCTCAAGGTCATAGAAGACAAGCAAGGGCCAAGGAACTGGTACAGATAGAAGGAAACTAATGAGACATGACAACCAAGTATACATCTTGTGACCCTGGATTGGATCCTGAATCAGAGGATGAAAATGGATATAAAGAACACGATGGCTAACTTGGGAGAAATTTGCATGTGGATTGCACATTAAACAATAGTATCATATCAGTGTGAAACTTCCTCCATTTGAGGACTATACTGTGGGTTACGGAAGAGCACGTTCTTGTTCTCAGCAAATACACAATGAGGTGTTTAGGGGTAAAAGGGCAGATACCTGCAATTTACTCTCAAACTATTAAGTGAGTGTGTGTACGTGCATGCATGAATAATAGAGAGAGAAAAAGATAAAGATAAAGCAAATGGGGTAAAATGTTACAACCGGTGTATCTGGCACATGGGAGTTCTTTCTACTATTCTTGCAACACTTCTGGAAGTTTGACAGGAGTAGAAAAACAAAAAAACTGGGCTGATAAAATTTCAGGCAGAAACAAAACCCTGAGTGGTGGCAGTTAACCAGTGCATTCCCACAAGAAGCAGAGTCCAGGCACAGTTCCTTTCGGTCCTCAGACTCTCCCAGAGGAATGCCTGACAGAGCAATGCTGGGCCGACCTCGCCTTGCTGGTCTGAGAGATTATGTCTGTCTGTCTTTGGGGAGACACCAGAACCCAGCCACAGTGGCACACACGTGAACACTTGGCACGCAGTTACTGGGGCACGCCTTTCCCCTGCAGCCCCACTTTTCTTCTGTCTTCCTGCTGCAACGTCCAAAGCACAAAGGTAGCTCAAGGACACCAGGGAAACCAGAAAAAACGTTCCCAATTCTGGCATTCATCAGACTATTAAAAATTTTTAAAAAGTTTCCAAGTACTTTTCGGAATGTTATTTGGGGAAGAGTGCTGGTTGTGGATTTCTTTCCAACACGATTCTCGGGAGGGACACAGGCTGAGTCACCTCCTTTGGGTTCAAACCTGCTGACACATCACACAGGGAGAAACGGGGGTGCTTCAAAGATGAGGAGCACCTGCATTAAAATACAGTCTCCCGCTCTCTGGCCATGGGGAAGGGGGTCCAGGCAGCGAGAATCTCAAAAAAACAGGCGCTTCATGTGTTCCCTGCATCTTTGCTCCAGTGTGTTGCAGCCCAGGGCGGTGGAGGTAGGTGGGCAGGCGGGGGGACGGCCAACAGGAAGGCCACGCCTTAGAGAAGAATGCTGGAGCCCATGCATGAGCCAAGGTGAGGCCAGAGTTGGGCCAGTTGGATGTCTGGGAGCCCAGGAGGGGCCCCAGGTTTTCAATAACTGCCGCACTGTGTACATTTAGAGGGGGCCCGGTGACCTTGGGCCACCCCTACGCCTGGAAGACTCGTTTCTTTTGGGAGGGAGAAAGCTCCAGGGAAAGCACGTGTGCACAGGAGGCTCGGGGAACCCTGGAATCAGGATTAGGGGTCCTCGGATGTGGAGTCCCCATCCCACGGGCTTGCCCAGGATGCGCCTTCGAGCGACTGTCCCAGGACAGGGGCTCCGGGTATGGGAGGCAGCCTCTGCCAGGCTCTTATATCCAGACCGCACCCCACCCACCCAGACTTCACCTGAAGAGGCTGACTGCTTCCCCTCTTTAGACCCCAAAAGAGGGGGGGGACTCCTTTTCACACATGAACCTCACATGTTCGAACTTCACATGTTGAAAACAAACATCGATCTGGCAGCTCCCGTCTGAGAGTTTTCTTCTTTATCCCCAGGTCCCTTAACCATTTCTTCCTTTTGGACAAGTTCCATCTTATCTACATCTCGGCTAAGTGTGCACCCTGAATGCAATCCCTGTTCCAGGTGTGGCCTGGCCAATGCCAATAGGCCTACCAACCTTGCAGCCGACTGCCAGCTTTTCCTGATCCCATCGACTGTTTTAAAGCTGCATCCTTGGCTCCTCTCTGGCCCTGTGGTCAGCAAAGGCCAGAGAGGCCCCTGATCTGCCTTCACAGAGCGCCTCTCCGGTACTGCGAGGGGGGCTCCAGCCTCTGGGGCCTGAACCCAGACCCACCTCTGCCAAACAGATTCCTGGCCAGTTTTGGCTCATTGAGCCTTTCAGAAATCCTTACTCTGTCACCTACCATCACCTGCCCTTCAATTTTATGGCTCCTAAAGGCAGGGAGATAAACAGCGTTCGTGGAGACAGGCCAACCAGGGTTACAGCCCAGGCAAGTGAACCTTCCTTTCCTCAGTCTCCTCATCTGCACCGTGCTGAAGACATGACCGGCCTTAGAGGGCTGCCTCATCTCAGGTGCAACAGGGCATCTGCAGGTCCCCTGGAGTGCCTGATCAGAGCCCAGCCCGCTCCTCAGGAACCAGATCGCCTCACAGTGTGAGGCTTGGCTGTCCTTGGTCCACGCTCCCCAGTTTAGAAACCAACCCCTCCTGCATTTCTCTAGCTTGTCCGCAAAGACCAGTCCTGATTCCTGCAGGGCACGGGGGTGTCGCTGCCAAAGTCTCCAGCATTAAACATGCCTCCAGGGTCTGGAAGGGGCCACCAACGGGAGCTGAGAGCCACTCGAATGTCCTGTTTTTACCACTTTTCTTTGCCAGGGCCCTACTCTGGGATCAAGGGCACATTTCCCCCCACTACTTTGATTTTTACTGACCGAGTCTCCCCTCCCTACAGCACTTAAAAAAAAATTCTCTGAGAGCCTTTAATTCAGGTAGCTACAAAATGAAATCAAGTATAATAACCCCCTGCTCTGTTCCTACCTGTGCTTGCCCCTCCAGGCTCTGCCCACCCCCAACTCTGGCCTGTGTCCGAGTCCTGCTCTCCTGGACAGCAGCATCTCTTTGGTCCAAAGCGGCCCTCTGGGGGCAGCTGCACCAGCCTGGAGACTAGGACTCTTGAGTAAAAACGAGCAGAGCCAGGAAGGACCCAGTGATGAAACCAGGGGCAGTCTCGTGCTGGGTCCAGTGTGGGTGCTACGGCAGAGACCCCTCCTTGCAACCTGACCTTTGGCATCTGAAGTAGTTAGATACACTCCAGACACTTACTTGCCACTGTCACCTCTGTGTCCCAAGAGCCCTTAACAACACACGACCACAGGTCTCAGGAGAGGGCTGGCCCCCACACAGCCACCCCCACAGCTCGGGAGGCTGCGGAACACCTGCTCCACGTCACTCACCAGCTTCTGGAAGAGGTCGCCCACTCGCTGCTGGTGGCTCCACTGCTGCACGCGGGGGAAGAGCCCATCGTAGAATTCCTTGTGGATCTCATAGAGCTCAGGCACTTTGAAGAAGATGGTCTCGATCTGCTGGTTCGTCAGCACTGGCTGAGAGGTGGTGGCAGCGGCCTTCAAAGGCTTCATGGGCTGAAAGAGGGTACAGGTGAGGCAGCCCAGGTGACAGGTGAGGTGGCACAGGCGACAGGGGAGGCGGCATAGATGAAACAGCTCGCCATTTATCAGGTGTATGGTATGACCACAGAAAATCATGGTTATGTGACATGTGCTTTTATTTATAAATTTCATTAAAAATTAAAATTTAAGGCCAGCTTGGGTTGGCACCTGTCTTACACTGGTATCCACGGACCCTTGGGGAGGTCTAACTTCTGCACAGGTGAGATGTTCTGACCCTTCCATAGGTCTCAGTGAAGGAGGGTGAGATGTCCCCAGGCTCTGCCAGCTGACCTGGGACATGGGCCAGGTGAACAAAGAGCTCCCCGTGTCCCCACCATACTCAGCCTCCTGCACCCTCCTCACCAGCAGCAGCGCCTCTAAGTGGCTCAGGTATGTCTCCTCACTGGCCAAGATTCCAGACAGGACCCATTTTCTCATCTCCAAGCCCTTTTCCAAGTCCAGCTCACTCTGTTGAAGAAACAGACAAAAGTCAGACCTGTGAAATGAAGCTTGAAGAAGAGATTAGGATGTAGACACACACAGGGGGGAGACACAGGGAGAAGAGAGCCATCTCTAAGTCAGGGAGCGAGGCCTTGGGAGAAACCAACCCTGCCAACACCTTGATCTCAGCCTTCCAGACTCTAGAACCATTAGAAATAAATCTCTGTTGTTTAAGCCCCCCAGTCTACTTTGTTACGGCCACTTCAGGAAACTCATAGAGATGGTGATGCTAAAGGCAATGAAAACTGCTGCGACTGCCTGGCCACTTGCGTGCTTGCTCCCTGACCCCAGGCAGGCAAAGCTTGGTGTCAGAGGCTGGCCGGGCCCCAATGTAGTCCCAGGGAGGCACCAGGTAGGGAGTGGCCCTACATTTATTGAAGGTGACGTAATAATCTGCCCATTCCACCACCAGGCTTCCCAGCCCACAGGGGAACGTGAGACAACCCCACCAGGGCAGCCCTTTGTTATGGAACTAGAGCACTGCTTCTTCAGTCACTTGCTTCCCTAAACCTCTCAGGGAGATTCCTGATTGGGGGCAGGTTCCTGGAACTCAGCACCCCTGACATCTGGGGCCGGAGGATTCTCTCTTGGGGACTGAGGTGCTGTCCTGTGCCTTGTACAATGTTGAGCAGCATTTTTGGCCTCTTCTCACCATATGACAGTAGCAACCCCTTCCCTCTCCAGGCTGCAACAGCCGCAAATGTCTGTAGATGTTGCCACACTTCCGCTGAGGTTCAAACTGCCCCACGGTGAGAAATGCTGGTTTTGAGGAAAAACCTGACTGAGCCAGCTCAGGCCTTATGGTGTCACCACAGAGTCTGGAATCAGGATCAGGAACAGCAGTGTAGCTCCTCTGTGCCCCCAACCCTGATGTCCCTTTCTGCGTTCCTGGCCAGGCACAAGGAAGCACTTCTTGGAAGATGGCAGGCCCAGCAGGAAGTGCCCAGGGCCAGGGGTTGGGCCTGCCCGGTGAGCCCCTTTTGCCCTGAGTGTATTACACCCTCACTGCCCACTAGGAATATCCAAAGAGCCTTCCTGGACCATCACCACTTTGCTCTGGGAATCTTGTAAGTATGCATGAGCTAGGCTCATGCATGTATGTTATGTGGCATGTGTGTGTGCACGCATGTGGGTGTGCACGTGCATGGCTCCATGGGCAGAAACCTCCTGGACATGCTGTGCCTGACCTTGAAACTCCCTGTGCCAGCACAGTGTATGGAACACATAAGTGTTCGATGAAGATTCACTGAGCTATCAAATCAATCAGTGAATCTAGAACTGCATGCTGGGCCCAGTTTGGGCCACATCCTTACAAAGCTGAGGGTTCCTCCTGGGATCTAGGACTGTCAGGGCAGCCTGCTCCAGACCCCAAAGTGCTACCGGAATTCAGCAGGTCCTCTACACACAGTGAGCAGATGGGTAGGGTGGGGGTCCCTGATACCTCATCTCAACTCAGCCTGCCAAGGCCATACCATGAAGGGGCAGCCTCTGGGGGAAGTAGCTCTCAACTGACCTTGCATGTACATCCCACCGTGTCCAGGTGCTGCTCTGCCCAACCAAGGGAAGAGGTTAAGGTGAAGGGGGACGGTAGCTACCTATCCAGCCCTGTGTGTCCTGAGAAACAATTCTGCGACTGCGAGTGCAGGGTGGGGGAGACATGACGGCCCCACCCACACGAGATGCTGGTGCTCACGTGGGTGGGTGACTGCGCCGGGCCTCGTTCCCACCCACTTGGTTTGGAAAGCTGAGAGGAAAACGAGCGCAAGCAGGATGGCGCCGAGGCCAGCCCTCCCTGTTCCGAAGGGCGCGGCCAGCTCCAGCGCACATCTGGCTTGGGGACCGTCCTGAGCTCGGGAGGAGACATGGGGCCTTAGACTGAATCCCTGAGTGGTGCTGGTGGCATCAGACAGGCACAGCTGGGACACCAGCAAATTCCGTCTCACAAAAGAGAGAGCAGGAGGGAGAGTGCAGAAGACGAGAGCACAAGGAGCAGGGCCAGGACCAGAGCGGTTTCTATCCCCACCCTGCACACGTGCCAGTTCTGGAAAAGGTGCGAGAATCCAGTCGGGGCCATGACAGCGGGAACACCTCTGTGGGAGGAAGCCAGAGGTAAAGGGCAACCGGGAAAGGGAGGCAGCAAGTCAGAAGGAAGGCCACCTACTGCTGCCCGGGAAGGGGCAGCGGACAGGGGGCAGAGGCAAGGGAGGGAGAAAGCAACACAAGTCTGGACGCTAGAAAAGCAGATAAAAATGAAGTAGGCACGATGACAGGTAGGAAAAACTAACTGAGGGACCCAGGTGACCAGAACAGCCACCTGTCAGCCAGCTGCCAGGCCCAACAAGCAGAGCAGAGAGCCGGAGCTGGAACAGAGCTGCAGGAATGCAAGCAGCAGCAAAAGCTCAAGGAGCACCCCACATCCCCAGCCCCAAACTGGGGGAGCCGGTGGGTCAGGGCGTAAAAGCCGGCCGTGAAGGGTGGGCTGCTCCTGGCTGGGAGTTCACAGCCAGCACAGCTGCTGAACAAAGGACCCTCTCTTCCTCTCTGGGCAGGGGTTGCGCTTTCATTAGCAGCAGGGCTAGATAGTGTCTTGGTGCCCATGCAGCAGAGGGCAGGAGCTGGCCTCTACACAAGGCCACATGCTGAGAGGCTCCTGCAGCCCCAGTCCTCCAAACAGAGAGGCACAAGCACGCAGGGCAGGAGGCACGACTCCTGTGCCCAGCCCCTGATAAACCAACTCAGCAAGCTCTTGGGAGAGAAGGGAACGGGCTGGGCTGACACCAAATACTGGTTTCCCGACTTTGCAGAGAAGACAGGTGAAGGCAACCCCTATCCCTATGTAAGTCAGGGCCCCAGGACCAAGTGCCGTAGCCAAGCTGAGCCAGAGGGACCGTGGTGACATTTATGCGCCTGCAACTGGCGCAGAGCCTCACTGGGGCCCCCGAACAGTCAAAGCACCCATGACAAATGAATCATAAAAGTGAATGAACTTGTGATAAAAGCACAAGTCGGAGGTATAGACACTCTGAGTGTGGGGATGGCCAGCAGCAAAATTATAAAGCAGGCCTGTTTGTCTTCGAACATTCCCGTACCGGCTTTTAGTTCCCTTGTAAACATGCGAAACTGACTTCTGAGCAGAGGTGATCAATTGACTATATGTATTTACTTTGGCTTTCCACTGAAAACAAAACAGAGAAAAACAACAACAACAAAACCCTAAAGCATCTGTGGGGCCTGGCAGCCACCTACTGAGACAGCACATAAGGCACAGCCACTTCTGCAGAGCAGCAGCTGCACCCAAGCCCGCGTGCTTTCTGGGCCACTGGCTGGAGGGCCCGTCCAGCTCTGCCACTTGCTGAAGGGCCCCTGAATGTGAGAAGGTGTGGGCTGAGGTCACATCTGCCCCTGCTTGCTGAGCCATGCCTCTGGGCCTGCTCCTTGCTGGTACCCCACGGACAGGGCCCAGCGGGTCACTGTGAGGAGCGAAGTCACACAGATTGTTAAAAAGCATGGAGACTGGTAAGCAGGGGCTGCAGCTCCACAATGTCAGCTCCCTTCTGTACGCCTTGACGTCCTCCCTATAAATGAATGGGTGGGATGCTGCCAGGACACTCGAGGACCCAGGAAGGAAATGACCATGCTGACATTGCTGAAGAAAGGTCACTCGCTGGCTGGCAGCTCTGGCCCCAGCCTCCCAGGAGTGTCCACAACACTGCCTTGCTTCCTTTGAGTCAGAAGTGTTGGCTTTGCCCTCCCACAGGAGAGAGGCAGTGATCATGGAAACGGCCTGCACAGGGCATGCTCTTCCCAATGACTCCATGTCAGTGCAGACGAGGGTCTGAGGGTAGGAGTCTGGGGGAGGGTGGCCAAGCAGCACAGGGCCTGGGGCACAGGGAGGGCAGATCAGCCTCCTCAAGGAGCCTGAAGGTCCTACTGGGTAAAAACACCCCTCAAGGATGATGGATGGACAAGGCGGTCCCGTACCAAGTTCAGGACTCCACCTACTTAATGAGGGCCCTACGGATCTTTATCTCAAACCAGGCTCCCAAAGCAGAAAGAAAAACAATGTACCAAGAAAAGCAAGGAAGCTGAGGGACAGTGTCAACTAAGGAATGCGAAAGCTTCAAATATGGTAGCTGTGTGGCCTCGAGCAAGTTACTTCACCTCTCTGAACCTCAGTTTCCTAATCTGTAAACCGGTGAAGCTGGACATTGGATGAGAAGTCGCACAGGGCAGGTGTGTGTTCCATAATAGCTTCCCCTCCTACCCTCATGTTTCAGAACGAGAAGCCTGCCCAGCACTGAGGTCTTTAGAAATCACAAAAGTGTAAGTAAGAAGCCATCTTGTAGCTTCTTAGCGGCACCAGCCCAGAGAAGCCACTGAAGTGAAAAGATACGCTTGTAGCTCTTTGTCATAGCGATGGGAAAACCAGATTCCTCTCGCTTTTAAACCTTGGTGGAAATCACCCAGAAACAAGCTAAGCAGAAGGGGGAAGGTATCTGGCATTAGGGGAAAAGGGACCAGAAAGACAGAGGTGCAACCCACCCTGAGGGCAGCAATCTTCTCAGCCCAAGAAGGAAGGAACCTGAGAGCTCAGAGGGGTGTCCTTTCCCCAAAGCCAGGGGGTGCGTGTCTGGGCTCCAATGCACCACAAGGAAGTGTTCTCCTAAGCCATGGGGCCACTAAGAGCAGTGAGGACTCTGTGCCAAGCTGGGCCAGCATGCCAGCTCTGGGACAACCCCGGGGCTACGCGTCTACAAAAGAGGGGCCGGCCCAGGGGCTTGTCCGAGCACGCAGCAGGGCAGCTGCTGAATGCGCCACTGCGCACCTGCCACGAAACCTTGGGGCTCAGGTCCACAACAGTAAAGTGGAGGTGACAGCAGGATTGTTAATGACAATGAGATCTTGAGGGAAAGGCCTTGGTTAAATGGATGGAGGGATTGTCAGCACACCCTTTGGTAAAAGGGAGCAAGTACATTCCATGGAGTGCAGGCACAAGAACCTGAATGTCACCCCTGCTTTGCCACCACTGCAGGTCCTCAGCTCAAGCTGCCTGCCTCCTCCACGCTCAGCTGACAGTTCTATGATCTCCCTGTTCAACACACTTAGCAGGCGGTCCCTGTGCCCCAGACAAAAAGATAAGGAAGGGGTTTTAATGACTTGACATCCAACCTTGACTGCTCTGTCGCCTACTTGCTCTGTCACCACCTCTGAGCGAGTGCTTTAGGGAGCCTCTGGGACAGGACAGCTGGCCTGGAGCTGAGCCCGAGCCCCGTCTCACACGTGGCCCACCGCCCTGGGACTCACTGCTTTGGTGGACTCCAGGGCTCCCGAGGCCAGTGCGTCCCGGCTGCCCCTGCCCTTGCTGCTGAGGTGGGGTGAGGAGGAGGGTGAGTCATCGATGTAGGGCAGTCCATCCTGGTGTCGGCGCTGCTCCTCGGCCCGGTCCGCAGCACAGCCATATCCAGGAGGCGTTCCGAATGTCGTATCTGTGTGTGCAGAGAAGCAGCCTGTGTTAGACACAGGGAGGGGGGCTGAAGGGTCATCGGCTTGGGAATACCCACGCTCCACCTGTCCCAGCAAGTACCCAGCTGACACCGTCTATCACCTGCAGGTGTCAAACAGAGACCTCAGGTGTGCTGACCTCATCTTCACAACTGACTGGCCCAAGACCTCAGGGCCAGGAGAGAATGAAACAGCGGCTCACTCCCCAGACAAAACGAGAATGGGCTTTCAAATGGTATGTGGGGCACATCTGCCTTTGTCCTGGAAGCAGGGTTTGAGACATTACAGAAAGGTAGACCCCAAATGCTAGTATCTTGCTGTAAGGGATGGTCCTTGTACACCTGTCTGTGGGGCGAGGAACACAGGCCAGCACACCTGCCCAGGTGCAAGCCATGGCCACCAGGAGCAGCGCCCCATGTCTGCCAGCCTGAGCCCAGGGAATGGGTGCTGCAGCCCTCTCCTCTCCCTCACCCTGTGCCTTGGCTGACTCAGCCCATCTCCCAGCTGGTCTGGTAAAATCCCAGACCACCTTTACCTCAATAGAAGTGTGCCTATGCGGACAGAGAGTGGCTTATCCTACAACAGGCTCCTTGCTGTTGGGACTATCTAGTTATGGAGAGTAATACCTCCCTCCAAAGGCAGCTGAAGATAGTCACCTCCCTCCCAAGCTAACTCACAAAGGCACACCTGTTGGCCTTTCTATAGCTCTGTTCCCAGGCTCCTTGCCAGGACATCAGCTCACAAGGCCCAGCCTAGCCTGCTCTAAGCCTCAGGTGAAGGCCACTTCTCAACTTCTTCCGAAGGGCACTTTCCCGGCCCCTGGGATTTCCAAGAGGTCACACCGATTGGGAAAATGTCCATCGGGTTACATCACTTCCACTATGACTCACCTGCAAGCAGACCCACCCAAAGGTTACAACCACAGGAAGCCTTCTGCAGTGTTCATTTACCAGTTTACAATAACTTCCACCATCAAACACCCATTCTGGGACTCAGGCTCCGGGTGCTGCTGGTGCCCAGACCGCCCAGGCCAGGTGGGCACAGGGCCACCCACAGGCTTCTGGAGCTGACCCGGCAATCCCTGAGGGAGACGGTTTTCGATTCTTCCCACATGGGCAGTTGGGAGGAGCGGTGGCTGGAGTGACCAGGTGCTCAGTGCAGGCTAAGCCTGGATGCCAGTGCATGGAAGTGGCTCCGCTGCCAAGCTGCAGGCGCCCACGGATGGCCAAAGTCCCGGCTTCCTCGAATGCCTCTTCCTCTCCTAGCCCAGCATGCCATGCCGCACACCCTCTAACAAGTGTCCTTAGCCCTAGCTACACATCAGCGTTACCTGAGAAGCTTCAAAAACATAATGAAGCCGGGCCCAACACAGACCAACTGAATCAGACGCTCCAGGTGGCTTGGGCCCTGTTCGTTATACAGGTTTCCCTGGGGAGCCCAGCAAGCAGCTAGGGCTGAGGCCCACAGCTCTACCCCAACATAGCGTCTGGCACTGTGCTGGTCACCGCACTGACCCACCCGCATCCCCTGTGTCTGCACACAAGTGCCAACTGCAAAGGCCAGGCTGAGTTCTATGTGTGTGTGTGTATGTGTCCACAGGAGGTTCCCAGCTAAGGCCAGTTCTGGGTTAAGAGTAGCAGACAGGGTGGGGGAACCCCAAGAGCTGGGTGGCCTCCTGACGAATCCCCCAACAAGCTATGCAGAGGTGCCCTGGTCTCCTTAATCCACAGGCCATTGAGGGAGTTCCAGGTACTGAGACCACCATGTTGGTATATCACTCAGACCACTGGCCTGTGGGTATTGTCCTTGCAAGACCATCAGAGGCCATGGCCAAGTTCTGTCTCCTCTCATGATTTTGCAAATGCATTCAGCTATCTCTCACTCAGCATCCCTGAGGACAACTGGGGAGAGTTCAGTTGTGTTAAAAACACAAAAACACAAAACCCTGTTAATGCAGAACCCTAACCCTGCACCCTACCCCCCAAAATGATCTGACTTCAGTTTCTACTTCCTTTGGGAGAATCAAAGATTTTTCTTTTTTTTTTTTTTTTCCAGTAAAATGAACACAGAGGTCTTCTTGTCCACTCAACATCCAGGATGTGAGCCCTATGTCATGGAAGCCCCTACTGGAAACCTGCCCATGAAAGGCATCCCGGGAGGAATGCCTCAGCTATATCAGGTAGGGCCGTCCTCACAGCCAGCCTAAATGGTCTCCCGGGCCATGGGGTCGTCCGTGTCTCAGTTTTCCTGACTTTAAAATCTGAAGTGTGAACTAAACAATTGATAGAGGCCCACTCAGGTCTAAAACGTTAGTGTCTGGGCCGGCCTAGTGAGACATTGGTTAAGAGTTGGCTTGGGACGCCAGCTCTGAGCAGCAGGGCCCCAGTTCGGATCCCAGATGAGGGCCAGTGGCTCTGTACCCTCTACAGCTAAGATGGTGAACAACAGCTCGACCTGGAGCTGGGCTGCCGTGAGTCGCCAGCGACAGCGTAGGTTGCAGTGGGGCTGGCCGGCAGCTGGCATGCACTTTCATGAGCTGCCGTGAGCAGCCGTCCAACGACTGCCTCAGCCGGGAAGGGAGCAATGATAATACCAACATGGGCCAGTGAAGTGACGTCCTCCACAACTAGACTGAAGAACAAAAAAGGACAGCAACTTGTCTGTTCCCCTTCCCCGATTCCCCAACGCTGTTCCCCTCCCCTAATTCCCCAATAAAATCTTTAAATAAACAAACAAATAAAGAAAACAAAACGTTAGTGTCACTCTTCAGTGCAGCCAGCTCTGCCCTACCAACCTCCTGACTCTACCTCCTCCCTTACTCTGCTCCCTATGCTTCCTCTCGGCCCAGCTTTTACTTTAGCTCAGAATTATCAGCATCCACACGTTCTCTCTAGGAACCTCTAAACTGTTTTGTTTTTTAAAATAACAATCTTTTTTTTTTTAAAGATTTTTATTGGGGAATCGGGGGAGGGGGAACAGACAAGTTGCTGTTGTTTTGTTCTTCAGTCTAGTTGTGGAGGACGTAGCTTCACTGGCCCAAGTTGGCACCATCATTGCGCTTTTCCCGGGCGAGGCACATCAGTCATCGGCTTCTGGACGGCTGCTCACTGCAGCTGCTGGCCGCTCACGCTGGCTGCTGGCTACACACGGTAGCCCATGGCAACCCACTGCCACAGGGGCTGCAGCCTCCGCCATGGCCGGCAGGCAACTCACAGCAGCCCAGTTCCAGGTTGAGCTGTTGTTCAGCATCTTAGCTGTAGAAGGCAGTATCACTGGCCCTCATATGTGGGATCCAAACCGGGGCCCTCTGGCGTCCCAAGCCAGTTCTTAACCATCGCGCCACTCGGCCTGCCCAACAATCTTTTTTTTTAAGTCAACACATTTCTTCATAGTCTTTATCTGGGTGCTGTCCCCTAATTTCCAGGCCAGTGACTACACAGAGCTCACATCCAAGGACACACCAACACTGAGTGACTCCCCAGTAAGAACTTTAGGGTCACACTTGGGGCTCCAGGGCTCACCCCAGAGGAGCTACAAGATTTTATGTTTGTGAAACGACGTGCTGGCTTAGTGACATCCTGGCTAAAACCCGGGGCAAGAACAAAGTGCCCGGGGAAGGGTTTGCCAGCCAGTGTCAAGTGGGCCATTGACTGCTGTGGGCACTTCACCGCCAGCAGGTGAGACCGAGGGACTAGGTTCTGCAGCCAAACTCCACTGGGTAATTACGAGGATCTGGTTAACTAAAAACCCAGGCATTTTCCCACTGGGCACACATCTCCCCAAACCAATGGCTGAGTAACCGAGGCTTTTAAGTCTGGCATCCAGATGGTCAGTCACCTCTCAGGTGGAGGGTTTCAGCTCACTGTCCCAGCTAACACAGGCTCGGTACCCCTCTTTTCACTGATTCCCCCAGCCTGTTCCAATGCAAATGTGATGGGGGTTAGGGAAGAAAGCCCTCCATTTCCTTACCCTCTACTCTAACCAGCACACAAGGACCTGCCTTCCTCTCACACTGGTTTTTCACACCTGAGGTCCCCACACCAAACAAGGTCCCCCTCCTCTTGAGCATAAGATTTTGAAAGCCGCCATCATCAGAGTCAAGTGAGAGAGAGGCTCGCTCTCCCCGCCTCTACCAGGAAAAGCTCTCTGGGTCTTGACAGCTCGGGCAGGACTGGGACCTGGTGGCCACTGGAGTCGGGCACTTCCTGCAAGTCTACCCAAAGCTGAAACCAAACACCAGAGAGAGGTGGGTGTGGGCATGGGATCCTGTAGCTACAGGAGGCTCAGGGAGATGAGGGAGGATCAGCTGAACAGCTAACCTGCCGGGGATGGGCCAGCAAGGCCTTGGGCTCTGCAGACAGCAGCTGGCTTAGTGTGGAAAGGGGGTGTGCACAGTGAGATCGGAAACCTCCCCTCTCCAGGCAAGCTGGCCCAGCAGCC
>NW_017731793.1:1660154-1675902 GCF_001890085.2 Hipposideros armiger
CTCCAGGTTGAGCTGTTGTTCAGCATCTTAGCTGTGGAGGGCAGTGTCACTGGCCCTCATATGTGGGATCCAAACCGGGGCCCTCTGGCATCCCAAGCGAGTTCTTAACCATCGCGCCACTCGGCCGGCCCAGACTACATCTGTCTTGAAAACACCAGCTGCCTTCAGAATAGCCTCAGTTCCTTCACCTCCACAACAGCCTGTCTATCGGTCTGTCTCGTCTCCAAGCCTTTGTTCAAACAGCTCCAATAACTTGGACACTCCCCTCCCCATTTTCGCCTCTGCCAGTCAGGGAGCATGCATCTCCGAGGCCTTTGCCAGGCCCTGCTGGGGCCTGTGCTGCAGGGGCTCTCGGGAAATGTGTGCTGAACCAAACTCAGGCTGCTGGCCACACATCACCTGGGAGCAGCCAAACAGGGAGGCCCTCCTGGACCCAACGTGCCTGGAGGGTCCCCAGATCCTGCTTTCAGATGCCTTGTTGCGCCAGAGGTGTGGGGCTCCAGGATCCCAGCTCCTGTTCCACGCTCTGGCCCACGTACCCTGGAGCAAGCCCTGGGGAGAGCAGAGGCGATGTTCTCAGCCCTCACTCCCTGCCCAGAACAGATGGAAACAGCTGGAAAGGGCCAGGGGCACGATTCTCTAATAAACACGTACTGCACGAGGGACCAGAGAAAGAGGAGAGAGAGAGGAGGAACACCAGGAACTTGGGGAGGGGAGGCAGAGGCTCCAGCATGGAGAAAAAGTATGGGTAGGGTTGTCTCCCGTCCCTGTTTACACTATCAGCAAACGGCTGGGCTCTATTTATTTACAAAACTAAAAGTGGATCAAACACCTTCTTCCTTCTGGTGGCTGGGCCAGCTCCTGCAGGAAGGCATATGCAGAGGCGGGCCGGGA
Source organism: Hipposideros armiger (assembly GCF_001890085.2). NCBI lineage: Eukaryota > Metazoa > Chordata > Mammalia > Chiroptera > Hipposideridae > Hipposideros > Hipposideros armiger. The sequence goes on from NW_017731793.1 coordinate 1,661,049, forward strand.
GTCCCCCTCCCATCATACCTGCAGAAGCCCTCCGCCCCTGGCTCTGGCCCTCCCTCTCTCAGCCCCATACCCTCCCCTGGTTCGCAGGCAAGCAGCACAGTGGCAGTGTGTGGTGGTGCTGGCTACTTGTATAGATTGCAGCTCACATCCTTGGGGGTGGGGGTCTTGCCAAGTAGGCATCACCCCGTCGGGGGAGGCTCTGAAAACCGCAGCTGCGACAAAGGTCAGGTCTCACCAATAGGCCCAGAGGTCCATGGATCAGTGCCCGTTCTGGATCCCACACTTAACCACAGCACCAAGCCTTCCTCCTGCTGCCCTGTGCGCTGAGAGCAGAGTCTATCCATGGGTCCTGGGGCTCAGGTCCGAGGGTTGCCTCTTTTATTACGTAGTGGAACCCCGTGCTCGTGCAGTCAGGGAGGATTTATGTGCTTTGAGGAAGTACCAGTAAGTTTCCTAAACAGTGGCAAAGCCTCAAATCACTGACATATATTTGACAAAATACCCACTGAAATACCCACTGTTCTTTCCTGGGCACGTCCTCTGCACTAAGCACAGTGCTGACCACCCACACATGTCATCTCCTCGAATCCAGCCCACCCTCTTAGTGGGCGGGAACTTCTACATGCCCATTTGCCAGAGAAGGAAACCGAGTCTCCGAGAGAGGAACAGGTGGAGCCTGACTACATATATCCAGGTTCACCTGTGTGACCTGTCTATTCAGCCACGTTCCAAACACATTTCAAAGAAAAGACATTTCCAAAAGTCTGAGTTGATGGCCCTATGACCCAGCAATTCAATTCCTAGGTACAGAACTAAAAGAAGTGAAAACAAGCTGTGCAAACCAAAATTTGAACCAGAACGTTCAAACAGCATTATTCACAATAGCCAAAAGGTAAAACAACTCAAATGTCCATCAACTGATGAATGGATAAACAAATTGTGGCATAGCTATATAACAGAGTATTATTCAGCTTCAAAAAGAAATGAAGTATTGTGACACGCTACACATGGATGAACCTCAAAAACATTATGCTAAGAAGATAATCACAAAAGACCCGATTCGACTGATATGAAATGTTCAGAATAGGCATATCCATAGAGACAGAAAGTAGATACTGAATGCACACATGGTTTCCTTTTGGAGTGATGAAAGTCTTTTGAAACTAAATAGAAGTGGTAGTTGCATAACACTGTGACTATACTAAATGCCCCTGAATTGTTCACTTTAAAATGTTTAGTTTTATGTTATGTACTTTCACCTAAAAAAACCCCAAAAACCCAAATCTGTTTTCATCTTTTGAATAGGGAACCCAGAACATAATCCAGCTGTTTCCTGACGACGAAGAGCATCACTCCGGACAGACGTCAGAGCTGCCTGGCACCATGACCCTGGGCCACCCGCGGACAGAGGCTGCTGTCCTTTCTGAGTTATCTGGTTGGTTTTGGTGGTTTTTCTGCTTTCTCCTCCATGGTCAGGCTGGCAGCTGTTCCTTCTTGCATCTATACCAAATGGATCAAAATGCTTTATAAATAACACGCCCCCCATCCAGTGAGCCACTGCATCTCGGCAAGAGGCCTGTCATTGGAGCCCTCGTTTCTGTGGGAGGAGGGGCACAGAACAGAACACCCTGGAATCCTGGGACCTTTCAGCCCTCATGCTGTCACCCTGAGAATGACATCAGCAGGCCAGCACAGAAAGCCCCAGCTGCCAAGACGGGGGTGGGTGGGGGTGGGGTTCACAGTCCAGACCAGCATGTGCCACACAGAAGGCCTCGAGGCTAATCAAGGTCCCTGATGGGCCAGAAAACACCAGCTGGGAAGGGCTTGTGCCTAGCTCTCCTGGAAGAGAGAGGCCAACAGGTACAATAGTTCTCACAGCTCATCCTACTCAGGGTTTGGGTTCCAGCTGGTCAGAGACTGAATTACCACCAGGTCAACTTTGCCTGTGACTTTTATTAATAGCACTAAAGACGGAGTGCCCCCACTGTGGGCAAACAAGGAGCCCCAGTCAGCACCCAGAATGCTGTTAAAGGACCTCCGTCTCCAAGGACCCACCGGTACCTAAAGCTAGATCCTCAAGGACGGAAAGATCAATTATGCTCTGGGCCTGGGGCTGGAACTAGCTGGTGCCAGGGCAGGGCAGGGCAGGGCAGGCAAAGGCTGCAGTACCAGCTGGGCAGAGCTGCAGCCGTTGGCCACGGGATGATGTAATTATTATTCTTCAGCACCACCTTGACTCTGCCACAACAGGGTTCAGAAAGACTTCTTGGAGATGGTTTGGCCCCAGACAACCAAACTAATATATTTATTGAGAACTTAATATTCAGCCAAGATGTAAGACACCCCTAATTCACACTAGGCACTATGATGGGTCTGTGACAGCAAGGACCACAGATCCAGCCCCTGCCCCAGGAAGCTGGCAGAATCCCAGGAGTCACATAACATGTGCACTACCGCAAATCCACCGACAAGGGGACTTTTGAGCAGGGCAGCAGAGACCACCTCCCCACGGACGTGACCACAGAGCCAAGACCTAAAAGAGAAGAGAGGCAGGCATTGGCTCCCCTGGGTCGCAAAGGTGGGAAGGTCACTATAGTTGGGTGAATTGTGGCTCCGAAAAGATATGCCCACATCCTAACTCCTGGAACCTGTGAATGGGACCTAATTTGGAAAAAGGGTCTTTGTAGATGTAATTCAGTTATGGACCTTGAGATAAAATCACCATGGATTATCCTATGAATCCTAAATCCAATGACAAGTGTCCTTATAAGAGACAGAAGAGGAGAAGGCTATGTGAAGATGGAGGTAGAGATTGGAAAGATGTGGCCAAGCATGTGGCCTCCCGGAACTGGATGTGGCAAGGAAGAATCCTTCCCTAGAGCCTCCAGAGACTATGTGCCTGTCTTCACCTTGGACTTCAGCCTCCAAAGCTGTGAGAGTAAACATATTTGCTATTTTAAGTTTATTGAGTTTGTGGTCATTTGTTACAGCAGCCGCAGGTGACCAATACAGATGCAGCTCGTGGCCTGGAAGTGATGCTGTGGAGTCAGAGAAGATACTGCCCAGCCCAGGAGAGGGCGGCAGGACTTCCTGGAGGCAAGGTCTGTGTGAGATCGAATGACTGAGCCTTCCATCAGAGGAGGAGCTGCAGAGAGGCCCTAGGAGGGAGTTAGGACTTAACTTGTCCACGGGATCTCCTAGGGCTCACAAATTCAGAAAGGTTGGGAAAGACGATATGCTGGGAATAAGATAAGAGAAGCAGGAAGAAGTAATTTTGTGGAGAGTCTTGGGCAACAGGTCAAGGACTCAGTCTTTGATTTAGGAGGTATCAGGGGCCATGAAGGTCTAGAACAAGAGCGGGGGGGGGGGGCCCAGTGGACACAGGGGTAGGTGACACTCTGGCAGCACATCTGGGTGTGGCACTGGGCGTGAGGCTTCTGTGGTGGTCACTCCAGATGGATGGGTAGAGAGAGGGTCTAGCTTCAGTGGGAACAGACACCACGACATTGAACACCCAATGAACAGGGCCAGGTGAGGGTGCAAGGATGGAGAAAAGAGAAAGAGCAAAGGCAACGCTGAGTTTCCAGCACCCAAGGCCAACCTGGCAGCAGAGAACTGGCCAAAGAGTCACTGGGAAGAGGGTGGGAGGGGCAAGGCGGTGAAGGTGGGCAATGCCCTTCAAAAGAGGATGGTCTGGGAGTGGCGTGGGAAGCGAGGCAGGAAAGCAATTGGTGGGGTCCCTCAGTACTGGCAAAGGTATAGCATCTGGGAGGCACATCCTCCCTTATCACTCCACTCCCGTTCGGAAGAGAAAACAAGAAGGTGAGGGAGAAAAAAAAAATGGTGTTAAGGAGGGGCTCCCCCAACTGGTGGTCACCATACTAAGCATGGGCCAGGGCCCAGCCATGGGCGGGCAGGCAGCCTGAGCCTGGGAGCGCAGGAAGGGCACCTGTTCCCAATGTCTGCCTCGGCACCGCCCCTCCTGCAGGAAGCCTGGGAGGGTTGGAAAGGAGGTGCATGTACACCCATGTTCACAGCAGCATCATTCACACGCTGAAAGGTGGAAGCAACCCAAGTCTGCATCGGTGGATGAATGGATAAACGAAATGTGGTATACACATAAAATGGAATATTACTCAGCCTTAAAAAAGAAGGAAGTTTTGCAATATGCAATGGCATGGGTGAACCCTGAGGACTTTATGCCAAGTGAGATAAGTCAGCCACAAAAAGACAAATACTGCATGATTCCATTTATATGAACGCATCAGTTGCTAGGGCTGCTGTAATGAAATACCATACATTGAGTGGCTTAAAAGGACAGAAATTTCTTTTCTCACAGCTCTGAGATCAGCATGGTTGGGTTCTAGCGAGAGCTCTCTTCCTGGCTTGCGGACAGATGCATGCTTGCTGTGTGCTCATACAGCCTTGCCTTGGTATGTGTTCATGTAAAGAGAGAGAGAGAGAACAGGCTCTCTGCTGTCTCTTCTTACCGGGGCGCTAATCCTATTATGAGAACCCCACCCTCATGACCTCATATAAACCTAATTATCTCCCGAAGGCCCTGTCTACTAATACCATCACACTGGGAGTTAGGGCTTCAACATGTGAATTTAGGGGGGAAGGAGGAGACACAAACATTCAGTCCATGACATACACGGTACCTAGAATAGGCAAATTCACAGAGGCAGAAAGTAGAATGGTGGTTGCCGGGGGCTGGGGGAGGGAAGAATGGAGAGTTATTTAATGGCCTTCAGTTTGGGAAGATGAAAAAGTTCTGGAGATGGATGGTTATGATGGTTGCACAACAACGTGAATGTACTTAATGACACCAAACTGTACACTCAGAAACAGTTAAGATGATAAATTTTATGTTGTGTGTATTTTGCCACAATTAAAAAACAAACAAAACAAACAAGCAACGATCAGCCGGGTTCAGAAATTAAATTTAAAAAAGAAAGAAAAGCAGTGTTATGGGTTGAATTGTGTCCCCCCACCCCAATTTATATGTTGAAGTCCTAACGACCCGCCCCTCCCAGTACCTCAGAGTGTGACCTATTTGGAGACACGGTATTTTACCAAGGTAAAGTGAGGTCCTTAGGCTGGGGTGGTCCTTATGAAAAGGGGACATTTGGAGACAGACCGGCACATAGGGAGAATACCATGTAAACATGAAGACGGCCATCTACAAGCCAAGGAGCGGGGCCCAAAACAAATTCTCTCTCATACCCCTCAGAATGAACCACCCCTGCCAACATCTCTATCTGGGACTTCTAGCCTTGAGAAATGTGAGACAATGTCTATCACTTGAGCCACCCAGTTAGCAGGGGTTTTTGTTGTTGTTGTTGTTGTTTTAAAGATTTTATTGGGGAATTGGGGGAGGGGAACAGAGCTGGGGAATAGGGGGAAGGGGAACAGACAAGTTGCTGTCCTTTTGTTCTTCAGTTGTGGAGACATGGAGGACATCGCTTCACTGGCCCATGTTGGTATTATTGCACTTTTCCTGGGTGAGGCAGATTGGTCGCCGGCATCTGTTTTTTTGTTTTGTTTTGTTTTTTCTTTTTAGCTGAGCCATCCTGCCACCTGTTGGCAGCTCAGCGGCTGCTCAGCTCGGGCCGGGACTCAAACCGCTGTTGCTTAGAGCTCAAACTCTTGAGCGAGCTCTTAACCAACTGAGCCACTCGGCCGGCCCGTGGTCGCCGGCATCTGGACGGCCGCTCACGGCGGCTCTTGGCAGCTCACACCGGCTGCTAGCCACTCATGCTGGCTGCTGGCCTCTCACGGTAGCTTATGGCAGCCCACTGCAGCAGGGGCTGCAGCCTACGCCATCACCGGCGACTCACAGCAGCCCAGCGCCAGGTCGAGCTGTTGTTCACCATCTTAGCTGTAGAGGGCAGTGTCACTGGCCCTCATGTGGGATCCGAACCGGGGCCCTGCTGCTCAGAGCTGGCGTCCCAAGGCAGCTCTTAACCAACGCGCCACTCGGCTGGCCCTGCAGTTCTTTGTTACGCAGCCCTAGCAAACTAATACATACAGTAATTGTGGAGATCATAAGACACCAACACTAAGGCGTCACTTCCCACCTATCTCAACAATCTATGTTTCACTGGCCGAGTGGCTCAGTTGGTTAAGAGCTCGCTCAAGGGTGCGAGCTCTGAGCAACAGCGGTTCGATTCCTGGCCCGAGCTGAGCTTCCAACAGGTGGCAGGATGGCTCAGCTAAAACAAACAAACAAACAAATAAACAAAACAAACAAAAAAAAAACTAAGGAAAAGACCAGGAGGCGGCAGGGTTTCAAAGTCTAGGCCAAAATGGGGTTTCTCCTGGAAAATCTTCTGTGTTCAAGAATCAGGTGGCCAGGGACTCTCCCATCCTTGACTTACATATTTGGAAAAGGAAATACAATCTCTCTGTTCCCAGCCTCCCCCCTCCCCCCACCCTGCCCAACCTTCAGGGACTTCTATCATCCCCCGAAAAGAGAGACAACACACAAACCAGGATTACCGAGGCCCACAGAGGCTCAGAGACTTGTTTTATCTCAATGTTCCCACCAGTGAAATGGGGATAATGACACCCCACCCATGACAAGCCGGGCACGGTCCCCCTGCCAGAGGGAAGAAGCGTCCAGAAGCACAAGTATCATTTATCATAATTATCTGAAGCGTCAGCTATTCACATGGTCCAACCTATGGTAGTTATAGGTACTATGTGACTCCTTTCCAGAAAACCACAGGATTTCCTCCAGCCTGACTGCTCCCCGCTGGCTTAGCTCTCTACTTCCACACCAGGCTGAGGACTCCACTTGGGGAAACATGGCAAGGCCCACATACTTGGGGCTACCGGGAAGGTTCTTCTTGGTGCTGGGAGCCACATGTCAGCAGGGCCTGTGGCACCTGTCAGACTGCCGTGGAGATCACCATAGGGTAACTAGAGGGTAACCCAAGCACGGTGATCCCGTCTGTCTGGCCCACCCCAAAGCCCACCAGGGCTCTGAATACTGGCTGTACTCTGTCCATCTCAAGTCAGAGGCCTAGAGCTGGTCCACCAGGAAGGCTGAGCCCCCCCATCATCCCAGACGTGAGGTGCTTTCGCAGTTCTCCTCTGCAGCAAGAAATCTGCAGGGACAGACCTCTCCCCACTCCCCAGGGGCCTCAGAGTCTGCAGGCCACAGGGTTTCTGCAGCACACAGGGTCTCACAAACAGCTGAGTGGCCAGCAGGGAAAACAATCCGGTTAGGATCTCAGTCCAGATGCAAGAGAGACAGAGGACTAGCCTCAGCTCTTGACCTGAAACTTGAAACTGCCATGTGGGAATTACCACCTAGAGTGATAATCCCAGTTGTCATCAGGGTGTGACAGCCTGGACCAGGCTCACTCCCCAGCCAACCAGGATCCCATCCTGCTCCCCGCCCCGCCCGCTGCCTGCCCCCCCCCCACACACACTCACACACACCGCCACAGCTGCCAAATGCCCACTCAGGGCTCCATCTCTGCCACCTGCCAGCCCAGCCAGGAGAGCAGGTCCTTACAAGGGTCTGGGGTATGCTGGGTTCCAAAAGCACCTTTAGGGAAAGCGGGTCCTCCAGGAAGAGACTCAACCCATGGACAGGACAGTATGGACCACACCACAGAAGGCCCTAGGCCTGCCAGGTGTAGACACATTAGGAAAAGCGCCCCCCTCCAAGAATCCTGGGGGAGACAAAGCACCTGGAAGGCTCCCAGAGGTGTCCAACACCAGCTCTGAGCTTGGCACTTGTCCCAGAACAACCCCACATTATAGAATAACAGCTTGGCTCAACTGGTCATTCTGCCTAGCACTCACACTGTGAGGCTGGCACCTCATGTGGGTACTGTTAAAGACAGAATCTGAGCTCAGACTTCCCGGATAGGCCTGGCGAGAAATGAGGTCAATCCCTGCTCCTCATGACCTGGACCCCAGCCCACTGCTCAAGGCTGCTGTCCCGGCGTCCCTTTACCTCCAGAGTGGGCACCGCCATCTCTCTACAGAGAGGAGCCGTCGAGACCCAGTCAAGATCACACACCCACGACAGATGTCTGGCACACAGCAGGCGTCCAGTAGGTGTCAGTCCTCTCTTGGTCTTCGTGAAGGGAACCCCGACCACTTAAATATACTCAGGGGCTCTTCGCTCTGCTCATGTAGATCCTTCCCAAAATAAACGCTTTCTGTCTTCTTAAAATCACTCTTGGCTGTGCAGGTGCATGTTTCACTGTTCTCACCTGAAGGGCATACACTCTACTCTTGGCTGGAGGGTGAGGGATGTCACTAGGAACGTTGGGGCAATCTAGTTGGACCCAAACCATCTTAGAGCCAGCAGCTTTCTCCCACTCCTTCCAACGAGGCTGAATGAGTCAGCAACACAGTAGAGACAAGCGTCCCCTAGCTCCCTACAAAGCTCAGCCCTGGTGCGCCCCGGGTGGCAGGGTGGAGACAAGAGGGAGGAGATAGCCATGCTCAGAGCCACATGGAGCTGGACAGCAGGACTCAAGGAACCTGTCTGGAGAGAGGCTAGCTTTACCCTAGGGGGCGTGAGAACCTGGAGGGCACTTGGGTGGCCAGGCAGCATGCGGAAGGCCTCAGAGCTAGGTGACAAGCCAAGCTTCCAGCCACCAGCCCCACCGGCTCTGGGGAGTCAGCCTCCACCGGCACAGCAACTTGGCCTTGAGTGGGAGGCACTCTGAGATGGTCCTCCTTGAAAAATCTGACACACGCACACACCCACATAACCCAAGTTGCCTGAAAGGCCCATGACTCAGGAATGACACAAGACGCCCCTTCCTTTCTGCAGCCTCCGTCATGCCTTAGAACTTGTAGGCCTGAACACTGACATCTTCACTGCTGTGTGGAGAAGTTCCCTCCATCGAAGAAGCACTGACCTAAGTGTACACCCAGTACTCTGTCCTAAAAGGGCAACAGCATTTCTGCTTCCAGGGAATTCAGAGCAGGGAGGAGACCCTTGAAGTGAAACAGGAACTGAGTCTATTCTCAGGTCCACGTGGCTTTTACCTTCACTGTGTCTCAGAAATCAAGAGTATCAGGTACAACGTGCTGCAAAGCCAGGAAAGGCAACGCTGACCTTCACCAGCCAGCCCCGAGCAGTGGTCAGGTCGTGTCCACAAACCCCTCTCTCCTGCACTCCCCACTACTGTCACAGGCTTCTGGCTGTTGTGGGTCCCTGGCCCTGCAGCCTGTCCGGCCCTCGGGCTCAGTCCTGGTCCCACAGCTCTAGCTCACACTGGCCGCGTCAGGGCTCACGCCCACCGCCCCGACCTCCTTCTCCCTTTGACCTCCTTCTCCCTTTGCCGGTTTAGCTCCTGCAGTCCCCACCCACCCTGAGCCCTGTAACCCGACCAGGCTGGACCCCCTCGATATTCCCTTCCGGGCCTTGAATCACACCCTCTCCATTCTGATGGAGAGGGCCTCTGAACTCCACTAATTCTTCACAGCCTTCTGCTCCAACCACCCCTTCCCCAATGTGACTTAACCTGATACTCACTCCCCACTGCCAGGGGAACATCCTCCCAGGTTTTTTCTCCCACTCGCCCTGTGTAAGAACCTCGTCAGCTTTCCACCGCCTTTCCAACCAGCATCCAGATGCCAGAACTCTTGTCAACTACTCATAAGCTCCTCAGGACGGCCCTAAGTCCCATTCCTCATCAGGCCGCTGCCAACCCAGGGACCACTTGTGGACAAACCAACCTCCTACCCACTTAGTCAACGCACGTTGCCATCCCAGGGCCCAGATCAAAATCAACCACCCACCCATACGCACAACCCACCAACACACCAGGGTGCCAGGAAACACGAGATTAAAGGCAACCCCGCTTTTTAAAGCTGATTACACATAGTAAAATTTCCCTTCACTATCTCTGGAGAGCCGAGCTGTGCATGGGGCCCTGAAAACGCTCACACAGACACTGCACAGCTGACAACCATCTGGAGGACTCGCCTGGGTTTCAGAACATCTGAAGGGTGTTTGGGTTGAGCTCATTTCTGAGTCACAAAAACCAAAAGTGATTTTTTGGGTCAGTGACAACCGGGAGAGCCTGCAATGTCTGACCACTGACCCCACATGTCCACGGGCCAAACGGCTGGTTTTCCACGGGCCCCTGGTTGGCATACCTCCTGCAGCAGACGAGGTCACTATGTTCTATTGAGGACTGGGAGGGGACATGCTGACAAAAAGGGGAGTGGGACACTAAGGGCCTGGGCACCTACTACATGCACACATGGAGCCAGCACTTTACATGCATCATTGAACTTGAGCCTCGTGTTTTTGGAAAGGCGGGGAAAAAAAGCAACGAGGCGTCTTTTCTGTTTCCAAACAAGAACAGCCTGTCACCACCGGGCAGGGAACTGCCACAGGCTGCCTCTGCCAAGAGAAGGGCAGGTGGGAGCAGCGAAGAGAAGCTACCAAAGCCCGGAGCCGGAACAGGCTGCTTGGAAGCACGTTTCAAGAACTGAGAATCCGGGAGACAGGGCCACAGGCAGGCACGCAGGTCCTTGGGAGGCTCCAGTGCAGATGCTCCCCCAGCTCAGGGCTCTGCCAGGAGTTGTCAAGGGTCCCAAGAGACCACAGCAGGTGCAGGGGAACTTCAGAAGGAAGATTTTCCACCAGATCCCAATAGTCTGGAAAGATTCTTCTCTCCGAGGCTCAGGACCCAAGTGTAGACTGAAACCATCTGAGTGGCTTTCATCCCTCAGCATCTCCTCCATACAGACAAGTGTCTCTGTGTGTGTGGCATGTGTGCACATGTGCATGTGGAGCATACGCTGTTATGTGTGTGCATGTGTTTGAAGTATGCATGTGGCACGTGGTATGTGTGGCATATGTATGGGCCTGCAGGTATGTGCGTGTGCATCCAGTGAAGGAAGCCAAGCCCACCCTCTCAGGCTGGCAGTGCCCCTCGTCTTTGCCAAACTGACACAGAACAGAAGCTCCGCGGCCTGGCCCCTCAGTGTCAGGCCTTGTTAATAAGGCCTCCCTACATCCGTGCGACACAGCAGCACTTACAGTCTCTCTCATTGGCTGCCTCACCTCAAGGCTGAAGCAGGATGTGGCCACGCAAACCCACAGGCGTATCAGGTGGGCTTCTGACCAGTCACCAGGACACACAGCTGGCAAGTGGCTGAGCTGGGCTGGAACCTCGTATCTCAGTTAGGCCCCATCTGCCCCCAGGTTCCTGCCTCTCTAGGTGGCAGGGCTGGTCACCCACTCTGGCAACCCCACAGATACCCCCAGGCTGGCTGCACCTAAGCTGCTGGCTCAAGGCAGAACTCACATACTGGGCAGCACAGACGTTGGCTCAAACCTAGCCCCACCACTGCCCAGGTGGGTGACCTTGGCGCGTTACCTCTCTCTGGGCCCCAACCTTATTAATAAAAAGAGGCTGCAGCTTGTCAGCTGGCCAGCACACTCTGAGTAGGAGCCAGGCACTGTGCTTAGCACAGCATCCAGGATGGCACCCGCACAGAGGTTCTACCACTCCAGCTGGGCCAGGAGATTTGACATCAGCAGGCCCTGTCCTTGGCTGAGCACTGGGTCTTGAGGCTTCCAACTGCTAGAGAGCTGAGAAAGCAACATAAAATTAGGAAATAATGCTAAGGTCTAAGTTCATAAGTCAACCGCGAGTCCCTGGACGAAAAGGCTAGAGAGGACAAGGTAACTCAGCATATAAAGGAAGAGTGGTCTTCGGACAGGCCGAGGATGCCCTAGGGAGCAGGCAGGACTGAGAAAGAGGATGGGAAGACCCCAAAGGCTGACTCACTTATCTGGGACTTCCCTCTGCCACCTGCAGCTCTAGCCTGGGATCGGACTCTCCCTCTGAAAATGGGGCATAAATGTGGGAGTGGGCATGGGTGGGGGCATAACTCACGGGCCCATATGCTTCATGAGCCCAGCCAGATGGTGCAGGTGGCCTGAGTATCCAGGGAAGCACGCACTGTGCATTCCTGCTGGATTCCACGCCTGCTCCATGCAGCAGCGGGCAGGGGCAGGAAGAGCACAGCCAGCTCAGCCTCCACACAAGGCAGCCCGAGTCCACGGGCCTCCAACACCACAGCCCCACCCAGCACGTGCTGCTGCTCCCTGCGCAGAACTACAGCAGGGAAATCGTCTCAAACAAAACCCGTTCTTCTCCATTCCCGAGTACCTACAAGGAGCCAGGCTGTCATGGGCCTTACTGCTCATCCTAACTCAGCTCTATAAATTCCTAGCATCACTACCATTTGACAAATGGGAAAACAGACACAGAGAGGAACAACAGCTCACCTGATGCCATGAACCCCAGATGGTTCTGGATGCTGGGCTCCCCACTCCACCGTGGCCTCCACCACAGAGAAGAAGGAACCCCATACCACGGTGGGGCACATTCCACGAAGGAACGCTATGTGTCCATGACAACTGCAGAGGACGGGTGCTCTAGGGAATGACAGCTGGATATGGGACTGGGGAGTGGGCTCCTGGGAAGGCAGGTCTGGCATGCAGGACAGGCAGGGGCAGGGGGCGGGGCAATTGCTGTGCTCCTCTGTCCAGGAATCCCTGATGTTGCCAAAGGTCTCCATGCATTCATGGCCTGCAGCCTCCCCCACGCCCCCACCCCCCAAAACATGGGCAGGACATTAATTAACGGGCAGACGGCTGTACCTACCCTGCAAGGACCTCTGAGTCAGGCCACGGGCACAACAGAAGGGCCTGGAGCAGAGCAGGGATTGGCCAAGTAGGGTGTGATGCTGAGTAGCCAGCGGAAGGCAAAGAAAGGAGCTTCTGCAGCATCACAACCTGGATGCCGCTCTAGCTTGTCAGGGACAAAGCCAGGAGGGTTCCAAAGGGCCAGGCCTGAGCCTGCAGTGAAGGTGCTGGCTGGGTCAGGCTAGGGGTTTCATGAGGGGCCACAGGGGAGTGAGTGGGGAGGCTGAGGTGACCAGCACAAGCCACAACCCTCAGAGTGATGTCTAAGGTTAGTGGTTAATCCTGGGGGCACCGCCACACTGAAACAAGGAAATTCAAAGGCAGAAGCTTGAACTTCCAGTTCCGGGGAGATGGAGAAGCACACACGACCCGTTCCCACTCACAACTGAAAATTCCAGACAAAACACATGAAGTAGCTATCATGGGACTCTGAAAGGCAGACAAGAGCAGGAGGACTGTGGAGGGATCTCAGGACTTGAGGGACGCCCTGGCAGTGGCTTGTCTGGTGGTGCTGGTAGTGGTGGTGGTGGTGGTAGTGGTGGTATGTGTGTTTTAAACTTTTTTTTTTTAGAGCAGTATTAGGTTCACAGCAAAATTAAGCAGAAGGTACAGAGATTTCTCATATGCACCTTCCCCCACCACAGCCTCCCTTCACTATCAATATCCTGCTCCAGAGGGGGACCTATAATCGATGAACCTATCAATTATCTCCCAGAATCCATAGTTTGCACTAGGGCTCACTCTTGGTGTTGTATTTTATGAGTTTGGACAAGTGTATAATGACATATGTCTACCATTATAGTATCATACAGAGCAGTTTGGGGGTTTTGCCTATCTATCCCAGTCTGGATACTAGAGCTGCCCAAACTACCAACAGGCATAGATGGAAAGAAAACAAACAAACAAACAAACAAATCTGGCCTCTCTAAGCCATAGGACTGGGAAAGTGGCATCAAACTCTTTTGATCTTACCCACCGTGCTCCAGGTGAACAACAGCAAAAATGAGGCACCTGTCACCCTCCCCACAGATGCAGCAGCAGTGGCCCCATGGTCTCTCCACTCTACACTAGGAGAGTGCCACCAAAAAAGCAGAGCCCTCATTTTCACTGGCACAGTGGTAGCGGACCATCGGTGTGAAACTTGGGTGACAGCGTAGGGAGGCTGGAGCCTTAGCTTTCTAGTCAGAACCTGGGGAAGCACAGAGTGTGGGGACAATCATGGAAAAGAGGGAGCTGGAAAAAGCGTCCTTTAAGTCTGTCTGTGAAGCCCTATGCTCACCCTAAGCTGCACTTGTGTGAAACTTGAAGTCAGCACAGCCCAGGTTTGGGAGCTGAACTACATCAGTAAGAACTAAGGCCAGTGCCCACATTTCAGACTGACCCCTTGTGGTGTACAGCCACAGAAAGTAGGCCAGGATGTGCAGTCTAAATCTAACTGGGTTAACTGCCTGTTTAAATAACTCCATCAACATCTCCAGAATGTTTAAACAGAATCCAGAGTCTCATAATATAATATTAAAAATGTCCAGGATACAATCCAAAATTACTTGACAAAGAACCAGGAAACCTAAACAACTGTCAAGGGAAAAGGCTATCAACAAACATCAACCCCAAGGTGACCCACGTGTTAGAATAATCAAATAAGATTTTAAAGCAGTTATTATAACCATGTTCCAAGAATTAAGGGCAAACACTTTGGAAACAAATGGAAAGACAGGAGTTCTCAGCAAAGAAATAGATGCTATAAAAAAGAGAACCGTGGGCCAGCCGAGTGGCGCATTGGTTAGGAGTTGGCTTGGAACGCCAGCTCTGAGCAGCAGGGCCCTGGTTTGGATCCCACATGAGGGCCAGTGACGCTCCGCCCTCTACAGCTAAGATGGTGAACAACAGCTCGACCTGGAACTGGGCTGTCGTGAGTTGCTGACAACAGAGTAGGCTGCAGTGAAGCTGCAGTGGGCTGCCGTGAGCTACTGTGAGTGGCCAGCAGCCGGTGTGAGTGGCCGGCAGCCAGAGCGAGCTGCCAAGAGCTGCCGTGAGCGGGCGTCCAGAGGCCAGCGACCGATCTGCCTCAGCCGGGAAGAGCACAATGATAATACCAACATGGGCCAGTGAAGCAATGTCCTCCACAACTAGACTGAAGAACAAAAG
>NW_017731793.1:1680527-1683143 GCF_001890085.2 Hipposideros armiger
GGGAAGAATATTTCTAAAGGGAAAGCTTACATCAGTCAGGGCAGAAAATGTGAGCCAGGATCTTGATTCATACCTATCAGAGATTCTGCTGGAAAACAGCACAGGGCACTTGGAGGAAATGAATCATTTATGGAGCCCAAGGAGGAGGTTTGCATGGTTTCTGCGGTGATGCCCCACCCTGCCCCACCCCAAGGAGGGACACTCCCCCCACACTTCAGCAGGGCCTCCAGATCCTGAGGACAGAGAGCAGGAAGCGGGTAAGGGAGCATGCCAGGCTGGGTGATGAGTTTGTTTGTGTAAGTTTTTACCCGCCTATTTCTAAAAGGATCCAAAGCAGCCTGAAGAAATTCAAGAGTGTGAAAATAAGACCACTGGGAAGACAACAAAAATGAAGGTCCCTGGGATACATTAACCATGCCAACTGAACACTTAATTTGACCCCCATGCTTCCTGATGGCAAAGGCCAGAAAAGGGGACAAGTCTTGGGTAAGTGCTGCTATGGGATGGAACAGCTGGGATGCAAGATGACAAGAGGGGCCTGGAGTTCCTCATGGTGGGTTCCTTAAGTCTGAGCTTCTACCCCATCCCCCCATTTGCAGGAGTATATCACAAACACACAATGGCTGAGAGTGGGATACCAATCAGAGGTCAAGGGTGAGAAAAAAGCTCTGGGTCATCTTGGCCTTCTCCAGACCCACAGGGATTGCCCCAAAATCAAAGTCCTAGACAGCTGCCAGCATAGGCTGGGAGGAGGCAGCTCAGACTACCACGCCGTGCGAGTCCCAGGCAGGAGAGCCTGAGGCACGGGCCCTGCCATCTGGTCTCAGGATGGCCAATCTTGGCTTTTGCCGAGTCTACGCCCTCTACCTGGCTTGGCCAGCCCACTGCCAAAGAGAGTCTGAGAAGTATGGTGGGGTCCATTGACTGAGTTGGCCCAGAGGTACATAGAGAGAAAGTCCTAAAATAATCACAATGAATGCCACTCTGGTTTGGGTGACGTCTTTAGTCCAGGCTCCTGAGGGTTGGGTGTTCTCCTCTGAATTTAAATGGAAAAGGGGAACCAAGCACAGAAAAGGAACACCACCAAACTGTTTCTTTCCTTAGGCGGGATGCACACGTCTGGGGCTAGAGGGGCTGATCTCAGTACCGCTCTGGGCAGGCTCAGCCACCTCCTTCTTGGGCACACCTACCCTGCAGCCGCCCAGCCAACTGCCCCTGATGCCTCGCCTGCCTGCAAGTTCTCCAAGGCTGTCCATACACATTGTGGCTGAGAGGACTGGGGACATCAATGAGAACACTCGGCTCGTGCTCTGGGCTTGTTGAGCGTTACTCTGCCCGGGTTTGGGGGGGGAATTCCCCCTCCTTTGATGAGCAAGGGATCTCTTGGCCGACTGATGACATCACAGTGGATAGCTGGGTCGGGAGTGGGCTTTCCTTCTGGCCTCTGCCCTCCTCTGGGAGAATGCAGCTCAGTCACTCACAATGTCTGTCAGGGTGAGGGGATGTAAGACCCTACTAGAGGTGGAGGTGGAAGCTGAGCTTTAGAAGAAATGGTGTTTACCTTGTGTACTGCTCAGGCTGCCAGGGAGAGGTCAGCAGCCACTTCCACCTTGACCATGGTGACACGGGCAGGTCACCCCCAATGTCTGTCCCTTTGCACAAAGTCAAAAGTATAAATGCCAGTCTGAAAAACCACCTCTGAGGCAGCCATCAGACAGGAGAGCCCTGGGGACCAGAGAGGTGGCCCCAGGACAGCAGGAGTGATTATTGTGTGGCAGCCACAGTAGATGCCCAGGGACCAGCGCCCACACCCGTTTTCCTGTTGTGGAGTCAGTCCTTGCATTTGCCATTTCAGCACCAGCTTCCTTTAGACCATGTGGAAGGGAGAGATAAACTGGCCCTCCAGGCTGGAGGCCAAGATAAGAGCCCTCCTGTCACTCCCCTTGAGTGGCATTCGGGGTCCCAGGGACCAGGGCCTCTGCCCTCAGGGAAGGCAGGAAGAGGCGACTCCCTGGGAAGGCAGGGTCTGGGTCAGGGCTTGCTGGCGGAGAATGAAAGAAGAGGTCAGGGCAGGCCTTGCCACACACGGAGGAGGACCCAAGCCCCTGGTCAGCTGTGTGGGAGGTTGGGTGAAAATCATGTGCAATCGGGACCCAGCAACAAAACCCAAAATCTTCAAGGCTGGCACCACAGCCTCACTATGCACTGGGAGGGTGGAGACATAGCTGGCTCCTCGCCAACCAGAGTCTGGAGGTTAGCATATATAGCCCACGGCCTCTCCTTGAGTCCTCTTCCCAGCCTCATTTGAGGGCCCAGCAAGTCAGGAGAGCTGATGATCTGAGGGGCGGGAGCCACTGCACCTGTGTACATGTGCATTGAGGGCCTACTGCTCTCACACTAACGTGTGGGACTTTGCATGTGCTTTCATTTCATCTCAGAGGCACATGAGGATGGAGTCGGCATCCTTATCTGAGAGATGAGGCTCAGAGACACTAAGAAATGTGCAGACAGTGCAAAGTCCAGCCACGGAGTCAATGCTCCTCTTCCAGTGGGCTGCACAGGCCCAGCTGCACGCGTGCACATGCATACACACACGCATTCAGAAATGCATGTACA
>NW_017731793.1:1689424-1693229 GCF_001890085.2 Hipposideros armiger
TGATAATACCAACATGGGCCAGTGAAGCAATGTCCTCCACAACTAGACTGAAGAACAAAAGGACAGCAACTTGTCTGTTCCCCTCCCCCAATTCCCCAATTAAAAAAAAAAGAGAGAGAGAACCGTAAGATAATAAATTTGTATTGTTTTAAGTCACTAAGTTTGCGGCAATTTATTACAGCAACAATAGGAAACTAATCCATGTGTCTTTGACCATAACGGAATTAAAGTAAAAATCCATAACATAATGACACCTGGGAAAATCTCTAAATATTTAGAAATTAAACAAGATACATGAAATGATCCACAGGTCAAAAAGGAAATCTCAGGAAAATTAGAAAATAGTTTGAACTGTATTAAAAAATAAAACATATCAAAATTTTTAGGATGACGCTAAAGCAGTGCTTAGAGGTAAATTTATAGTATTGAATGCATATATTAGAAAAGAAGAAAGGTCTCAGTTAATAATTTAAATTTCTATCTTCAAAAACTAAAAAAAGACAGCAAAATAAACCTGAAGGAAATAATAAATGTAAGAGCAGAAGACAATAAAACTGAAAACAAAAAAATAGAGAAGTCACTGAAAACAAAAGCTGATTTTTTGCATGGGAGGAGGATCAATAAAATTGATAAACCTCTAGCTAGTATGACCAAGAAAAAAAGAAAGAAGACACAAATTAGCCAAATCAGGAATGAAAGAGAGATATCACTATGGATCCCACAGATGCTTAAAGGAAATATTACAAACAACTCTATGTATGAGCACATAAATTTCACAACTTTAAATAAAATAGGCCAATTCCTTAAAATATACAAATTTCTAAAACTCACTCAAGAAGAAATAGATAACCTGAACAGTTTCATATCTATTAAAACCATTTTGCTGTTAAAAACTTTAAACAAAAAACTCTAGGCCCAGACAATTTCACTACCAAACATTTACAAAAGAAATAATACCAATTTTTCACAATCTCTTCCAGGAAATAGAGGAGGAGGGAATACTTCTAAACTCATTTTATTAGGCCAGTATTACTCTCATATTGAAACCAAACCAAGTTAGTACAAGAAAAAGTACAGATCATTATCTGTCATGAATCCAGATGCAACAATGCTCAACAAAAGACTAGCAAATAAAATGCAGCAAAAAATGAAGCAAAACATGCATACACAGAGTAATAATCACAACCAAGTAGATTATGCTCTGGAATGTAAGGCTAGTTCAACACCCCAAATCACTCAAAATTCCCCATATTAATTAAACAAGAAAAAAACACATGATCATCTCAATAGATGCAGAAAAAGCATTTGACCCTGCAGGTACCTACCAGCTCAGTACTGGCTATTGCTGCTTTTTCCAGATGATCCTTGTTTGGTGAAGGCAGAAGACAAGAAACACAGATGATGCTTACTGAGCCATTTGTTTGTTTCTCAGGAAGGCTCTTTCCAAGACTCTAATATGAATTCAGACCGAGAGTAAACTCCCTTGCAAAGTGTGTGGTTGGAAGACCAACTCAGACCTCTACACACAATCCAAGAGGAGGACTCCTGTCTGTGACATCAGGAAAGTGGTGAAGTCTGCCCCTGTCAAAGCAAACTCCACCCTACTCCCTTCCCCACTAGCCTGTGACTGGGCTCAAAGCCTGTTCCTCCAGGAGGTGCCTCAGACAAACCCAAGTGGATGTTCCCCAGTCCACCAGGTTAGGAAATAGTGTCTGCCCTGGAGGAGAGAAAAGCCTCAACCCATTCACTCTCCTAGAACCTTCCTGAGCCTTCCAAGTCTGGTTTCCTCTCAATGGAACCTGCTGGGGACCACCCACCCCAACACTCTTGCCCCTCAGCATTCACAGGGCTGACTGATACAGGAGCCCTGGGGCTGACATTAGCTGAGGCAGACAGGGCTCAGCACATAGGCACAAAAGGCACATCATGAGATGGTCCAGCCTTCTAGATTCCTTAGGTGCAAGAACTGCCTAGAAACCGAATCTCCAATAACTAAGGGCCCTGAAAGCTCTAAAGGGGCTCAGTGCTATCATGATCTGACCAGCAAAGGGTTTGCTGTGGAGGGTAGGGGGTAGAAGAACTGCTGAATCAGAAAGATCAAAAGGTTGTCTTTAGGGACCATCGAGACCACTGCCTTGTCATCCAGTAGCTAAACACCCAAGCACTGAAAATGCACTTGAAAATGGTCTATCCTTTCCAAACCTCTCCCTAGATGGGAATTTCTCACATTCCCCAACAGCTTATCCCAGTGTTTAGCCATGCTTACAGTCAAGATGTTCCTCCTTCTGTCCCGCAGGGCAGCTCAGATGCTAGCTAATTCCCCATTCTCTGTTCCAGGGCTGGGCCACAGGGCAGCCTGCTCCTGACAGCTCCCTCCCTGATTCTGAGCTGGGAGATATCATGAGAGACACACCCTTGAGCCTCTGCTGACAACTGGGGGTAACGGGAGCTACCTGGCAGAGCTGTTCTGAGATGGAACATGACAGAGCACATACCGCAGTGCCTGGCACACAGAAAGTGTTAGAAAGTGGTGACAACCAATAGCGAGTGGCACTTGTTAGCCTGCGTCTCCAGGCTATCAAAATCCACATCTTCAAATATTTTCTAAAAGGCCCCTATTTTCTACCCTTTCAATCACTCAGCTTGTTCAGGTAGCCCAGAGTTTGCATGATTTTCTGACTCTGAGGGTTTGTTTTTTTTAAAGAAACATTTTTTTATTTGATAAATTTGACATGTTTCATTTTGTAAATCTGAGGTGTACAGCATGTTACTTTGATATATTTATATAATGATTGCCATTGAAGCGATATTTATCACGTTACAACATTAAAGTACAATACCACTGTCTATATACATTATACTGTTCCTTAGATCTCTGTGGTTTATTTACTACTTGTTATAAGTTTGCACCTTAAACACCATCAATCTTATCCCACCCCCCACTGCCATCTTGATAACCATCATTTTACTCTGTTTTTTACAGGCTTGACTTTTTTAGATTCCACATTGAGGGAACTTTTTTTTTTTTTAAGCTTAAGGGTGAAGCTGCGTTCATAGCAGGCAACTCGCCTGTTCAAAAGGATCCCATCACAGACGTACATGCACGGCCACCTCCAGGTCATTGCCAGATCAGTCCTGGGCCTGGTCTCCATGCCAAGTCTACCTTCAGTCTCCCCCCAAACCCAAATCCCAGGACCCCAGTCCTTCTGGCCCCTTTCAGGTGGAATTGAGAGGGCTCGAGTTTCCATATTAAACCTAATTTCAAAGATAAAACTGTTGAAGAGGTGGGGACTCTCTCTGCATTGGACTGTCATTCTCTGTATTTTATCCTAAACAAGGGGTCAGCAAGCTTTTTCTGCAAAGATCCAGCTAGTAAATACTTTCAGCTTTGCAAGCCATGTGGTATTTGGCATAATTATTCAACCTTGACATCAGTGTGGTAACAGCTATACAGGATGCACTCATAGGCCAAGGAGTGTGCTGGGTTCCAATAAAACTTTATTTACAAAAGTAAGTGGTTTGCTGGATTGAGCCATACTTTACTGACCTCTCGCCTAAACGACAGTGAGAGACCCCAACCACCATCCTCTCCTCATTTTCAGAACTTGGTTGCTTCTTCCATAATCATAGGCCTAGAAATTTGTTATGGAGCTTAGGAACCTCTCTCTTCATCTCTGCCCAGGGATTTAAATGCTGCCAAGAACCCACCAGCACAGAAATACGCCATTAGACAAAAGAATGTCTTCTGCAGCTCCCTTCCTGTGTAGCACCTAACTCAATCTCTCTCCCTCTCCCTCGCTCCCCC
>NW_017731793.1:1697574-1712982 GCF_001890085.2 Hipposideros armiger
GGGTGAGGCGAGAGGGGAGAGAAGCAGTGGGGAGCACTGGGAAATGGTTTCCCACGGCTCCCCTGTGAAGCAAAGGTGCCTCTGCTCTCCCTGGGGAGGTTTGTCCTTGGATGCGGGCAAGAAGCCTGAGGACTCCATCTGGGGAGCATGGGCAGGTCATTTCTCATCTGCGTCTCGATTCTCTGATTTGTTAGAGAGGGAGCAAATTATAGATACAAATTCCTCATGCACTGGGAAGAATGAAGTATGGCACTCAAAGCAATTCTAGTTCAGTGTCAAGGAGGCTGGAACCAGGAGATAATCATAAGGTGCTATGAGCCCATTAGAGTGAGAAATTCAACCCAAGGAAGCCATCGTCTGTGCACATCCGGCCTTACCATCGACAGACGTTCCAGCAAACAGGCTTCAAAGGTGCCAAGAGGCTGCCACGTGACGAAGACTCCCTGAGGGTCCACCAGGGACAGTCTGATACAGAGACAGCAGGTGCCACCCCTTAACCAAAATGATGCAGAACCACAAAATGAAATGCATTCCGTTGGCAGCCACCCACAGTGCATGCTGGCTACTTTCCTCTGATGATCAAACAACCCCAGGGAGCCATGAGTATGGAGGTCGCTACTCCCATCCTACAGATAGGGGCACCAAGACCCAGAGAGGACTGCCATCAAGACGGTGTCAAACACAGCCCCTCTGACATCAACACCCAGGACTGATTTTGACAATATTTCAGAGGTTTACTGCAAAGAATGTGAATAAAGCACCAAGTAGAGAGTGACAGCAAGTGAGCTGAACTTTCCAATAGGCAGGGAAGGAAAAGCACACCCCAGGGTATCTCAGGCTCCCCAGGCAGCATTGGGACCCCAGGCTCATAGATCCCCCATCTTTTCAGCACTTCACACCTGAACTTGGTCTGGAAGCAAATGCTGCTCCAAAGACAGTCAGAGTCACTGAGCCAAAATGGCCCGGGCGAAGCAGCAGCCTGGACTGGCCATTCCCCTACAACCTGGTATTGGCGATACCTTGTTTCTCCAAGGAGGTCATGCCCCTTGCACAGCCGACCTGGAACCTGACACAGGGCTGTCACTACACTGTAAGCAAAACCTCAATGCAACCCTCCTCCTTTCAGAAGTATATCCAACAGAAGAAGGTAGGTCCCCTTGGTCCCCACAGGAGGGATGGAGGTGTTTCATGGTCCTGTAAGGGCCGGGAAGAGCAGGGCTCTGGCACACTCTGCTGGTCCTGGAGCTCACAAAGGAGCCTATGCCCAGGCAGCCTCAGAGCAGGTGTCAGGAGAGTGCCCGCCCCCCCACCTCCACACACACACTCTGTGCAGCAGCCACAATGCAGCAGCAGCCAACGCCACGGGGCTGTGCCCTCCAAAGGAGAGGTAGCAATAACAGGACAGCTCCATGCTCCAGGAGGAGAGGCAGTACATGCACCAGCACCAAAAGGAGTCTAGACAGTGCCTGAAGGAAGCACGAAGGAGGGACCAGGAGAAGTCAGAGGAGGGAGACAAGTCAAGGGAGAGGAAAGAACCTGAGGGTGGGGGTGGGGGTGGCGGGGGACACAAAGGAGGTTCATGAAGAAAGCAGCATGAAAGCTGGCCCCTGGAGGACATATCGGGAGCTTTCCAGGTGAAGAGATGGGGTGCAGGAAGCACAAATGGGGAGGAGGGAATTGTTGTGCTGCCAAGGCAGAGCCCGAGTGGGTGGGACAGTAGAGTGTGGATGGTCCTTAAGGCCTCCGTGCCTGGGAAGCACAGCCTTGAGCCCCAGGCCAAGAGCAGCAAGGTTTTGAGAAGGAAGTGATGACTGAGGCCCTGTGAACATGAATCTGGCACCTACCCTGGCTGACCTGGGGAGGGGCCAGGCCAAGCCCAAAGGCAGGACGGGGTCAGTCAAGGTGAGGGGGTCCGTCCAGCCAGCTGAACTCCGGGCTCCACATGCGGATGGTTTTGGAAGCATGCTGGGGAGAGGCCAGGGGCAGGAGGCTTCCTTCTAAAACATCATCTAACGTCAGGGACAGACCTGGAAGATGTCTACCACCTACTCAAGGGACTTCAGTGAGCACCTCCAACTTTTCACCGACTCACTGGAATTTCTCGCTCTAAGAAGCCCAGCCATGCTGGAAGCCGCTTCCCCGCAGGACCATCTGTTGGCTTATACTCTTTGCTCCTTCACTTTCTCCCTGCCCCCTGGATTATTTTTAAAAGATTAGGTTTCCTGTTTTCACTAGCTGGCTGGCCCAGCCCTCTGTCCATCCGTCCATCATCACAGCCATTAGGGCAGTGGCAGGGCAGGCACAGACTAGGACGCTCGCTGCAGGCCCTTGGGTCTCCATAATGAGAAATTAACCACCTCCACCCTGCACCAGCTGGCCACTTAGTAAACACCACTTCCTCCCATGAAGGGCCAGGCTGCGACCTCTCCCACCGGCAAGGAGTCTTCTAATGAAGCAAGTAAATAGGCGATTCATCCTAGCTGCTGACAGTCACTCAGCCTCGGAGCTGGCTCATTTCAGGACAAAAAACAGCCCTGCACGGCAGGCACCTGGCCCAGCCTGGCCTCCTCTCCCCTCCCCTGCCCTGTTCCAGCAGTGGGGCTTGAACAACAGTCAGCTGCCCTGGCTGGGAGTGAAGGGTCCTTACTAGGAGGACAATGGTCCACCATGCCTGTCCAGTCGGTCACTTGTGGCTTAAGTGGTCAGCACACTATCAAGCTGGTTCGCAGTCATCACTGCCCAGGATGACAAGTCGCAAGGCTGGTGACCTGTCATAAGGCCCCACCTCGGCACCATGCCAAGACACCACACCCCTCCTCATTGTCATCCCCAAAACCAGGAGGGCCTAAGGCTGCACTTGCCTAGCTCTTGGACCCCACAGCGGCCCCCAACGTGGAGGCTGATCGGGGATAACATGAGGAAATGGGGGGCATCAATTCACTTCATCTGCCTTATATACTGGCGGTCCCACAAAATCTGCCTACTTAGGAGTTCTGCAGCTGTTAAGGGAAAAGCTGAAATCCAGTGGGTCAGGAGAGGGAGCTTAGTTTCTAGGCACCGTGGGCACTAGGCACTGTCCCAGGTCACCTCTCAGAATCCTTACATGGTTTTGGGGTATGACAAGAGGGGGTGAAGGCAAAGACGCTCCAAGGCTGACCAGAAGCAGGAGCTGACCTAGACACTCACCCAGCTCCAAGGGCTCCCCACTGCCCCCAACCTGCCTGGCAATCCGGGGCACCAGCAGGGCCCAAAGGCCAGGTCGGGGTACAAACCCCACGCTGTGGTGGCCAGAGGGGCCTGCCAACAGGGTCCCGAAGGCTTGAGAGTCCAGGAGGAACAGAAGGGCGAGGGCGGGGATGCCAAGAGGGAGCAGGTCCCCATCTAAAAGAGAAGGGATTTCTCTCATCCGAGGAGGGTTATTCCATGGCCCTCGGTTTCCCTTGGAGCGAGGCTCATTTGCTTGGAGCAGGTTTAGTCTCCTTCCCAGCTCTCTTGGTCACAGTCATGCCTAAAAGACCTGACGTTCCTCCACGAGGCAGATTCAGGAACCTAGGCCTTGGCTCTCCCTCCAACAGGATCTAGGCCTCGAGGCCTCTGCTGTCCCAGCTGACGGCCCCTGTTCACAGCTGGGCGGGCGGCGATAGCTCAAGCTTACCCCACAGCCCACAACGCCCAGCCCAGAGCCTGGGCCTGCGTGGGAACGCCCTTCCTCTAGTCCTCACAACTATTTTATGTGTAGGCACAGTGCGGTTTCTGTGTATTTACTTATTTATTTACTTAACTTTTTATTTAAAACCACTTTCAAACTCTCAGAAAACTTGGAAGAAGAGTTACAAAGAGCCATGTGTTTAGGAGAACAGCAATGGCCTAAAAAAGGAACCTGGGGGGATAGACAAATACACCTGTGCCCCCCACTCAAATCAACCAGACAGCACTGTCCTTGGACATGAGGGTCCCCACGATGCCCCCATATCCTATATATGGATGGTAGGCTCATGCTGGTTGGACCATGACTGGCCTAATGGAGGTGGTTCACCAACACCACCAACGGCCCGGATCCATCTGTGCTACAGCCAAGGCGTGTACACCCTCCATCCACATAACAAGGTAGAGAGAATATCGAGCCCACAGGGCCAGTCCCCATCTCAAAACATCTTCCTGAAGTCCAGGCTGCAGAGGTCCTGCACCAGCCAAGACCGCGAGTCTATGGCACTTAACAGTTGGGCCCCCTTCCCCATTATTCTCGAGCTAGGCGCCCAGTGGATGGTGTGTAGAGTATTTTTATTTTAAACCTATTACATAAACATGACAGTGGCCAAAATACTAAGGAAGAAATCACCCATTACCTCACCTCTTTGACCAATCATCTAGGTTCATTTTCCCACAATCCTTTTCAGTCCCCGTCCTGTGACTACAGAAGTGAAACCCAATGGTAGGTGGCATAACCAGAGCCCCAGGAATCACATCACACCCACCTGTGTCCATGCCCCATGGCAATGAGACAATGCTGCTCCTCCCATCAAGAGGCAGATCTGTTTCCAGTTCAGCACATCCCTGGATCTGGGCCGGCCATGTGACCCACTTTGACCAATATGGCGGAAGTGACAGGGTACAAGTTCCATAGCCCAGACCTTAAGAGGCCTTGAAGCTTCCGCCGATGTGCTTAGAACCCAAGACGTTCAGGCTAGACTGTGGAATGATGACAGATCACAAGGAGAGAGAAATCTCAGCCTTCCAGCGTCCCCACCAGGTGATACCAACAGAACCACCCACTGATCCACAGAGTCACAAGAGATTAAATTATGTTGTTTTAAGCCACTAACTTTAGGGAAGATTTGTTATATAGCGAAATGGCAGAAACAAATCCTAACACATATAACTCCGCACGTCACTTTTGCCACTTATGAGAACATTCCATGTTGCTACATAATTTTCATTGTTACCATTTGATAATTACATAATAGTCCATCCAGCTAATGTAACCCCTTTTCTACTGCTGGACGTTTAGTTTGCTTCCAGTTTTCCACTGTTATGAATACAATGAATAGCTTCATATAATAATACCAAAAAGGAAAAGGGGTGGGGGAAAGTCCTGTTTCCTTAGGAAAATACCCGAGGGTGGGATTACTAGGTCTGAGCTTATAAATATACTGATGACTCGTGAACAATGTAGACACTGAGAACTGAAAGAGAAAGGCGCCCTTGAAGCACGATGAAAAAGGGGCTAGGAGTAAACTTAGCTTTGCAGAAACAGACATCCGTGTTCTCAAGCCAAGCCCCACACAAATCAACACCAGTGCTGCCGACACTTATCAAGGTGCCCAGCCCCAACCAAAGGAGGAAGAGCTGGGAGCACCTCTCCATGAAATATACCCACAGCTTCCTCCTGAACACTCAAGGGAAACAGAAGGTTGCATGTGAGATGTTACTCAGTTAGATTTCACAATTACCAGCTCAGCCAGGTTTCCTGAATGTGGCCAAATTAAAGGGAATCGGGTTACTCCAGAAAATGACCTAGGTTTTCAGGAATGGTGCAATGCCTCGAGTCTCCGTCACCATCTGACTCCTTGACTCACTGGTCCCATATCCCTCTTAGCTGTCCCCATTCCCTAAAGGCAGGCTCCAACCAGGTTCCTGAACTGCTGAGAGGGGTGCAGAACCACAGCCCCACCCCAGGGCAGGCCCAACGCTGCCCGGTGTTATCTGGAGGAAGGCACAACCCACCCACCCTGTTCCGCTATGGAAGCAAAGTGTCAAAACCAGGCTTGTACTTGTCCAGCCTCAACTCTGATTTTGTCACTGACTGGCCGAGGGGCAGCTGGAATCACACAGAAACACTCCCCCGTCTCCCCAGAACCTCACTGGAGGCTCACCAATTCCCAGGGGCAGCCAACTCAACTTCCCTTGGCAGAGAAGGTGGCTGGAAACGGAAGTGGGACTTGCAACCAGAGACGCCCCTTTCCAAGAACTCCAGCCTTCTGTATCAGCAACCTGTTACAGTCCAGAGGGCTGCACTCAACGGAAGTTATGCAAGAGAATGGCTGCCCTCTCCCATCTCCTGTCAATGGGGCTGCGTGGTGCCCTGCGTGCTCATGAAAGGAGGGCCCTGCTTGCAAGGGGTCAAGAGGAAAAGCATGACACCACAACTCACAGCAGCATCATTCACAACAGCCATAGGCAGAAACAGCCTAAATGTCCACGGATGGGTGAGTGGATAAACAAAATGTGGTATATTCATGCAATGGAATATTATTCAGCTTTAAAAAGGAAGGGAGGGCCAGCCGAGTGGCACGTTGGTTAAGAGCTGCCTTGGGACGCCAGCTCTGAGCAGCAGGGCCCCGGTTCGGATCCCACATGAGGTCTGGTGATGCTGCTCCCTCTACAGCTAAGATGGTGAACAACAGCTCGACCTGGAGCTGGGCTGCCGTGAGTCGCCGGCGACGGCTTAGGCTGCAGTGGGCTGCCATAAGCTACCGTGTGTGGCTGGCAGCCAGCGTGAGAGGCCAGCAGCCGGTGTGAGCTGCCAAGAGCTGCTGTGAACGGCTGTCCAGAGGCTGGCGACTGATCTGCCTCACGCGGGAAAAGCAATGACAATACCAACATGGGCCAGTGAAGCGACGTCCTCCACAACTAGACTGAAGAACAGCAACTTGTCTGTTCCCCTTCCCCCGATTCCCCACGGCTGTTACCCTCCCCCAATTACCCAATAAAATCTTTAAAAATAAATAAATAAATAAAAAGGGAATTCTCGTACACTATAACACGTGTGAAGCTTAAAGACATTATAGAAAGTGAAAGCAGCCAGACACAAAAGGACAAATACTGTAGGACTTTAGTTATGTGAGGTACCTAGAGTAGTCAAATTCATAGAGACAGAAAGGAGAATGGTGGGGGGTGTCAGGGGTTGGGGGAAGGGGACAATAGGGAGGTACTGTTTAATGGGACAGAGTTTCAGTTTGGGAAGATGAAAAAGTTCTGGAGATGGATGGTGATGACAGTTGCACAGCACTGTGAATGAACTTATGCCACTGAACTATACACTTAAAAACTGATTTTATCACAATTTAAAAAGAGTAAAAGCAAAGTTCTGTGATAGCCTCAAAGCCTCACCTTTAACCCAAGCGCACACTCAAAAACACCGGCTCTGAACTATGGAGTCCCCTCATGTCACCTCACATCTACCGCAACAAAGAGCTGGTGCTTCATGGGAATGACTCTGTTTCCCTGTTCCCTGCCCAGCCAACTCCCCTAGAGATGACACAGAGTACAAATCCCCAGGCAGGGGCTCCCCACAGATTCCCTAGCTGCCAACTCTAGGAGAGCACACACAGGATGAAAGAATCAGCTAGAAGGAAACAAGTGTGGGTCCTCAGAGCCATGTGGAAGCTGAGGGCAGCCGGCGTGGGCTAGGGAGGCTGAGCCAGGCCAGGCTCAGCTACTGGGGCTCCTTTCTCATGTTTCATGTGCTAAGGTGTTCATCTAAAATGTCATTTGCAAAGAAAGGCTCTGCCCCTAAAACAAACTGTTTTGTAAAACCACTGCTCTGGGCTTTTCCAGATGAAAGAGGCAGCTTCTCATCTTCCCCTTCACTGCTAAAACCACACACACACACACACACAGAGAGAGAGAGAGAGAGAGAGAGAGAGAGAGAGAGAGAGAGAGAGAGAGCGCTCCAGCCAACTAATGAAGCAGCAACATCCTCCCCTGCTATCTGTCGTAACAGCAACAACGATAACAACAAAATGAGAATAACAAGTGCTATTAGGCAGTCGAGGCGTGCCAGGAGCTGGTAAGTGTTTTTTTTTTTGCACGCATCATCTCATTGAATCTTCACAGCAAGCCCCTGGGTAGATGACTTCTATAGATGATTTCTATTTTACAGATGAGGAAACAACCATCCTTCATCAATTCTCAGGCATGCATTTTCCACAAGTATCAACGTAATTGAAAGTGGGGTCTTAAGTGGAAGGGCTGCCCTCCTTCTTAGCAGCACATCAGCCAATGGTACACTCACCATCGAGGGAGTGTTGAAGCTGCCCGTGCACAACAGGACCCAGGCTGGGACCGGGCTCTGTGTCCCTCAGGAGTTTGAGCCCAAGCATCCCTCCAGCGGGAGCTCACCATAGCTCTCAGCCCAGCCCCTGCTTCACTCACTCAAGACCCCCAGGGCTTAGGAACATGAGTCAGCACCACTGCCATCCCACAGCCTGGCCAGGGCCCATCTGGGCAGGCCAAGCCTTGGACATTCCCACCAGGCTGAGGGTCATGAGTGTCCACAGAGGGCTGCAGGGGTCAGCCACATCTCCTGGATGGCTGCCCTGAGATGACCAGCCCTGATGCAGACGAGCCAGGGGAGAGCTGGGCAGATAAGCCCACAAGTCAGAAAAAAACTAATAAAAGCGGTTCTCACGGCACAGTCCCAGTTCTCTGCGTGTGAGGAAGGCAGGCTGAAAACCTTCCAAAACAGAGAGTGCTCATCACACTGTCAGTTCTCTTCCCATTTATGGTCCCCACCCTCCCAGCCATGGAGAGGAAAGCCCACCATCCCTCACATCTCCCAAGTCCTCTGCAGATGAGACACTGATTTATGACTAATTCATTCCTTGGTCCGAGCAATACCCAGAACTGGGCGTGCAGCTCGCAGCTGCCACATCTCTTGGCCAGAGGGCAGGTGCGTCTATTTTCCTCTTCAAATAAGGAAACAAATGAAAACAGAGTCATAAACACCCTGTGCATCAGAATCAGAGCAGGTGGCCTATGGAGGTTATCGTATGTGTTGGGAGACATACAGCAACACTCATGGATGGGTACAATTTATGGATGCAGGCTGCAATGCTGTCTGGTTCCGGAAGCCCCCTGTACTCCCAGAAAAAGAACTGTGCTCCTGCTGAGGAGGCTGACAACCCTGGACCCACAAAGCCAGAGGGCTTATTCGAGGCCCTGGCAGCCTGGTGAGTCTCACACACCTACACAGTGATCACTCCAACAAGCTTCCTACTGCACTTCCTGCTGAGGCCCCGGATCCTGGGCAGTGGGTGTCCATGTAGACTTCAAATTCCATCACGGTTCCCAGGGACACGTGTCAGCTGTCACAGATGCAAGGACTACAGGCAGCGAAGAGCTCCCACTGTGATCACAGCCCCCCATGCAGGTTCTTTGTCCTGCACCGCCAGTGCATCTGCCAGTCCTACCCGCAGTCAGTCCTCCAGCCACAGCTCAGATTCCAGGCTGCAGGCAACAGGCGCCGCCATATGCCACGGTAGCTTTTCTCCTGCTTGCAGCCCCCTTCCCGGGACCTGGCCAATCCAGCAGCAAAAAGAACAGGGGACGCAGAAGCCGGACTCATGGCAAAAAGGAGAGGCACACGGGAAAGCTGCAGGGTCCAGCCTCCCATCCACCTGCCACACTGGGCTCCACATCTTTGTGGGAGGCTGAGGACGGGACAGGCAGGACCCCAGTTATGGGGAAGGGGAGCCAGAAGAGAAAGGGGCTTTGTTCCTTGTACCTTGAGGGGAACAGCCCCAAACCCGGAGAGAAAGGTTAAGACTCAGGGAGGAGGTGGAGACCTACTAAAGGAAGCAGCTTCTCACTCCCCCCTGCCCCACAGGATACAGTGTGGCCTGTGTCTTCCAAAGAAACTGTAAAAAAAAAAAAAGGACAGTGTTTACCAAAAGCCATGTACCACACAACCTCATTGATATGAAATGTCCAGAAAAGGCACATCCACAGAGAGAGAGGAAGCAGATTAGTGGTGGCCATGGGTAAGGAGAGAAAGGAAGAGGAGAGACTGCTAACAGATATGGGGTTTCTTTTGGGAGTGATGAAAATGCTCTGGAACTATGATAGACAGAGGTGGTGCTTGCATCACCCAATCCTGTGAATGTAATGAAAACCACTGAACAGCATACTTTAGGTGGGTGAACTCTATGGTAAGTTATAGCTCAATAAAGCTGTCAGGACAAAACAGAAACAGATTGTGTCAACCCACCCATGTGACGAAACACTCCTCAGGAATTAAAAGGAACAAGCTATCAATACACACAACAACTTGGATGAATCTCAAGTGTACTCTCTAAGTGAAAGAAGCCAGGACCAGAAGGCTACACACGGGGATTCCATTTATTCAACATTCGGGAAAAGACAAAACCGCAGGGAGAGAAAGCACATCAGTGGTTTGCCAGGGGCTGCAGGTGGGACAGATATCTACAAGGGATACAGTTGACAGAACTTTCTGAAGGTGATAGAACTCTTTGGGGTGATGGACCTGTTGCATATCTTGATTGCGATGGTGGTTATATAACTCACAGATCAGTACACCAAAAAGAGTGACATTACAGCCTGTAAATTACATTTCAATGCGCGCGCGCGCGCACACACACACACACACACACACACACACACACACACACACACCCCTCAAATGACATGATAGCATCTTTTGAACCTTTGGTATTTTTTTCTAAAAGAACAGATTCACAAAGTTATGCTTGTTTTTTTTACCCTCAACCCCAAATTTTGTTTTCCTAACATAGATAAAAATCCATGTAATTGGAAATTTGTTAAACAAGGAAGAGGAACTGGTTGAAAAACAAACAGCTGAAAAGAAAAATTTGTAACTATATGTAGGGATACATGTTAACTGAACTTACTGTGGTAATCACAACATATACAAGTATCAAATTATTGTTATATACCTCAATACAATGTTATATGTCGATTATATCTCAATTACAATAAATGAATAAACAAACACACCAAATTGCTGAAGGGTAAGGCAAGTAAAGGTAAAGATCTGATGTTAAAAAAAGGTAAAGATCTGATGTTAAAAAAAGACTAATGAATTTGCAGACATTTTCATAGCAGCATTATTCACAGTAGCCAAAGGTGGAGGCCACCTAAGTGTCCAACAACAGAAGAACGGATAAATAAATGTGGTGTACCCATACGAAGGAATGTTATTCAGCCTTAAAAAGGAAGGATTTTCTAACACATGCTACAACATGGATGAACTTTGAGCACATTATGCTAAGTGACATAAGCCAGTCACAAAAGGACAAATATTGTATTGATCTCACTTAAATGAGGTACCTAGGGCAGTCAGATTCACAGAGACAGCAAGTGAAATGGTGGTTGCCAGAGGCTGGGATAGGGGTCAACAGGAAGTTACTATTTAATGGGGACCGAGTTTCAGTTTGGAAAGATGAGGAAGTTCTGGAGATGGATGGTGGCAATGGTTGCGTAACAGTGTGAATGTACTTAATGCTACTGAACTGTACACTTATAAATGGTTAAGATGGTAAATTTTATGTCATCTATATTTTACCACAATTAGAAAAACAAACAAAGCCCAATAACTCTTACTACAGTTGTTAAATGACCGTACGAGCTCTGGGCCTTCAACCAGTCACAGACCCTCCGTGTCACGCAGACACACGCACAGGCGTGGGAGGACGGGCACTGGAGGAGCAACAGCTGCTTCTCTCTGCCTTTCCAGCCAGTGGGTTCCAGCCTGAGGTTCTCACAACCACTGCGGAGAGGGCCTGATGGAGGTTTCTGGAAAGCTGCCCCACATCGGCCTTAAGAGGAGTCAACTGAAGCATAAAGTTTCCCAAACAATGAAGCTCCTGTGTGTCTGTTTTGCACACAGACATAAAATACCACTCTGTCTGGGCTGGTGCTCGGCAACTGGAAACTGTGAGCCAAGGAGCCAAAACAAAGGTAAGCACAGGTAGGTGAATCTGCCTCAGCCAGAGCAAGACTGTCAGCTGGGGTGGGAGCTCTGTCCAGAAAGAGTTCAGGAGCCCATGGTGGCTCAGGCACACTGTGGAGTGGGGCACCAAGCTGCCAGGGTGGGCTCTTGCACCCCCCACTCATCCCATCCCCCATGCAGGCACCACCAGGGGCCTTCTTTGGCCTGCAGGGACACACCAGACCACCCCACCTCATCACCAGCCAGTCCCTTGCCCCCACACAATGCTCCAGCTATCTCAAGCCTCACAGACCCCTACAGCAAGCCGTGCAATCCCATTCCTCCAGGCCTCTGTGCATGGGCCTGCCTCTGCCTGGAATCCCTCCTCTTCCTCCCCTTGCCCCCACAATGGCCTAACATACTCCTTCTCATTTGGATCCATTCAAGACCCAACTAATGGGCTGCCTTCCTTGAGCTAAGAGAGCACAGTTAGTCCCTTCTCAGTGCCCTCTTGGTACTAACATCCACATCACAGCGCTCATTTGTCAGCTGCTTTGTGTCTATGGATTCCTTTGGGTCAAGGACTGTGTCAAGGCCTAAGCACAGGGCTTGGACCCCAAAAGGTGCTACATAAACTCCAGATGAACAGAAGAATGGATGGATGGTTGGATGATAGGTGAGTGGACAGAGATGAATGGATGGATGTTTGGATGGGTGGATGATAAATGGTGATGAGTAGTGTTATGGACCGGTTTGTGTTCCCCTAAAATCCATATGTTGAAACCTAACCCCCAATATAATGGTATTAGGTGAGTCTTTGGGAGCTGATTAGGTCATAAGGGTGGAGCCCTCATGAATGGGATTGGTGCCGGAGACCCCAGAGAGGTCCCTCCCTCGCTTCTTCTTTTTTTTTTTTTTAAAGATTTTACTGGGGAATTGGGGGAGGGGAACAGACAAGTTGCTGTCATTTTGTTCTTCAGTCTAGTTGGGAGGACGTTGCTTCACTGGCCCAAGCTGGCACCATCATTGTGCTCTTCCCGGGCAAGGCAGATCAGTTGCCGGCCTCTGGACAGCCGCTCATGGTGGCTGCTGGACACTCACGCTGGCTGCCGGCTACACACGGTAGCCCATGGCAACCCACTGCCACAGGGGCTGCAGCCTACGCCATCGCCAGCGACTCACGGCAGCCCAGCTCCAGGTTGAGCTGTTGTTCAGCATCTTAGCTGTGGAGGGCAGTGTCACTGGCCCTCATATGTGGGATCTGAACCGGGGCCCTCTGACGTCCCAAGCCAGTTCTTAACCATCGCGCCACTTGGCCGGCCCCCTCCCTTGCTACTTCTGCCACATGAGGACACAGCGAGAAGACGGCCATCTATGAACCAGGAAGTGAGGCCTCACCAGATACCAAATCTATTTGCCTCGATCTTGGCCTTCCAGCCTCCAAAACAGTGAGAAATAAAATTCTGTTGATTATAAACCACCCAGTCCATGGTATTCTGATATAGGAGCCCGAACAGACTAAGGCAGATGGTTGGTTGGTTGGATGGATGAATGGATAGATGATGGATGGACAAACAGATGATAGATGGTTGGATTGGAGGGATGACAGATGGGTGGAGTGGATTAGGCATGGCTGCTGCCTTCTCAGGAACATCTGCTGCGAGCAAGACTTTACTCACAAATTTGGGGCTTGAGGAAGATTCAGGATTCCAACACCCTGTTCTCTCAAGGTGGAGGATTTTTTTGTTTTGTTTTTGTTTGTTTTAAAATGTATCTTTGGTCAGTAAATGACTATTTTCTTAACTTTTTATCATGGCAAATTTCAAACACGTACAAAAATAGAGAACACAGTATCATGTGAGCCCATGTCCCATCACCCAGCTTCCACAATTACCCTGTGGCCAGCCTTGTTTCAGGGGATCAGCAGTCAACACTGGGAGCAGCAGGATGCACAGGGGACAGCAGGGAGTTTTTACCAGCTGGCTACCTCCCCCCACCAGCTCTACCACCTCTGGTGACTTTCTGGAGGAAAGAGCCCTCATGGGGACAGGAAGACAGACCCTACCTGTTTCACAGGTTCCATAGGGACAGCTCACATGAGCTCCGGAACACAGATGAGACACACCCACACACGGCTCCGTCATCTTATTTCATAATCACCAGGAATTATATGGTGGCTCTCCGTAGAACAGGGGTCAGCAGGCCCACGGAACCAAATCCGGCCCATCACCGCCTGTTTTTGTGTGACCAGGGATCTGAGAATGGTTTTAAATGATTACATTTTAAATGGTTACATAAGTACCTATCTAATAGCCTCAATTTTGCCTCTCAGTCACAAAACCTAAATTAGTTACTATTTGGCCCTTTAAGAAAAGGTCCGCCAAGCCCAATACTGCAGAGCAAAGAGCAGAGGCTCAAATAACCACCTGTGTTTCAAAGCTAGAGTCTGCCAGGAAAGCTTCCTATCCTTCTCAGCTCCTGCTGTCTGAGCATCAGCGTGGCAGGCACCACCTAGCACCCTGCAGAGTGCAGCAGGGCTCAGATCCTGGAATGCACATGGGATCCTGTTACAAAGTGTGAAGCCAAACCCAAGTGCAAAATTCTAGTAAAGGGGGGTGGGGAGATGAATTCTCTCTCCTGCATACCATACATAAAAGAGGGAACGCTGGCATACTCTCTGGGGCCCAGGAGTCAAAGAGCATAGCTAGCCAAGCCCGCCAGACAGAAAGTTCTGAAGGAAAGTATGGACTTGAACTGAGGCATCCTCACCCCACAGGAGTGCAGATGGTCAGCACAGACTCCTTCCTGTCTTCAGGCTCTCCAGACTGACAAATCCATCCCCGGGGCTGATCAGCTTGGCAACGGGACCGTCCCTGCTCCGGCTTGCACTGATAATGCTCAGAGAGCTTCCCCTGCAGTACATAAACTTCGGACTCCAATCCCACGTGGGATCTTCATGAGGCAGCAGTCATCTGTGATGAAGGTAATCGATGGCTCCAGGGTACCAAATGTCCCCCCAACACCACAGCATAGAGATGCACGCAGGCAACAGCCCTGCATACAAGCGCCGCTCATCTCGGCACTGGCCTCAGCACAAGCATTCCTGACCACACAGGGCTGCTCTGGTTGGCAAAACACCAGGTGGTATTCCCAGGCCTCACGCTGCCAACCACCTGCCTGGACACCATCACCTTTGCCCTGGCAGACCCTCCCCATGCTGTCCTCGCCCCCTCCCACAATGACCGCTGGGCCTCCTGCTGCCCACACTCTGCATTTCAGCACAGTGTCCAGGTAACACCTATACTGCCTCTGAGCATCTGTGCCAGTGCTGGGGACTGACCCAAGGGCCCAAGGAGTTTGCTGATCCCTGCCCCTGGCCAGTGGGGCAGTGAAGAAAGACAACAAATCAACCAGCAAAGAAGCATCCTGGTTCCCATTAAACTTGCATGCAGAGCCAAATCCACCCCCTGGCCCACCTCAGATCCCTGGACCCCCGTCACTGCAGGCAGCCAGGCACAAACGGGGTCTTACAAAAAGACTATGTTGGGACACCTGCCAATGAGGTTTTCCAAGTAGTTTGCTGGGGAATTCTTTTTTTTTTTTTTTAAAGATTTTTATTGGGGAATTGGGGGGATGGGAACAGAGCTGGGGAATTGGGGAGGGGGAACAGACAAGTTGCTGTCGTTTTTTGTTCTTCAGTCTAGTTGTGGAGGATGTTG
>NW_017731793.1:1713122-1715326 GCF_001890085.2 Hipposideros armiger
GGGCGAGGCAGATCAGTCGCCGGCTTCTGGACGGCCGCTCACTGCGGCTGCTGGCCGCTCACGCTGGCTGCTGGCTACACACGATAGCCCTTGGCAACCCACTGCCACAGGGGCTACAGCCTATGCCATCGCCAGTGACTCATGGCAACCCAGCTCCAGGTTCAGCTGTTGTTCAGCATCTTAGCTGTGGAGGGCAGTGTCACTGGCCCTCATATGTGGGATCCGAACCGGGGCCCTCTGGGGTCCCAAGCCAGTTCTTAACCATCGCGCCACTCAGCCGGCCCTGCTAGGGAATTCTAAGTGACACGACTTAATTTTATTTGGAATCACAAAACTAAAGGGACCATAAAAGACACTACTGTGTGGCTTCCTCATTTACAGATAGGAATTCAAAGGCCTAGGGAGTGTAAGCAATTTAACCAGCATCAGAGTGGCAGCCGACGGCACAGCCAAGACGGGCAACACAGAGCAGGAAAATGAAAAAGTGTGACGCCCAGCTTTATGATCCACAGTCCGGAATGGTTAGGACTCCTGGCTTGCTGGCTCTCAACTGCAGCAAGGACTAAAGCAATAAGACGGATGCCCACTGCAGTATGAGATAAGTTGTCAATGTCAGAGAAATATCCATTCTCCTCTTTTCCTCCCCAAACCCATTCCACCACAGTGCCCTCCCTCCAAATGCAGCCTTGCTGTATCTGCCCCCACCTCCAACCTACACAACCACACAAGCTACATGCTGCAAGTCCTCAGGCACAGTGAGGTGCCTGACCTGACAAACCCAGAAGCTCCATGCTGCCCTGACCGGCTTCTGTCAGATTCTGCCGGCTGAGTGCAGCCATGCACTGCCATGCAAACTTCTCTCCCTTCTGTAAAATCCCTTTTCCATCATAGTGTTCAGCTTCCTTGGAGCTTCCCTTAAAGCCAGGTAGAAACTCCATTGGCCAGAATTAGCTGGATGATGCTATCAAGCAGACTAAATCCACAGCTAGGATGCATGGAAAAGAAGCCAAAATGCTTTTCAGATTCAGTTATAAGCAGTCCAGAGCAACAATAAACTAGCAATTTCATGATAAACAAGGGGACAGTGAGTTCCTTCCCTACCAAATACCACGGAGACTACAAAGACCTGTCACACAGACAGTGGCCTCAGGGATCTTCCCAAATTAGAGACTGGACCAGTGTGGCCCTGACTCAGGGCCTCTCCTGTTTCTGGGAGCATCAAGGAATCAGATGTTATGGTGGGGCCCAGCTTAGGGCAGACGCCTCTGAAAACAAACCTTAGCCTCAGCTCCTGTTTGTCTAGACAAAAACTCCAGATCACAATTAGGCATTTGGAGGAGGCAAGGCCCTACCCAGCTCAGCCTTTTTAGTACCCGATGGAATCACTTTGGTAAGGTTTTGCAAAAAGAACAGGAGCAAGAAAGAAGTCAAAGGAGAGCGGATGATTAACTGTGAAACCAAGGGTAAACTGGAACAGTGTTTCAGGACGGTCATTTGGCAGTAGACATCAAGGGTCTTAAAACCATCCATACCTCTGAGTAAATCCATGGACAGATGTCCACCCTGATGGAAGGAGGCAGGAATGAGAACAGGAACCCACATAACAAGATGTTCACAGAATGTAATGAATCCACTGAACCTACACTTACAACAAAATGTGGTAAATACAAACAGTGGAATATTCTTAACCTGTAAAAAGGAAGGAAATTCTGACACATGCTATATACCATGGATGAACCTCAAAGACATTATGCTAAGTGAAATAAGGCAGTAACACTTACATAAGGTACCTAGAATAGTCAAAATTCATAGAGAAGGAAAATATAATGGTGGTTGCCAAAGGCTGGGGGGAGTGGAATTATTGCTTCATGAGTACAGAGTTTTAGTTTTGCAAGATTAAGAGAGTTCTAGGGACGGATGGTGGTGATGGTTGCACAGTAACATGAATGTCTTTAATACCACTGACTTGTCCAATTAAAAAAATGGTTAAAATGGTAAATTTTTATTTTACCCATAAAATATGTACCTTATTTGACCCATATAAAACATCTGACCACAATTTTTTTTTTTTAAGATTCTTTATTGGGGAATTGGGGGGAGGGGAACAA
This sequence comes from Hipposideros armiger, assembly GCF_001890085.2. Lineage (NCBI taxonomy): Eukaryota > Metazoa > Chordata > Mammalia > Chiroptera > Hipposideridae > Hipposideros > Hipposideros armiger. The sequence goes on from NW_017731793.1 coordinate 1,715,231, forward strand.
TGTTGGGGAATCAGGGAAGGGGAAACAGACAAGTTGCTGTCCTTTTGTTCTTCAGTCTAGTTGTGGAGGACATTGCTTCACTGGCCCATGTTGGTA
>NW_017731793.1:1716575-1720875 GCF_001890085.2 Hipposideros armiger
GTGTGTGTGTGTGTGTGTGTGTGTGTGTGTGTGTGTGTGTGTGTGTGTGTGTGTGTGTGTGTGTGTGTGTGTGTGTGTGTGTGTAAAAGCTTCAAAACAAAACAGCTCTGAAAGGATTGTCCATGGGTCCTGGCCCACTGCACCTGGTTGGTCTGTGCACCTTAGAGCCTGAGCATCAGGCCAGCGGGGATGCCTGAGTGCACACCATGATGCTTGCAGGTCCAAGGTTGTCCCCAAGAGAAAGTCCCACCTCAACCTTTGATATCCAAAGTCTTAACAGTCATGCCCTGTCATGCCCCATCTTAGAGTTTTGTAAACAGAAAAGTGACCCTCCTCTCTTAGGATGGACTCTGATTAACATACATACTTGAGAAAGCTCAGTGCTTTGGGGGCCAGGGAGAAAGGAGAGGAAAAGAAGCATCCATTTTCCGTTCTCCTCCCAGATGTTTCCCGTGCACTCATGGGGCGACCAGGCAGGGCACTCCGATTCTGGCAGCCATGTCCCTGCCTGTTATACCCCAACAGCTGACTGTGACAGTTTTGCTGTGAATTAGGGAGCAGGCCCCTTGCTGGCTTCCTGGGGGCTTGGCTGCCCAGTGCAACAAAGTGGACACTCCCACAAGAAATCCCCACGCTTCCTGAGCAGTTAGAACAAAGTGCCTCTTCCAGCCAGCCAGCGGGGCGGGTCTCAGCCAATTAACCTTCCTGGACTTCCTTGCCAGAATTTCTGGAACCCGATACTGCAGACTTAGCAGGGATAAATAAGCAAGCACAGGGCTCACATGGCTGGGAAGCCAGGGGTTGACAAAAGGCGTGCCGGGATCAAGTCTCCCAAACTTCCTCACACAGCCCTTTCTGGACCCTCATTCACTCTTCCACGGAGAAGAGTCTGCTGCAGGGACTCACCATCTGCCGCTGAAGAAACACCACAGGCTTATGGTAATAATCACAACCCAGATTTTAAGGGCTAAATTCCAGCAGTGGCTCACCAGCTGCTTTGGGGGATGAGGGCGGGCCCATCCGATGGCTCCATGACAAGATGCTGGTCAACAAGGCCTCCCTACCCAGCACCCATGAGCCCAAGTGCACGGTGCTCTCAGACCTTGGATCATGACTGTAACTCCTCGGGGCCCCAAAGCCAGGCTCTGCCCCTGACACCCCATCAGCACAGGGCTCGTCACTGCACTCCTCTCCATCTACCCTCTGCCTCCAGCCTCGGGATTCCACTCCCATCACCACCCTTTCAACCCCCTCGTCCACCACCTCCCTCTATACTCCCTGTCTCCTCTCAGACCTTCTCTGGGGCCTCCACCCCAGGCCTCCTGAACCTGCTTTCTGGCCTAACTGCCACCTTCATCTCGCTCTCCTCCTCATCATCTCCCTCCTCACTCACCTCTCTACCTCCTGGGCCCCAGGGTGAGCCATGTCAACACCCTTAAAACACGGCCACGTACCCACTAGGCCCTTTGACCAGACCCCTGCAAATCCACATCATCCCTGGCCACCGTTCAGTGGTGACCTGGCCACACCCCTGCGGCCACCAACCTCCCTACAAGACCCACACACACCTGGGTCACCTCCCTGGAATCCCACTGGGACCAGCCCCCACCCCTGCCCCGGACCCTGTCCCATCAGTCATCTCCTAGGCACTCACTGTCCTTCAGCAGAAGGGACATGGCCCTACCTCCAGTAAATGAGCAGGCCCACAGGTGGACACTGGAGAGCACTCAGACCCTCAATCCTAAACCTTGACCACGCAAACACTCCTTGCCTCCCCTCTGCCAAAATTCTGGGCACAGCGGTCCACATGCAGTGCTCTAGTTTCTCCTTCACCCACTTGCAGCCTGGCCTCTGCGTTCTCTGCCAACACCTCCCCGTGTTCACGTCCCTTTAGCCTTTCTGCAATAAACTCCCCCCGCCGCCCTTCCGACCTTATCTCAGACTCCTCCTCTCCCGTGTGGCCCCCAAATATGCAAGGCCCCCAGGCCCGCTCAGGCCCTCCTCTGTCCACACAACCCCTCCCCTGCTCCCATCCTCCTCTTCCTTCCGGGCCTGGCCCTTTCTCCCAAAGGCCACATCCTGCTGCCTGCACTGAGGCCCTCCAGCACAACCCTCACCACCCAGGCTTGCCCAGCCTCGCCTCCTTTCTCTTCAGTCATCCCCTCCCACAGTCAGCTCACTCGTGGCCTCTCCATCCTCCCCACCTCCTTTCAGGACTACGACTCCAGGTGCCCCCGACTCCCAGCAGCCCCTCTCACACACGACTGCCAAATGCACCTTCCTGAAGCAAAGCTCCAAAGGCATTCCTCTTCCCTGCTCAACAACCTGCAGTGGCCTCCTATCGCCCTCCAAGAAAGCACAATGTCCTCAGTCTGGCTTCTGGGTCCTGCACAGCATGACCCCAACCCTCCTATCCAGCTTCGCCACCCCCGCTGCCCACATTTGATACCAGTTCTCCAAACAAACAGGTGCTGCTATTCCTTGAGCATGCTGAATACTTTCCAGCCTCTGAGTGCTTGCCCACTCCAGACTCTCTGCCCGGAACACCCCCCTACCCCCCACCCCAACCCTCTTCCCCAAATACGCGGGACAGATGTGAGGCCTCCCTTCCCGAAACTCAATGGCTCTGCGGAGCCTTGAGATCTGCCCCACGTTACAGGATTTGGGGTGCCTGCTCATCCCTGCTCCCACCCTGGCCCACAGGCTCCTTGCACCCCAGCTAAGGGCTGTGACTAAACCATTCTCCCATTTCTTAGGACATCAGGAGGGGCAAACCCTCCTGAAGAACAGATCCGTGCTTTCCCATCAACCCTGCCTCTTAACAAACAAGGAATACTGAACAGTACTGAAGTCTACACTTAAAAATGGTTAAGAGGGGGGCCGGCCGAGTGGCTCAGTTGGTTAAGAGCTCGCTCAAGAGTTTGAGCTCTGAGCAACAGTGGTTCGAGTCCAGCCCGAGCTGAACAGCCGCTGAGCTGCCAACAGGTAGCAGGATGGCTCAGCTAAAAAAAAAAAAAAAAGGTTAAGAGGGTAAATTTTCTGTTACATGTTGTTTTCCACAATTTAAAAACCCGAACACTGAAAATGAGGGGGAAAGAAGGAAGCCGTGAGGTGGGCTCAGCCAGATCCTGGTGCTACTCAAAGTGGCTGATGAGCTGGGGGCTCATTATCCTCGTCTTTCTACCTTCACAGGAGTTTGAATGAAGAAAGCACCTGCAAAGTACGGTTCAGGTAACAATGTTGTACCTCCAGACACAACGGCAGACCCTTTTATCCATGTTCCTACGGGAGATGGTAGAAAGCTTTTAGAAGTCAACACTCCTCAATGAGTTACATTTTATGGTCTAAGGTCTAAGATTAGGGCAAAAACAAACACTGCTTTTGCACGTGCCGGCTCAGGCACGAGAGGGTTCATGCTATGCTGAGCAAGTGCCTAACATTATTCACAAGTCAGGTCACCAGGACTTCCAGCCAACAGGACGGCTCTGAGCCCATCAGGTGACTCCTGAGCCTCTGAGAGAACAGGAGAAGTGGACACTGGCATCACTTGCCCCAGCTTGTGCATCCCTCAGCTCACATCACAGCCACCCCATGACATCAGGGAGGGCTACAGGACAAGATCTGTTCAACTAGGAAGAAGTACAGACAAGCCCTGCAGGTAGCCTCAGGCACTTCACCTGAAACCTTGGACAACTCAGCTCTGGAAGTCCCCGCTGCTCTTCCACGGTAACCTTTGTGAGGGAAGGCATTCTATAAAATGCGCATGCTACCCAACACGCCATCCGCCCTTCTCGCTGGAGCAGAGGCCTCGGTCAACCCAGTCTCTTCATGGCTTGCTGTCTAGCCACCACCCAGGCCTGGCAATAAAAGGCTTGAGGAAGAAAATGAAGACACCCTGCTAAGTGAAACAAGCCAGAGAGAAAAAGACAAGTACTGTAGGAGTCCAAGTAAAGGAGGCACCTAGGGTGTTCATATTCATAGACAGAAAGGAGAATGGCAGGTGCCAAGGGCAGGGGGGTGTGGGAGTGAGGAGTTACTGCTTCACGGAGACAGAGTTTCAGTTTGGGAAGATGAAAACGTTCTGGAGATGGATGGTGGTGATGGTTGTAAAACAATGTGAATGTGCTAAATGTCACAGAACCGTACACTTAAAAATAGTTACAATGGGGCCGGCCGAGTGGCGAGATGGTTAAGAACTGGCTTGCGACGCCAGAGGGCCCCGGTTCGGATCCCACATATGAGGGCCAGTGACACTGCCCTCCACAGCTAAGATGCTGAACAACAGCTCAACCTGGAGCTG
>NW_017731793.1:1721700-1728648 GCF_001890085.2 Hipposideros armiger
CTAGACTGAAGAACAAAACGACAGCAACTTGTCTGTTCCCCTTCCCCCAATTCCCCAGCACGGTTCCCACCCCCACAATTCCCCAATAAAAATCTTAAATAATAATAAAAAAAAGGGTGATGTTGAGAAAGGCAAGATTGTTGTTCGTAAGTGTGCCCAGTGCCATACTGTGGAAAAGGGGGGCAAAGGCAAGCACAAGCCTGGGCCAAATATCCATGGTCTGTTTGAGTGAAAGACAGGTCAGGCCCCTGAATTTGCTTATATGGATGCCAACAAGAACAAAGGCATCACCTGGAGACAGGAGACACTGATGGAGTGTTTGGAGAATCCCAAGAAGTACATCCCGGAACAAAAATGACCTTCGCCGGCATTACGACGACTGCAGAAAGGGCAGACTTGACAGTGTATCTCAAAAAGGCTCCTAAGGAGTAATAGTTGGCCACTGCCTTATTTTTCACAAAGCAGTAACGTCTCAGGACTTTAATTTTATGTATACTACATTTAAATTGATCTCATACACCAGAATTCAGAGCATGAACGGCTGACAGAACACTTTTTTGTGGGCAGTCCTGATTTCAACAAGATTGGCTTGTGGGTTAAATGACTATGATCAGCTTTTTGAACTTTGATGGTAATTTCGGTTCAGCAAGTACTCTACCATTATCACTGTTTTCCCTTCTAAAGATATGATTGGACGTGGATTAGTCATGTTCAACTTTTCTCAGAGATGGTGAATGCCATCTCAAAACCTGTAGGAGACTGGTTTTATATTTAGATTTATATAACTGGTTATATTAATATGTTTAAATACTGAAGAAATGCCTTCATTGTCTCACTGAACCCCGAGACTCGCTTGTGTTTCAAGCTGTGCTCATCGCAGCCTGTTAAAAGGAGAGGGCTGAAGATAAGGTGGCCATGTCCACTTTATCTTTTTGGTCCTAGCTATGCCAATTTAATTCAAACTCCCTGTATCTAAGTTGTTGCCATTTACTTCATGAAAGGCATTTTAGGGCGGTTTATGTATAGTGTCAAATAGTCAAATAAAGAATACTTAACACTTAAAGAATTGGTCCATTTTGTCACGTGTATTTCACCACACACAAAAAAGGGAGGAGCCTCAAGGAAGACCACAGCCCAAGAGGTCACCGGATGGAAAGGTCTGTCTCTAAACAAGCAGGTTCCTGAGGGACAGGCCCGCGAGGTAGAGCCACCAGGCTGAAGGCTGAAATGAGCCAATCACTCTGGTCCCCCTTTCCTTGGTGAGCCCCTGGAATTCTCTGAGCTGCCATTTGCCTTCCAGCATCCCACTGACCCAAGGTCCCTCCCTGATGAAGAGAAGGCTCCACCAGTCCCTCCACACACAGCCCTCTCAGGCCTCAAGACCCAAAGACAGGTCTGACCAGCACCCACATGAGCCAGCAGAGAGCGCCCAGGCAGTAATCAGGGCCCCATCACCATGTACGAAAACACCCTCTGGAATAATATTTCACCACAAAAAGGAATGAAGTCCTGAGGTGTGTCATAACATGGATGAACTCTGAAAACCTTACTCCTAAGTGAAAGGAGCCAGACACAAAAGGCTACATGTTACATGATTCCATTCACGTGAAATGTCCAAAAGAGGCAAATCCACAGACACGGAAATCAGAGCAGTGGGTGCCAGGGGCTGGGGAAGAGAGGGGGTTACGGCTGAAGGGAGCGGAGTTTCCTTTTGAGATGATGAAAACGTTCTAAAATTAGCAGTCATGGTTGCGTAACTTTGAATATACTAACAAACACTGAATGGTACACTTTAAAAGAGTAATTTTTTTATGTGTGAATTATATCTCAGTAAAGCTGTTTAAAAAACACCACCACCACTCAGGAACACAGCTATAAGTCAGGGACACCACAGAATCACCTGCCCATCAACACCTCAGGCACCAGACAGAATGAGAACTGCGCTCTCCCCTATGTCTCCAAGCAAAAGGCTTTCCGGAGCGCTTAAAAAGACGGTGAGGAGAAAAAGAGACAAAGCCACCACCACCACCCCCAGGTTTGCTGCAGGTCAAGCTATCCCAGCCCCTCAAGAAGTAAGGGTCAGGTGTGACTGGGGACAGCAGATAGCAGTGGTCACTGTGGGCTGGGAGCCGAAAGGCCCTGTGACCCTCACAGCGGCTCGGTCACCCCAAGTGCCCCTGAGGCTCTAAGGTGAACTGTGCACACACACCTCTTCCTCATGTTCCGCAGCTCACGGAGGGGGCTGGCTCCTCACCTGCCCCAGGGTGCCCCTCCAACGCCACAACCGCCCCAGCACTAAAGGGACACCCCACCAGGGCCAAGCCCACCTCTCCAGTGTCCTCCTGACACTGTACACAAGGCAACATCCTCTGGTCTACAAAGTCCTTGGCAATCTGCAGACAGAGCTGGATATGCCAAAGCATCAGTCATTTCCAGAGCTTCCCGTCTTCCTCCTTTGTTTTCTATTAAAATAAGAAAGTCTGTGGTTTTTACTTCCTCTCTTAAGGCCTCACAATCACTAAAAATGAGAACAAAGTTTGTTCTAAGTTTTCCCTCTACCAACTTGGCAAGGGGTTGGGGGGAGTGGCTTTATGAGAAAAATCAAGACGTCTCTCTCTGTCTCCAGCTCCTAGCTTCCAAGGCCCCCAAAAGCCACCAGGCCCAGCAGTCCAGGAAGACTGCAAGAGGACCCCATGCCACCCCACAGGAAGATGAACAAGGCCCCGCACAATGCGCCTTCCCAGGTACCTTTGGCCAATGGAACTTCACACCAGGTGAAGCAAGTGGCTATCATTTGAGGCCACAATGCAGAAAAATACATACCATACTTTGAAGATGTAAGAATTCCACTCAGCCCAGGAGGACACACTATGAGAGGAACAGAGGAGGATGCAGGTCACGGTAGACCCTTGGTCCCCCCGGAGCTCATACTGGGAACTCTCAATGAGCCTAGTGGGTAAAAATGGCCTCCATCTACTGCATGATGCATTTTTCCTTTAAATCTCTTGCTAAGTGGTATTCAATCAACTGACATTAGATGCCAGACTTCACAAGAGCAGACACGGGGCCAGACTCTGTGCACACAAACTCTCACTTCACCTCTCAAGGAGGGGGCGTCCCTTCCAGCAGAGAGAATTAAGTCTCTGTGCGAGGGCACCCTTTGGCTCCTGGATGAGTCCAGATCTTCCACCTTCAAAATCTGTGTCCTTTCCGTGGGCCAGGTCGACATATGTTGCCTCTAAGTGGTTTCTAGAATGTTCACCTTGTTAATATGCATATATGTTATACGGGAAAAAATCTCTTTCTGCTCTACTGGCATACTAGCTGACCCCAGCAGCATTTTTTTTGAAGCAAGAAGACAGGCATTTAAAGTGAAGTGAATCTTCCTGGCTCTGCTGGGCTGACCCAGGAGTCGGCAAACTACAGCTCGCGAGCCACATGCGGTTCTTTGGGTATGTTCCGTCTCAAAAGTTTGCCGACCCCTGGAAAAGCCAATCCTGTCCCTCACAACAATTTAAAAATTATTTGAGAGCCATAAATATATTTTTAAATAATCACCATTATGTGAATAATAGCCTTTAAAAATTTTATAAATGAAACTATGATAGTTTTATTTTCATTTTCAAATTTACTTCAGAGCCACATGTACGTACCCAAAGAGCCGCATGTGGCTCGAGAGCTGCAGTTTGCTGACCCCTGGCGGCTCTTCCATCTCAAAAGTTTGCTGACCCCTGGACTGGCCCATGGTGGCTGGTGTGACAGGTCTGTCCTTCTTCTTCCAGTGTCCCTCTGCTGTCTCCTGACCAGCTGGAGATGGCTCCTTCTTAGAGCTCCCTGGTCACTAACCTTCCTCTCTGGGCCATGCACCTGACACTGTGCAAGAGGCTGGCCACCACTATGTCACATATTTCCAGCCAGGCATTGTCCCTCTGTGCCTCTCAGAGCCTGCTCACAGCACAGCAAGGTCAGCATGCACTGACCCCTTCTCTGCAGCCCTTGACTGATGGATGGAAAAGGTGAGTGGATGGGGCAATGTCCTTCCAACATACCTGTCCTCTTGGGCCCTTCGCCACACAATTTGCTGGAGGACTCTTAGCAAAGTGCCCCAGGAGGATGTATGGAGAGTTAGGAAACCCCTTTCTCTGGGAGATTTGCAAAATAAGAGAGATACACAACATCCCTGGATGGCTGACACCTTCATGGACCTGCCTGAAGATCAGGACCAGGAGAGTCGTACCACAGCATTTAGGTTTACTTGGCGTCTCTCCACCAGGCTGAAAATGACCAGCTGGAAGACCAGTCTTAAGACACTCAGCACCATTCCTGTCTCACACGGCAGGTCCCCAAACAAGTCTGCAGAATGACTGATCAAGGTCCCCTCCACCTCTGGGGGTCGCTCCATGCCCACTCTCATGGGATCAGCCTCACCCCACAGTCTGAGGAGAGAGGCCAGCACTGGCCCCTCAGCGGACCGCGTGACCTGGGGTCGGTTATTTCAGGCCTGTGTGTTTGTCTCACACCCCCTCGAGCTCAATCAACCGATGCCATATAATTACGATAATAATCTTGCTCCAGCCACTTCACAAGAATGTTTCAAGGGCACATGAAACAGCGTCCACCAAAGTCATATTTACTCACAGCAGGGGCGTTGCAGTCTCTTCGCCCCAGACTTGGGCAGGCGCGTCTATGAATGAACACGCCAGTCGCATCCCCGTTGGGCCCCAGCCACCACCCCTGTCCACAGTCATTTTGCAAGGTCACAGAGGTGAGCACTAGAATCCAAGACAGCTAATTAGCAGGCCCCAGTCTGAGGATCCCAGACGCTCTCTAAGGTTTAGCAGGGAAGCCCAAGACTCAGCAAAGAAGGAAAAATAATGGCCAGATAATCTCCAAAGCCAACAAGCTTTCTCGCTGGGGCACCTGCATCATTAGGCCCCTGAAAATCCAATACCACTTATTAGATGGGGTTATGGGGGGTTGGGCCAGAACAAGGAAGGGTCTGAGCAAACAGAAGCCTCAAAGACGGGGTTTCATTCCATCTGTGACCCACAAACATAGCACCCAAGACACAGACAGACCCACATGGGCTTAGATCACCACTCTCACCTCTAACACTGTTACGTGCCTAGAGTGAGGCAAGTCCTGTGGGACACTGAAACAGGACAGACTCTGCCTTGTCTTCAGGATCTCACCACCCTGAAGAAGGAAGCCAGACAGACACAGGATTAACAGGAAATAGCTGCAAACATACAGCTAGAGAAAGATACACAGTTAGGGAAGATGCTAGGACATTACAAAGGGTTTGTTTTGTGTGTTGGTTTTAAGAGGACAAGGCCCTTGGAGATAAGCCTTTCCACAAATTCATGAATAAAGACAAGAGAGAATTTCCAGGAAGACAGTACCTTTCACATTGTAGATGCTTAATAAATACCTCACTGATTGAATGAGGGAGAGGTGGTTGCGTTGGTAAAGGAAAGGTGGGTGTAAGCCAGGATACAAAAAGATATGAAAAAAGTTGTCTTGATAACAATTTTAAAATGTAAAGAAAAAATTAAAGAACTGAAGGAAAGGACCTTAGCAATGATGGGGTCTAGCCCCTAACTTTTCAGATGAGGAGAGAGACATGGCGGCGCATGAAGCGTTAGAAGGCAGCTCTCCTGACACCGGGCTTATTGTCTAGGCCCCACCAGGCTGCCTACCACCACAAAATGCTCTACTCAAATTCTTTTAAAACACGGCCGGTGAGGCCAGCGCAAGCACCATCTCTCTCTGCCGTGGCAGTCCTTTCCTCTATTGCCCAATAAGGGACTCTGAGTGTTGCAGGCTAAATTGTGTTCCCCCTAAATGTGTTGAAATCCTAACCCCCAGCATCTTAGAGTGACTGTATTTGGAGGCAGGGTCTTTACAGAGGTGATTAAGTTAAAATGGGGTTGTTAGGGTGGGCCCTAATTCCATCTGGTGGTTTTATAAGACGAAGAAACTTGGACACACTGAGAGACATCAGGGGTGTACGTGCAGAGAGGGACAACCATGTGAAGACGCAGCAAGAGGACGGCCATCTGCGAGCCGAGGAGAGAGGCTTCAGAGGAAACCAACCCTGCCAGCACCTTGATCTTAGACCTCTCGCCTCCAGAATTGTGAGAAAATACATCTCTGTTGTTAAAGCTGCCCAGTCGGTGTTCTTTTGTGATGGCAGCCCTAGCAAACTAATATACTGGGCCACTTCAAAGATATGAGCGTGAAAGCCAAGGGAATATTGCCATCCCTAAGAGATGTTTTCCTAGAGTGAACATACCTATTAAGGGCCAGCGATGGGAAATTAAGGACAAGGGTGCTGCTCCCAGCAACTTCAAAACCCTATTCGGGTGAAATAAGCCAGACACAGAAGGACAAGTATATATGATCATTCTTACATGAGGGACCTAGGATTAGCAAACTCATAGAGACAGAAAGTAGAGTGGTGGTTGCCAGGGGCTGCGGGCAGGGGAGAAAGCGAGTTATTGCTTAATGGGGACAGAGTTTCTGGTTGGAGTGGTGGAAAAGTTCTGGAGATGGATGGTGGTGATAACTGCACAACGATGTGAATGTGGTTAATGCCACTGAATTACACACTGTAAAAAGCTTAAAATGGATATAGTCAATATTATTGTGATAACTATGTATGGTGTCAGATGGGTACTAGGCTTGTCAGGGTGATGACGACTTCGTAAGTTATATAAATGTCTAATCACTACGTTGTACCTCTGAAACTAATACAATACTGCATGTCGACTGTAATTGAAAAAATTTTTAGAGTATTAAAAAAACAGAAAAAAGCAAAATATAGCCTAAAATGGTACATTTTATAATGTATATTTTCCCACAGTAAAAAAAAAAAAAACCAACCTATCCTATGTTACATAACTAACATAGTTTAATTAAAATTACTACTTCTTTTTTTTTTTTTTT
>NW_017731793.1:1729708-1811831 GCF_001890085.2 Hipposideros armiger
AGCAACGTCCTCCACAACTAGACTGAAAAACAAAACGACAGCAACTTGTCTGTTCCCCTTCCCCCAATTCCCCAGCACTGTTCCCATCCCCCCCAATTCCCCAATAAAAATCTTTAAAAAAAAAAGCAGCCTCAGACAAAACTCAGGCCTATGGTTTGGCAACCTGAGAACACTTGAAGATGCCCATCCATTCACTGTGAACATGGAGCCCTCTTGGATCACAGAGGCGAGCTGCATCTTGGCCTCAGGCACTGCTGTGTCCTCTTCTAGGTGGGCCCCAGCGCAGGGCTCACCTGGAATCTTTGTCCTGGTGAGGCCAACAGTCACATACACAGGTCCTCTGGGCCACAGAACTCCCAGCCCAAGGGGGTGGGGGGAGGTGATGGGGTTCTGAAAGGTTCTGGAATGCTTCATTCTGTTCCCCAAACAAGGACGTCATCCTTCCTAAGTCAGAGAACTCTTGTAAAATTTGATCTAGACTCCGTTTCCATGCTATTGACAACTTAAGGGCTCTCAGGACTCCGCCCAGTTCTGTCCACTCTGCTTCTGTTCACCAAGCAGAGCCTGTACTCAATTCAGAGGTGACCACAGGCTCTGGTCTAAAGAGATGATGATGGAGCCACTGTGAGGCCTGGGTGACCTTTCACTGCCCCATAGTTACTCATTCTAATTGGTCACTGGTCCATTCAATCATCCAAGGGGAAAACAAAGCAGTGATCATTCTGGCGACAACACGTCACCAGAACCCAAAGGGCAAATTAAGCTGCATAATAAATGTGAAAACACAGGGTACCAACTCGAATGAGAGCCCACGAAGAAAAACGAGATCTGGGGCCACATCTCATGACTGACACTTGGAAAAGAACTGAGGGGCACACAAGCCTCGGTGTTCAGATCAAGAATTCCTCAAACTAGGGGCGGCCGGTTAGCTCCGGTGGTTAGAGCGCAGGCTCATAACAACAAGGCTGCCAGTTCAATCCCCACATGGGCCGCTGAGCTGCGCCCTCCACAACTAGATTGAAACAATTGCTCAACTTGGAGCTGATGGGTCCTGGAAAAACACACTGTTCCCCAATAAAAAAAAATAAAAAAAAGAAGAATTCCTCAAACTAAAAGAGGAAAGGTCCTCTTAGGAAAGGTCCCCTTGGGTCCACTCCTCTCTAATGAAAGGGCTCACCAAAGTCTTCCAAAAGGGAAGTTAAAGGATAGGGATGAAGATAGAAAGAGACAGGTACAGCTGATAAGATGCTTCCCCCAAAACCAGCTCACCTTCTCACTTCCCAGTCCCAACCCACAGCTGTGAAAAGGAGGAAGGCATCTTCCAGTGTGTGCCAGTATGTGCTCTGTCGGTTCTGACCAAGGCTCCAGAGATCTGCCTTCAAAACTCACACAGTCTGTGCTACCACATGGATGAACCTTGGAGACATAATGCTAAGTGAAATAAGCCAGACATAGAGTGACAAATACTGTATGATTCCATTTACACGAGGTTATCAAGAATAGTCAAGTCAGGGCCTGCCGAGTGGCGCATTGGTTAGGAGTTGGCTTGGGACACCAGCTCTGAGCAGCAGGGCCCCGGTTCGGATCCCACATTAGGGCCAGTGACGCTGCACCCTCTACAGCTAAGATGGTAAACAACAGCTCGACCTGGAGCTGGGCTACCGAGAGTCGATGGCAACAGCATAGGCTGCAGTGAGGCTGTAGTGGGGCTGTCGTGAACTACCGTGAGTGGCTGGCAGCTGGCACAAGCGGCTGGCAGCAGGCATGAGCTGCCAAGAACCACGGTGAACGGCCGTCCAATGGCTGGCGAGCGACTGCCTCACCCGGGAAGAGCGCAATGATAATACCAACAGAGCCAGTGAAGCGACGTCCTCCACAACTAGACTGAAGAACAAAAGGACGGCAACTTGTCTGTTCCCCTTCCCCAATTCCCCAATAAAATTGTAAAAAAAAGAATAGTCAAGTCATAGAAACAGAAAGTAGAATGATGGTTGCTGGGGCTGAAGGGGCTGAGGGTGAGGAAATGAGGAACTATTGTTCAATGGGTATAGAATTTGAGTTTTGCAAGATAAAGGTTCTGGGGGTGGACAGCGGTAATGGCTGCACAACAACAGGAAGGTACTTAATTCCACTGAACTATATACTTAAAAATGGTAAAAATGGGTTAAGATGGTCAATTTGTTATGTATACTTTACCACAAAATAAAAAAGGCACACCGTCCACAGTCACAGAGGGCAGACATGGGTGCCCTGACCCTTTGATTCCATTACTCCTGGGGGCAGATCGCTCCCCCACCCTCGGCTGATAAGAGTTATGCTGATGGGCAAGGCCCCCACTTCAAAGCTACTGCTTGCAGAAGCTTCCCAGCTCTCATGCCCTCTTAACGCATAAATAATGTGTGTGTTCCTCTCTCCCATTAACTTATAAGCTCCCAGATGGCCAGGACCACACTCTCTCCTTCAGTGTAGACCACATATACAAAGGAAGGGGCTTGCACACAGCAGGGCTCACAGCTGTTATTGAACCACCCCCCTGGACCAACCCAGTCAAGCTTTTCAGGCACAGGGTAGGGGGGGTGGAAAGAATACCCTAAGGCCACTACACTCTAGAAGGAATGACTCTGCATTCCCACAGGGGCCCAGGATCCCAGGTCTGCCACCTCCTGGTTGTGTCCTTACATATATAGATGGGCAGCCCCACCACAGAGTGATGTAAGAGCCCATGAGGCCCCCCTGCACGGAGCATGCTATTATCATGCATGGCACACAGTGATGTATAGTCATTTCAGCTCCTTCTCTCAAAACCAGGGGCCCTCAACTCAGAAATACGAGGACTCACTTATCCACAGGGAATCTGCAGCTATTGGATCCAGGTCCCCAGGTCTGCTGCTGCAAAGAATCAGGGTGACTTCCATTCCCACCCCACACTGATTTTCCTCATTGTCCCTTTTCAGAGGCGCAGCCCTGGCCAGCAGGCTCCTCAGCCATCTAAAGAACATCAGTAAACAGTCAGAGACAGATGGCTGAGCCAGTATGGGATCCCACCAGCCACAGCCCTCAGAGAAGAGTGCTGGGTGCAGAGTTTAAAGGCTCCCAAAGCTAAAATAACCAGGAGTTTAAAACCCTAACAGAAGAGAATATGCGACCCTGAGGACATTCAGAGAAGGGTCTAGAAAGTCCTAAGAATGGAGTCTAAGTTGTAAAAATTAAGTCCTTAGCCATTTACTGAGAACCTAACCTATGTGACACATGGAGCCAGGGTCTCATGCCTATAGCTGTATGAGCGCCGGGCTGGAGGAGCTGATGAGAACGGGGAGAGGGCTCACAGGGAGGCCCTCTGAAACACAGCACAACCAAGCGAAACCCACTTTCTGGAAACTCAGAATTACTCCCCAGCACAAGAACATCGTTTCAGATTGCAGGTCTGAAATTTACTGCTTTATTAATAACATTCTCTTGCATCAGGGTGCTCAGGGCCAGTTCAAGCTGGCTTGCTTGGCCAACAGCTGGCCAGACAAGGCTGGTGCCCAGTGACCACAGGGCAACCCTCCAGACCCTGGACGAGCTGATGTGCCTGCAAAGCACACTGCTAAATACTATAGCCTTCCATCCTTCCCCTTCCCCCGCACCATGAAAGACTTAGGGGACGCAACTGGGCCAGGCCACAGGTCCAACCAGCATCCCACAGCCACCCCCCAGCTGCAAATGGAAAATCATCAACTGGATGTACCTAAAACAAACAAGACAGAGTGCTGATCACAAAAAGGCCGCTCCCAGAGCCAAAAATAGCCTCACTTGTTTCAAGAGGATTCTGACAAATGAAGCACATACAACTCCATCAGCAGAAAAAGAAAAATCAATGAAGTGGAAAACCAGATCAGCCCAACAGAGACCAGGACTCCAAAAGATTCCTGACAGCAGCACTGTCCCCATCCCCCCAATTCCCCAATAAAAATCTTTAAAAAAAAAAAAAAACTAAACTGCTGCTGCTGTAACCCATTAAGATTTTGAGAGACATTGCTCCTTCAATTAAACCAGCTCTCTAGTTTTGCTGTCACTTCTTCCCTTTCCTAATTTCTCATGGATTATGTTTATATACTTCCATGAAACTACTCCAGTTCAGGTGATTGATGACCGCAATCCTGACAGGCTAACAAATCTGATGGTCAAGAATATGCTCTCTTTCAATGCATTTAAGAGAGTAGTCCACTCCCGCCTTAAAACACTTGGCTTCCAAGGCTCTTCTCTACGTATTGCCCTCCTTCACTAGCACTAATTTTTATTTTCCTTCTTTCTCTTCCTGGCATCTCCATGTTAGGGGACTTCAAAATTTGGTTCTCAGTCCTTTTCTCCTCCTTACATATACTCACGTTTCTCTTTTCTAGCCTAGATTATTTTACTCACATCCTAGGTTATTTTACCTTATCTCATGATATTACCCATCATCTCATTTAGAGTGATTACCAAACTTATATATCTAATACATACTTAACTTTTGGGCTCTAACCCACTACTAGCCAACTTTAGTTGAGATTCTAATAAGCATCTCGAATGTGCCATGCCATTCATTAATTANCACCCCCACCCTCTCCTATCCTAATCACAAACTGGGCCTGGACCTCAAAACCCAGTCCCATCACCCCAGCGCCAGCGGTATTTGTACACAGCCCAGAAGTTATTATATACACAACGCCATAGGTTTAATCTTAGGGCCAGGGTCAGAAATAAGCACCAGTGGGCACTTGTCCTTGGGAGGATGAGGAGGCAGGAATACAATGAGGCATCGAAAAATGGAGCTAGGGTGAGATGCACAGAGGAGCCTGTGGGTGAGTAATGAAGGGTGAAGTCTCCCATCAAAGCCAGGCAGATCAGAATGGGTGTGGCTCTGCTTCAGCCCTAGATAAAATCTTCTCCCCATTGATTTTCGGTGGCCCACTGAGTCAGAACTACCTGTCACCTCATTTCCTTCTAATTCGTATTTTCGCCTTTTCTAACTTGTGTTTGGGCTGCTGGGTTGCAAGCGAACCTGACACTTCTATGGCCTGGGAGCAGCAGCACATCTTGAGTTCCCCAAACGTGTCATATAACTCTTCCAGGACAGGAACAGTGGGGTGGCGGGGAACGCCCAAGACACCAATCAATCTTCACCAAAAGCATCAGATCTAGGTGGCAGAGATGACCCCTTACTGCTTTAGCATGGAGCAATCAGAGGGCAAGGAGATGACTGCCCAGGGCATCCTGGCCCCAACCCACAAGCAGCACATGCTCTAGAACCAAAGGAATAAGCCACCTCCCATCCCAGGCACCACATCTCCCAATCCAATCCCATTCCAAACACTGGGAACCTGCATTCACCAGGAAGGCACGGATGGAGTTTGTCCAGGCGCAGGATCAGTGTGAATCCTTCCTGTCCACAATATTTGAAATTCACTCCAAAAAGTATCTCCCTATTCTTCCGCTTCCAACATCCCCTGTTCTATTCCCTCCTGCTGACTCAATGGTTACCAGCCAAGGGAAAGGTATGTCTACCCAAGCTGGTGGAGGTACCCACCTGCATCTCCATGGAAGGTGGCATCCTGAGGCAGCCTGCCAGACAAGCTGTCCCCATCACTGGGCCAGATCTGCCCCGTCTTGCGGACGCCCACGATGGTGGCCTCGGACACTACGACCTGGCCCTGTCGGTGCCGCTTCTGGCACTGTGGCGTGGGGGGGCTGCTGCTGTCGAAGGACTGCTGTGAGTTTTGCGAGGGTGAGCGGCTTTTGTCCCGGAACATGCGGTAGGTGGTGGGGCTCGGGGACACGCGGCTGGACTGGCCCGAGGAGAAGTCCTCCTCGCTGGAGGTGAGGTTCTCATTGGAGCTGCAGTCCGGGGTGTAGCCGCCTCCGCTGTCCTCAAAGCTTCGAGGGGAGTAGGACCGGCGGGGCCAGGTGAGGCGCTTCTCCTGCTCAGAGGTGCTCTGGCTGCGCTGGAGTGGGCCCTTGCTCTCCCCTTCCACCATCATGCCCCCCACGTAGATGCTCTGGTAGGGCTGGTACTCCAGGGGCGGCCAAGGGGGCCTGCTGCCGCCATTAGCGTTAATCAGGTTGTCCTTTAGGAAGCGAGGGTTCAGCTCGGCGTCTTCATAGTCACCGTCGAGGCCGCAGCCGCTCTCGGAGGAGCGCCCCCGGTAACAGGGCCTGGGAGTGTCCCCCAGGCCCGGGCCAGCGCCGTGCTGGGACTTCTTGCGCTCCATCTGCATGGCCTGGCTGCCCAGAGAGCTGATCCGGTCCGACACCTCTTTGTCGTTGACCTTCACCAGGCCACGCTCGTGGTGAAATTCGACGTTCACATAGAAGGGCTTCTCCGCATCGGCCGCCCCGGGCTGGCCATGGCCCTTGCGGATCCTCTCGAAGTTGGACCTAAGTGCCGCCACGCTGGTGGGGACCCCCCGGTCGTCCCGGTCGACGGGCGCGGGGGCCCCGGGCCTGCGGGCGGCCGCGGGCCTGGCCTTGCTCGGGGATCCCTCTCCGTCGGGCTGGGTCTCGGGCTCCTCCGCAGGTGGCGGGTCGGCGCCGTCGGCGGGCGCGGGTTGCGGGCGCTGCGCGGGCGCACGGGGTTCGGCGGTGCCGTCGGGGGGCTGCGTGGCGCGCCGGAAGCCCCAGCGCTGTCGGTCGTAGCTTTTCTTCTCCTTGGCCAGCAGTGTCTGCAGGTAGATCATGCGGAAGCGCTCCTGGTTCACCTCCTGCTCCAGGCGCCGGATGGAGGCCTTGCAGCGCTCCAGCTCCTGCTCGATGTCGCCCACGGAGCGCAGCTCCATGCGCGGCGGGTCGGAGTCCGGGAACTGCGCCTTCCACGCCTCGGCGAAGCCCACTGGGTCCACCATGGCGCCGCCGGCCTCACCTGCGCCGCCCGGCTGTGCGCGGGGCCCGCCTCAGCGGCGGCGCAGCGGCCTCGCCAGGCCCGGCGCGGGGCGCCTGGCGGCCCCCATGGTCCCGCGCGTCGGCAGCGGCCGCAGCGGGCGAACAATGCCCGCCCCCTCCCGGGCGGCAGGTGAGGCGGCCCCTCGGATCCCCGGGCGGCGCGGGGCGGGGCGCGCGCGAGGGCTGGGGGGGTGGGGGGCGCGGGCTGCGCGCGCCGCTATTGTGTGCGGGGCTCCTTGGCACCGGGCGGGATGGGAGCTGCCCTCCGCTCGGCCGGGCGCCGCTAGCCCATGGCCGCCGCAGCTCCTCTCCTCTGGCTCCCGCGCCGCCCGTGTCCCGGCCGCCACCGCCTTCCCAGGCGCTGCGTTCGGCCCGGCCCTCTCTGGCCGCACTCCCGCCTGGCCCGCACTCGGCGCCGCAGGAAGGGGAGGGCCGGGGGGCGGTGGCTGCGGCGGCTGACGGAGGCGGGCGGGCCTCTTAAAGGGGCCGCGCGGCGGGCTCCCGGGGAGGGGCGAAGAGAGGGGTGGGGGCCACCAGGAGGCTGCTCCCCAACCGAGCCACTGCTCTCCTTCGTTCCCGCGCTTGGTGGGAAACTGAGGCCCTGGCTGCGAACCCGACCGTCCAATGCGGAGGCCCTTCTGCAATCTTGGAACAGGAACACCTGGATCCTCATTGCCCCCACGCCCTGGGCCACTCACCAACGTCAGTGTGGAGCCCGGACGGGCAGGTCACTCAGCGAGGAAGGAAGGGCCGGGCTGGGCGCTAATGCCAGCAGCCCCTGTGTGCCAGTGGGCCTCCAGCGCTGTGGACCTGGGGGTGGGTGATGAAGCAACAACTGCCACAGGGGATTATCACAAAGATAATAGGAGTTTGTCCCCCAACACCCACATCTCCCTTCCTGCCTCGTGGATTTGTCCGTTGGTCTCTCCTGAGCTCCAGAGGCGAGTGTAGTTCCCCTCTCCCCGCCCCCCCACCTCGAATTGCCTGACTTAAACTTATCTGTTTAGTCTCCCTCTGTAAGGGGGTCACTGGTCTCTATTGTGACCCACAGGGCTGAGTGGAAGACAGGACAGGACAGGCAAGTAATGAAACAGAATCTTTCTCCGACCCAAGGAAGCCCAGAGATCTTGGACACACAGCAGAGAGCACCTGGTAGGGAGTCTTGATGGGGCAAAATGAAAATACTCAAACCAACCTGCTGGGTGAGGAGAAAAGGAAACAGGATTTGTCAACCAGAGAACTGGGTGTGAGTCCTGTCCGTCTCTGCCTCCCTGTGCCTCCTTTTCCTAGGCATTGACATGAGAACAAGGATATCTGCCTCTGAGGGCTGTTGTCCCTGTGTGGATGTGAGAGGTTTTCTTGCCCTCCCCCCAGTTCCAGTGCCACCCAGAGCAGATGCCCTGACGTCTATTCTAGAGGAACAGAGCCCAGGGCCAGTGGCCCCACTGCCTGGCTAGGGTTAAAGTCTCCCCCACGCCGGGCTTTGTGACCTGGGCAGTTCCTTTCCCTTCTCTAAGCCTGTTCTGTCCTCATATGTAAAATGCTGTTTGCACCGTGTGTAAAGCACCCAGATGGGACAGACATAAAACATACTCCAATAAATGGCATGTGGTGGTTCCTTCCATGGTTCCTTGTTAATGTTGGTGCCTTGGGAACGGTCGTGGAAAACCCTTGAGGCACCACTTTCCAGACGCATCCTGGCACAGCTCACTGCTGCCCTCTGCCGGCCTCTCCATCCTCCTGCCATCTCTCCTCCTGAGGCCCTATGTCCCCTCCCACCCAGCTCCTTTACATCGCAGATCCCCTGCAAGGAAGACAGGGCCCTGAGTAAAGCCTATTTTGCATGTGGGGAAATAGAAGGAGTTGATAACTTGCCTTTAGGACTAAACAAAGCAAGGCTGGGATCCCAGCATTGCTCGAATCCTCAGTGACCTCTTCTTGAAAATGGGTATAATAAATACTGACTTCACAGGGTGTGGCACACTGCGGCTCATGATCAATATTAGCTGCCTTCTTCAGATGGCCTGCTCAGGTCTCCCAGCAAGTGGGTCAGGCAGGCCTAGAACCAGGCCCCCAGACTCATTCCAGGACTCATTCCCTGGTCATCAGCAGAGAGAATCCCAAAATCACAAACTGCTTTTTCCCTTGCTGACAGAACCCCCTCAGTTTCCAGGGGAGGGGATTGTGGGTTCATCAGGGACATTATCATTAACCACCTGGAAAATGAAAAGATACTGGGGGGGCGGGGTTCATCTATCAGTGAGGTGTCCCTTTGTGTGGTTTGCAGGCCCCAACTCAGCCCCAACTTAAATATTGTAGACATATCAGCAAATTTAGTTCACAAACCCTAAAGCTTTGTAGTTTGGGTTTGCAGGCTCTGCACGCTTTGTAAATGGCTTGTTGCTGGGTACAAGGACACAGCAAGATAGCGGCTATCTCGTGAGACAGCTTCTTCTGGCCCCAAGGATACTCCTCCCCTCCTTGGCCCCTTCTCTGAAAGCACTCCCACCCTGGATCTCTGGTCCTTTCCTGCAAAGCTTTCTTATCATCCATCCCTCCTGAGGAAGGGAGGAAGAAAGAGGAATGTGTAGTCCAGACACATAACACTTTCTAATCCCCCATTCGCCATCGGTCCCCAGCTAGATCTAAACTCCTGAGCACCGAGATCTGTCTTGTTCCCCATGACCCACCAGTGCTCAGCACATAGTAGGTGCTCAGTCAGTTCTGGTGAATGAGGAATCTGATGTGTGTGTGGCCCCAAGGAGCACACAGCCTAGGGAGAGAGGTGCATGTTTGTTGGGGAGGAAAGGATAAGGCAGGCATAACCAGGCCACAGCAGAGGTGTGTGTGCTACGTGCGGGTCCAGCAGGAAGCAGAGGCCTGGGGAAAGCTTGCTGGGAGAGGTGATGCCCAAGTAGGTCCTAAGGATGAGGAACAGAAAGGCAAAGACAGGGACACTTCAAAGTTCTACGTGTGTTTAAGGAACAGCTGGGTTAGGAGATGAGGCTGGTGTGGGTGGCGGGAGATGACATTAAACAGAAGCAGGGCCTTCCAGGCTTGTAAGAAGTTTGGGTTTTATTCTAAATGCAAGGAAAAGCCTCTGGAAGGTTCGTAGCCTGCACCATCTGATAGAATTTTCCAGCATCATGGACGTGTTCTGTACTCTGCGCTGAACAATACAGCAGCTATTAGCTTCTGCTGAGCACCTAAAATGTGGCTGCTGCAACTGAAGAACTGAATTTTTTATTTGATTTAACTTTAATGAATTTAAACTCAAATAGCCACCATAGCTTCCCAAAGTGGAGTGATGCTCAGGTTTGTTGTGTGGGCAGGTGGGGGGCGGGAGCAGAGCAGGCAGTCAGGGACTGTGACACTGGTCCAGGCAGGGGGCATTGGTGACCCAGACTAGGGTGGAAGCAAGGGGATTGAGAGAAGGGTTCGGACTCCCGGTCAGTTCTGGACTTGTAGCTGGATTGGATGTGGGGAGAGGAATGGAGAGTGGGCTGTTGACTGTGATGGGGAAGCAGGAGGCCCACACGAGGCTTTAGGCGCCCATAGCCCATCCACAGGGAGGAGGAGACAGGCAGAGAGAGTGTGGGTCTGGGGCACTGAGGAGTGGTCAAGAAATGAGACGGAGGGCCGGCCGAGTGGCTCAGTTGGTTAAGAGCTCGCTCAAGAGTGCGAGCTCTGAGCAACAGGGGTTCGATGCCCGGCCCGAGCTGAGCTGCCACTGAGCTGCCAACAGGTGGCAGGATGGCTCAGCTTAAAAAATAAAATAAAATAAATAACTGAGACAAAAATGGGAGTGTTGTTCATGAACAGCTGGTGTTTGAAGAATGGCAGGGACTGGACTAGGAAGGAAGTAGAAGCAGAGACTGAGAAGGCACTGGCCAGGGAAGTAACAGGGACCCAGGGAAGTGACAGAGAGGTGTGGACTCTGAAGAAGACAAGGTCCCAGTGCAGAGTCTGCTGGGCCATCTGGTGGAAGGATTCTGGGTCTGGTCCCATGAGGCCAGCAGAGCCAAGGTGGGCCCTGGCTGCACAAGCTGGAGGCTGATGGGTCACAAGCGCTGGCCCCAGGGGAGCCTCCCCAGGGGTTCAGCAGGTGGAGAGGACTTCACCAGGGGATCCACAGCTGTCTGTGAGCAGCGAGTGACATTTTTTTTCATCATTACTCTTTTCTGAATTCTTCATAATAAAAATGTCTAACTTTTGTAACTAAAAAATAGATGTTACTTTTGTTTTTATTTTTTACAGCTTAAATGAGGTATAATTGACGTGCAACAAGCTGCGTAATTTGAAGTGTGCGATTTGAGGAGTTTTGACATCTGTATACACCCATGAAGCTATCATGACAATTGGATAACAAACATTTCCATCACTCCCAATAGATGTGTTGTTTTTTTTTTTCACCTAAAAACTAAAATGGATTCCCAGTCCGAGCTGAGCTGCCGCTGAGCTGCCAACAGGTGGCAGGATGGCTCAGCTAAAAAAAAACAAACAAATAAAAACTAAAATGGGACAAATAAGTGGGATTATTGCTGATGTCGCCCCTCAATTTCCTTTGTTTTCTGGGATGTGGTCACATGGCTGTATAATTTATTTAAAAATCACACACACACACACACACACACACACACACACACACACACACACACCCTTTCACACTCTCAGCAGCAACCCTAGTAGTCCATAAGCCCAGACCAAGTTTCCAGCACACCCCCCTCCAAGGTAGCCTTTTCCCTTTGCCGGAAGGAGGAGGCTGGGACCTAACACCGCCCTCTGCTGGAAAGAACGGAGAACTTTCGATGCTTCAAAATCCAGAGGATAGAAAACAACCAGAGTCCATCAACAGATGAATGGATATACAGAAAGTGGTACATCATACAATGGAATATTATTTGGCTATAAAAAGGAATGAAGTAAAAAAAACAACAAAAAGAAACAAACAAAAAAAGGAATGAAGGACAGATACATACTGCAACATGGATAGACCTTGAAAAAAATTATGCTAAGTGAAAGAAGCCAGTCATAAAAGGCCATGTACATTGATTCCATTTACATGAAATGTACAGAATAGACAAATCTATCGAAATAGAAAGCATGTTGGTGGTTTCCTAGGGGTAGGGGGATGGGAGGAATGGAAGCGACTTCTAATGGTCATTGAGTTTCTTTTTGAAAATGATCTAGAACTAGAGAGTGGCGCTGGTTGCATAGCTGTGAATATACTAAAAACTATTCAAGTGTATACTTGAAATGGGTGAATTGTATAGAATGTGAATTATATCTCAATAAAGCTATTCTATTAAAAAACAAAAATCCCTGGGGATAAGGTAAGCAGCCCTTCGTCCTGCTCACTGTGGGAGTAAGGATGAACATTTTTCTAGTATCTCCTTCAATCCTCCCACTAGCCTCGGGATTTACCTCCACTTCACAGGTGAAGATATGTTCCCAGGTCACCCAGCCCATCGGCTGTGGGCAGGCTTGAGATCCAGAGTTCAAGCTCCAGAGTGTGTTTTTTAATGTCGCTCTGAAGTCAGAAGGCCCCGCTAGTGTGAAACCAGGAAGGGACTGACTTAGTCTTCAAATGTCCGTTTGTTCATTGTAAAATGGACTGGCCGCCCCTGCCCTCCACTGGGGCTTCCTGAGCAGGGCTGCCAGCTATAGTTGGGCAGGATGAACACTGCACAAGGCCACACATCAAAGGGGACACCATTCCCAGCTTAGGTTTGGTAGATATGAATCTTGGAGGTGACAGCAATTGTAGAAAGTGTCTTGCTCTTACTAAATCAGTTTATAATACATTTTTCTAACAGAGGGACATCAAATGCCTTGAGCAACAACAGCTTCTTTAAAAAATTGAGGTGAAATCCACATAACATAAAATTAACCACTTTAAAGTGAACAATACAGAGGCACTTAAGAAATACACAACATTGTACAACCATAACTTGTATGTAGTTCAAAAAAATTGTCATTGCCCACAAAGGAAACCCCATACCCACTAAAGAGTTGCTCCCTATTTCCCCCTCCCCCTCCAGCCCCTGGCAACCACCAATCTACTTTCTGTTTCTATGATTTTACCTATTCTGTATATTTCATATAAATGGAATCTTACAATATGTGGCTCTTTGTGACTGGCTTCTTTCACTTAGCACAATGTTTTCGAGATTCCTCATATGGTAGCATGTATCAATACTTCATTTCCTTTTAAGGCTGAATAATATTCCATTGTGTGGATAGACCACATTCTGTCTTTTCACCTGTTGGTAAATGTTTGGCTGGTTTGAATCTTGCTGTTCTGAACATGTATGTACACATACTTGTTTGAGTCCCTGTCTTCAATTCTTTTGGGGATATACTTAGGAATGGCATTTATGGATCATATAGCAATTCTATACTTAACTTTTTGAGGAACTGCCTGGGTGCCCTTTTCTAATTCACGCAAAGGTGTTGTGTGGGTGCTCACAGAGACACTGAGCGCACAGTCTTCAGGGCTCATATCCACCCAACCCTGACCAGCTACCAAGGCTGGGTGGGACTAGGGGCTCCATAGATGTGACTTCCTTCCACCCCCACAGCTATCTCCCAGGCAAGAGGCAGAGAAAGGAGCTCAAAGAGGGAAAGTAACCCCCAAGTCAGACAGCAATAAGTGGGGGGCTCAGAGTTGAGCTCATCCTGACTGAGTCCCAAAGCGCTGCTCCTGACCCCTGTGCCATCAGGCGGGATTGTCAGACGTGGCATTGTAAAGATGGCAGGGCTTTCTGCCTGAAGACCTACCTGAGGCCAGCTCGAAAGCCTGGGCCATCTCTTGCTCCTTACCTACCCTGTCTGTACCCTCATCCCCACCTGCTTTGGGGGTCAGATCCAGAGGAGGGCTTCCTCCAAGCAGAATGTGGCCACATGATCTCCATCTGTCATCTGTCATCTACCATCCATCATCTGTCAGCCCCGGGGAGCTACAGGCAAGATTAGAAAACTGGGCGATCAATACAGCTGTTCTTTATTTAGTCCTGCTTGCTTGTGCTGTGCTGGACAGTGCCTGGCTTCCAGCCGAGAGTGGGGAGCAGGGATCTCTGTGGGACTTCCTTGTCCGAGAACTCTGAATGAGTGGGCCTTTCCACCCAAGCTCCCCCTCAGCTGTATCTCCTCCTACTTTCTGCAGAATCAATTATTGATGAGGCCCCTACAGTCGGGGAGTCCCAGCGGAGCATCCTGGCTGCCTTCCAGCCTTCACAAACAGCAGAGGAGCCAGGACAATATGACCGTGTTCCTGAAGGCATGGCCAGTGAGATGGTCCAGACTGTGGCTTCCGGTGGTCAGAGGCTCAGAGCACCCTCCGGCCCGGGGGTGCCACTCACCTGTGGAGGACAGGGAGCCCTGGGGCTGCTTTGCTTCCCAGAGGACTGAGTGGGGAGCTAGTCAAGCGAAGGACCTGCACCCCAGACAGACAGCTCCCATAGTTGCCTGGGGCACAGGCTCAGACAGGTGGCTGGTGGCTCTGAATGCAGGGGAAGCATCTGGATGGGGGCTGGAGGATGGGGAGGATCTGCTACGCCTGGAAGGAGGCAGTGTGACAGCCACAGTTCCCATCTGCCGATCAACTTCCCTCAGGGGAAGGCCCAGCATATGGGAGGTGACATCGGGAGGCCACAGCAGATGGCAGAGGAGCCCGGGAGGGTGTCTCATCTCAGGGCAGTGGCCAAAGCCTTAGGCTTCCTGGGTGGCGGTGTGCCCAGGACCTCCCAGTCTCCAGGAGCCCCATTCCCTCAGGAGAGGAGGCCCCCCTCGGAGTGGTGTGCTGCTGCTTCGGAAAGCTCCCCCACCGCACACCTTCTCTCATCCCACCCTGGGCCTCCTAACTCACGTTGCTGTGTCCCCTCTGCAGTCCCCCATGGCCTGGCACTTTTGGTTCCTCCTCTCCCAGGGCCTCTCCCTGGTTCGCTGATTCTTACTCATGTGAATGAGTAAATATGTGAATGTAATTGATCCTCTGTCCTTCTCCATGTTCCAGTTTCCGAGCTCTTAGGTGACTTTAGGTCTCCCTGCTTAAGATATCCTGGTCCCTCTGGAGAGTGAGGTTCATCTGGGAGCGGCTCGCATCCCAATGCCCAGGCTGAAATGGGAGTTGAGTGGATCTGTGGCCTCTCCTCCCTTCCAGAGGCCCAAAGCAGGGCTGGGGAAGGACTGACTAAAACTGTGGGAGCTGGGGAGCAGGGTGTGATGGGGGGAAGGGATGGAGTGCCTGGCTTTGCTGGGGAACCCTGAGGAGTGCTGGGTATAGTTGGGGCCATGCAAATAAACCCTTTTTTGGGGTCCCAACCCTGCGCTGCAAGGTGCTGGGACTGCCTGCCTGGGGACACATATGTAAGAGACACAGTGCCCCAAAGGGGGAAGCTGCCTGGAGTGGGATTCCACTGGGATCAGACTCTAAGCAGGGGGTGGGGTGTGGGGTGGAGGCAGAGGAGGGAGCAGGAATAGGAGAAGCAGGTACTCAGATGCGCCCATCACTTCCATTCTCTGCACCTGGTCTCCCCACCTGTTGGTTGGGGACAGGAGGGTCATGACACCCAGCCCACAGCGTTGCTGGGATTAAATTAGCTTCTCCTCCTGTATTTTGCTATGCACAGGGCTTGGCACCAAGTGGGCACTCAGTAAATGGGAGTCCTCGCTAGTCCCCAAAAAGGCTAGATGGCCTCACTCTTGGATGGTCCCGGCTTTAGGAATGCTGGGCCAAAATTTCCACTGTGTGTGGTTTGGAGCCAGTGTGATGCCTCCAGGGGTTAGGGGTGACCCCAGCTCTGGCCTTGCCCTCCTGGGAGCCAAAGTGAAAAGTTCCACTTACAGGTACTATCACGTGAGGTTGCACCGTGTGACTGAGTCACTCCTTCATTCAGATACTTGGTGGGTTGGTGCTGGGGACATAGCGTGAACAAGGCAGACCACAGAGGCCATCAGAATGGTAAGTGGAGAGTTATAACTTCAGTGATGCTTCCAAGGAGACAGGAATGAAGGGTGCCCTGTCCTACTGGGGAGGCCAAAGCAGGCTTTTCCACGGAAGCACCTCAATGTCAAGTCCACTGGCAGAGGTCTGAGTAAGGGACTGCTCCAGAGACAGAAAGGCCTCAGCATGCCTCAGGGCAGAGGGCAAGCAGAAATTGTGACAGAGCCGTTCATCTTCTCACCCTGTCCCTTAGTTCCCAATCATGGCCCCCAGTGAATCATACCTCCCGGAATTCACACCCTATGTGGCCCCTGCCCACACTGGCTCTCTGGGCTTTGCCCAATGGGACATTTGGCCAAAATGTCCCCTTGCAACAACTGTGATGCACACGGAACTTGATAAGCACAGACCCACTGGGGCTTGTACTCTTGGAACACTATTTGGAAACGAGCGGACATGCTGTGAGGAAGCCCAAGCTGCCACGTGGAGAGGCCTTGCCACACCAACTACCAGCCATGTAAGTGAGGCCCGTTTGGACCACTGGGAAAGTCGTTTCAGAGCCCCAGTCACCAACCATGGGGCCGTTGGAGGAAGCCATTGAGAGGACATGACCACCGGTTGAGCTGCAAGCTGTACCTGGGCAGCTGGGGAGGCTCCTCACCCGCTCCCCTGTCCTTGAAACATGCCCACTGCTTGCCTTCCCGGTGCTAGAAGCTGCTCAGAGACACAGCCTTGAGATGGTATTGTGGTAGTGGAACCATCTGGACTGTGTACATGACTGAACCCAGGTAAGGCCTCGACATAAACTTTAAGATTCTGCCAAGTGGGTTTAGTGATCAACTTGTCTTGTGACCGCCCAAGATCAGCCTCAAATGTAAGTTCCCTTGCTTATTAAACCTGCCACCTACCAATCTGGAATGGTTTGCTTCTTGCTTTGGTCTCTCCCTGCCCTCCACATAAGGGGGCTGGTTTCAGATTATATCCAGGAAGCTCCTGAGGTTGGAAACTAACAGACGCAGAACAGCCAGTCAAATCATGAAATCATGAGAAATGAGAGATGGTTGCTACTTTAAGCATTAAGTTTCGGGGTGGTTTGTTATAAAGCAATAAATAACCCCCACCCCCTATTATCCCCACATCCCAAATCTAATTCTTTCCTCTGCCCAGACCCTCTCCACCTTTCACCTCCTTCCTTAGACCTGCACAGCTTTCCTCTGGAATTTCCTGTGGCTGGCTCTTACTAAGCTCTTCCCAAGAACAGAACTTGCACTTGAGCCCCTAACAGCCCTCACTGGTTGATGCTAGATAGGACTTAGGGGGCCTTTGAGTGAGTGGTGAGGCACATCCGTCTTTGGCCACTGAGGAGAACCAAGCACAGGATTATCCCCAGGCAGGTCTATGGTTTGAGCAGGGCGCATGTCTGCTGGGAGTAACCAGCAACCGCCCTGCCTCCTTGCCCCCCTTACACGTCTACTGAGCACGTGCTGTGGGCCTTTTCTTCAGGAGAAGCTGCGGAGACCAGGTCACAGTTCCCTGCCCTGGCTCTCGGGTGTCCCATAAGAGGGTGGGAGAAAAGTCCAGAAATGGACAACCACGCCCAGAGGTAACAAGTGCTGCAAGAGTCGTGGGGGCGTCCATAAAGTGCTCCTGGAGTGATTCTACTCCTGGAGCAAAGCACTGAGTTGGACACAAAAGAGGGCCTGGAATGTGTAAAGACTGCATTGTGACCAGGGATGAAGGGACTGGGGAGAAAGGCTGATGCACAGGGGTCAGCAGGGGTGGGCAGGGGTTGCGAGTGGGGGGCTTTGATTGAATGCCAGAGGGAGAACTGGGCTGAGAGAGCAGGGAAGGAGTGAGGAAGGGGCCGGGGAAATGGGGCAGAGGGACAAGACATTTCCAAAACACGTGCATGTGGTTCGGGTCTGTACTCCAGAAACTTAAGGCCGAATTTTGAGGTGTTGGAAGAGATTGTCTGTTGACTGGTCTTATCAGTGGAACCACTGAAGGGGGGCTGGGCTCTTCCTGCCTGTCTGGGTGTGCAGTGATTCTGATAGACACCCATCAATAGGTGAGAAACCGAGCACACACGCTGGGCAACACGAGGAGAGTTTAATAAAGGGCCATTTACAGAGGGTGGGTGCACGTGAGACAGTGTGGTTCTAGCTCAGGAGCTAGTAACAGCAGGACGCCATGATTGTCCCCAATTTTCGGGCCTGAAGGGGAGAGGAGAGGGAGCGTGGAGAGCGCCAGCCCACTGTGGCCAGGCTCTCCCATCCTGTGACATTCTCTCGTGTGCTGCAAACCCGGTCCTAATGCACCCCCAGGGCAGCCTGCTCAAGATCATGTCTAGTGGACCAAGCTGCAGCCACAGTCTACACAAGACCAGCAAGGCCTCTTTGGGGAAGAGAGGCCTCCAAAGTGTGCCTGAGTGTGCAAAGCTGTAACTGCAAGGATGGCCACTGCGGCACCTTTGGTAACAGCCAAAACAAACCGAATGTCCCACATACGGGCAGAGTAAATGGACTCTGTTCCATCCACATGAAGGAAAACGCAGCTGCTATAGGAACGTGCAGGCTTAGTATGTGGGGAGGGCTTCTGCAGTCATTAAGAACAGGAGCGCCAGGCAGCATGTGTGGGGGGAGGTCATTCTGGTTACACAACAAACAAGCCAACAATCATCATGGCTGTGCTCACATGGGAACAGCCTGGAAGGAGTCCTACCGCCTGTGAACAACACTTACTTCCAGGAGTGCCACCGACTAGAAGGGGACCTTCACTTTGTATTACAAAGCTCTGTACTATCTTTTTGTTTTGTTTTACAATAAGCACATAATTTCTTTAAGAGTGATTTATACAAAGAAGTATTTTATATCTATATATAAAAAAAGAGCTAAAAATGTGGCGAAGAGGGAAGGAACAGAAGAAGTACCAGTGTTCTTGCCCTGCTCATCGAGATCTGGCAGTCACTGTGAGCCCCTGCAGCACACGGGGCACTGTCTGGGGTGCTGGGCGACGGCACTAACGACAACGGCTGCCTGAAAAATGCTCACCCTCTGTGAGAAGCTGGTGGGACACGTCCAGATGTGCCCGCCTGCCTATGGCACGAGGTGAGCAGGGGTGAGTGGGCACACACCTGGGGCTGCAGGAATGGGGGGCGGTGGGGGGCAGTTAATCGCCCCCATGGAGGAGCACCATGAGGGCATGGAGGGGGGTCCTGGACTGTTCCTGCCTGTCTGGGTGTGAAGGATGGGGGGTGGAGACAGGAGCATGCTAGACTCTGGAGGGTCTCCTATGTCCTCCAAAGAAATGTGGATGCCATCACAAGGGTCCTGAGAGGCATGTAGGTGCTCAGCGCTTTCTCATTCCCGGACCCTTCCTATGCCGGCTGGTGGGAGAGAGGGGTGGTGCGGGCAACGGTCCAGCAGAGTCTGGGTGACTGTTGCCGGGGGGCAGAGCAGGGCAGTGCCATGCTCAAGGGATGTAGCAGCAAGTTACCTCAGGGCAGCTGGACAGTCTTCTTCTCACAGCATGGCTGGAGGAATTCATCGTCCAGGTGGGCCAGAGGGGCACAAGTGGCCTGTTCTGTGGTCTTCACCCACTGACCGGAGGGCAGGACTCCAGGGATTGAGGAGGAGCCAGAGATGGCTTCTCAGCCAGAAGGGGCTGGAGAGACCATCTCGTCCATCCTCCTCCAGCCAGGCAGAGCTACCGAGGGGCCCCCACAAGACTGTGGCAGAGAGACCGTAGACAGGGAGGTGCAGAACTGTGAGTCCCGTTGCAAACATGGAAGTCCCAGGCAGGGATGGCAGGTGAGCGCTCCCTCATGTGCTGACTCTGACAAGCCTAGCTTGCCTGGGCCGCTGAGAGGAGAAGGATTCGGAGAAGGATTCGGAGACTGACACGAAAGAGCTGGGAAAGCTGGGCGTCCCTGGGTAGACTGCCGACACGTGCCAAGGGCAAGGGACTGGGCCATGGGCACAACTGTTCTATGTCTGCAGTCCTGAGGCCTCTGAAGGCTGGGGTGACTGGTGACTCTGCAGGTGAGACTGGCCTTCCAAATCATCATCGCAGTGCCCCCACCAGCTGGACAGCTGAGCCTTTCCTGGCTCCCTGCTCACTAAAGAGAAGTGGCTGAGCGCTGGGGCTCAGCATAGTGGGTGGACAGACACGTCACAGGACCCGGGCTCCACGTCACCCCTCCACAGTAACAGAAGGCGCTGCCCATGCATGTGTGGGGTATGGAGGCCTCTGAGGCAGTCCCAGCTAACAGCAACCCAGGCTGGAGGGTCTCTTGCTCGCCTGAGTCTCTGGTAGACTTCCCTCCATTCCTGTAAGAAGGGGAGAAGTCCCTGTAAGAAGGGACACTGGGCAGGGCTCCCCTGCTGGTACTCTCTGGTGACCGCTGGTCAGAGCTGTGAGCTTGAATCTCTAGGCCTCTCATTCAAGGCCTGGCACGGGGAACATTCCAGGTGGTGGAACAGAGTGGGCAAAGGCAGGTCCTCGGAGAGCCAAAGCCAGGACACACCCATGGAGCCGGGAATGCCCAGCCTGGCCCATGAGGAGGCTGCCAGGCAGACAAGGGGAGCCAGAGAGGGAGTCTCAGCCGGCAGGTGGGGTCAGGGAGGCTGCAGGCATGAGGGCAGAGTGATGGGGAAAAGGGCAGCCCAGAGAGGGGGATGGAAGGATGGTGGACATGGATTTTAGGCCACAGGCCTGCTCCCCAGCCCCGACCCAGGGGTCTGTACGTACGGATGAGGTCCCCGTCGCCGACCTGGAGCCAGGCGCTGCTCCTCCTCTCCAGGTCCTGCAGCACCGACTGCTCAAACGCCAGGGCAGCCACGCGGCTGAAGAAGGCCTTCACATTCTCCCCTGTGTGCCCACAAAACAGCTATGAGCCTGTCTGCCTCTGCCCTTAACTGCAGACGCATTTGGGTGCGAGCCAGTGGGTATGAGGGTCAGGGCAGTCCACCTCCGTGGCTGCCTGGGACAGTGCAGTGCAGGGGACGGGCTAGCTGGCCTGGCTTCCCACTCGCGCTAGCCCCCTCCCCACTCTGGCCACCTGCCCTGGCAGCTACCTCAAATCTCTGAGTCCTGGCTTCCTAGCATCTATTCTTCTAGTCAATCAGTACTTAGCGCTTCCTGTGGGCCAAGCGTGGGTGGGGTGGGGTGGGTGTGTGGCAATCAGAGGGTGCCTGGTCTCCTGTCACCTGTGAGCACCTGTCCAGTGGGCAGCTGTGAGGATTAAAGTGTGCTGCCGGCCCCCACATGGAGCCTTTGTGAATCCTCTGCCAGGTGAAAGAGGCCATTCACCTGGGCATGGAGCTGGGTTCTGGTCCCCAACATGTACACTGCCCTTGTGCAGCCAACAACCTGTACAAACTACACAGGGCAATTCTGCTTGGCCCATAGGGAGCTCTCAGTGAACATGCTGTTACTCTGTTAAGAGGGCAGTTCTCACAGGGCACAGGGATGCCATCAGGAAGGAGCAGAGGCAACCAGGCCTGGGAGCTGCCACATTTTTGTCTGTGTTGGGCTGGAGGTGGTGTTTCTTCCACCTGTGGTGCCTACCCTCAGCCATCCTGCCACCTCACCCAGTCCCTGGCCAGCGTCTGCTCTGGCCCCTCACTAGAGAAAGGACTACTGGTTGGGCACACTTCCTGAGTCCCCAGAGCCTCTATGCACCAGGCACTGCATGTCATTATAATACATGCCCCCAACAACCTGAGTTTTCAAACTCTGTTCTTTGCTTCTCTGCATTGTCAAATTTTCCTCGGTGAATACATGTGGCTTTTGCAATTTCAAACATTAAAATAAAATGAGAGAGACAGTATCACCCACTTCCCAGATGAGAATACTGAGGTTAAGAGCTACTGGGCATCTTTCAAGGGGCAGGGTGAGCAGTGGCCCATAGAGGAAGGTGGCTCAGGGGTTGGGGGGGCAGACATGGTGGGATGTAGATGAAGGATGGGGGCCATGAGCGATGTTTCAGTGTCTTCCACGCTGACAGCAGGGAAGGGATGAAAGCCCCAGGTTACTGGGCCCTTCTATGTGCCAGGCGGTGCCTCCTACCTGGTATCCATGGATGGGGGCAGGATGGTGCAGTGGTTTATAGGTGAGGGCTGAGTTCCTACCCCAGGCCTGCCCCTTCATCCTGGGACCACAGAAGTGACTTCACAGGGATAAAACTGACCTGCCCCGAGGGTTAGGCATCGCTATTCCTGTCACCCAAGGGGCATGGCTCTCAGTCTCCCCTAGGGATGAGGAGGCTCTGCTCAGGCAATGGAAGGCCCTGCATGGTCACTAGCACAGATGGCTGAGATGCAGACACTCGACAGACCCAATAGACCTGAGGAAGGAAACGCGTGAGCCTCCCACAGCTGGCCCCGCTCCCACTCACCCGTCTTGGCTGACACCGACCAGTACTCGGCCTGCATCTCATTGGCCAGGTGGACGGCTTCCACTTCCGCCTGCTCGCATGCCGCGCCTGACTGGGAGAAGGGGCCCTTCTTCAGGAAGGTGCCTGGGGAGGTTCAATGCCTGCCTCCCACTGCGCCTCCTCCCGCCCCATCTCGCCTTGGGCTGGGAATCCCCATTTCGGGGGGGTGGGGTGGGGGTGGGGGATGCCTGCCCTCGGGTGAGACCCCAGTGATCCTGGGCAAGTCTGAGTGCCGGCTGTCCCTCTCTGAGACAAGCACCCCTAACTTTCAGCTCCCAGGCCTGCAGTCTTCAAATCCCCATCTAGGCATGTCAGTGCCACCCTGCGTTCCCCAAACACAGGCTGAAAGGAGATGCATTTTCTTGGGGGCCACCCCGGGCCTCCAGCCCTGTTCTGCTCACCAGAAGGTCTTTCTTGGTTCCCACGAGGAACACAAAGCAGGAGCCCGGCTCATTCTCCCTCAGAGCATCCTCTAGCCACTGCCTGAAACGTACGGGGGGGGGAAGCGGGGTTGCAGGGTTGTGGGGAGACAGGCGGAGACGGCCCCACCCACCCAGAGGGGCCTGCGGAAGACCAGGGGATGGGTGTAGACCCGGCTCCTCCCCAGGGCTGGGAGAACTGAGCCAGGAGGTGTGGGGAGGGCACCTCGAGTTGAGCTGCTGAGCAGGCACCGGTCCTGCGGCCAGAAGGGCCTTGGCTAGACCACAGGGGAGCGGTGTCACAGGAGCCGGGCCAGGGTAGGTGAGGACCCCGTCCTGGTCATGGCTCTGCCCTTGCTCCATGTCAACTTGGGTGAGTCCTGCACTGTCATCAACTAGAATGATCACCCCAGACCCACGCCTCAAACAAAAGCGAGGTGAAAGGGACGGTGGTCCCTCAGCCGGATGATTGCCAGCAGAAGCAGGACAGCCTCTCAGCACTGGTGATGTTACTAGCTCTCCTGACCAGATCTCTGCCCAAGACAGCAAGTGCCAACTCATGTCCCTTCAGACAGGACTGGCTACATAATTTGCAGGGCCCAGGACAAGGTGAAAATGCAAGACCCCCTCCAGCGATTATTAAGGCTTTCAAGATGGTGATAGCATGGCATCAAAGCAAGCTCAGGCCCTTCTGAGCGCCAGGCCCCGTGTGACTATGCTGACTGTGCACCCTGAGCCGGCCCTGCTTTCAGCAGATGGGTGCAAATCCTGAGGGATAATAAGGCAACTGGACAGTAAGCAGCCTGTGGGCAGTCGGTCTGACAAATTAGCTGGTCACCCACACCTGTCACTGGGGACCCCAGGGGCTGCAGAATCCCAGACTTGCCTGGTATGCTCCAGAGTCTGCATGTCAGTGAGGTCAAAGGCTGTGATGATCACTGCACACCCAGGGAAAAGCCAAGAGCTGGTCAGCGACAGGGGAGGCAAACATGGCGTGACAAGGGGGGCTCCCCTTGGGTAGCTGTCTGCTCCCCAGGAACTGAGTGGTCCCCCAGGCACTCATCCTTGAACCCCACAATGGAGCCTGGGAAGGAGACACCCCATGGCTGCCCTTTGTGTCTCATCCCCCCAACCGCCTTCTCTGACCCACACTCAGCATCCCAGCCACAGTGAGGGATCCAGGGAGGCAAGATGACTTTGGGGCTCCCGAGTTCAAATCTCCCCCCTGTCACTCACAGCTAAGGGAACTTAACCGCTGAGAAGGCCTTAACCGCCGAGAGCCTCAGTTTCCCCATCTGTGAAATGGTGAGAACAATACCTCTTGCTCTCAGGGTTGCTGTGAGGATTAAGCCAGAGCAGCTACTTTAAAAGCTCTTGGTCCAGAGCCTGAAGTGGGGCCGACTTGACCAATGGTAGTTATTAACAACAACCAGCTTTAGGGAAACAATTTCTGGGGAGCAGGGAGAGCAGAAAACGGGGAGATGCAGCCCTGCCCCCTCAGCTCCTCTTGTCACTGGCCTAGCCTACGCCCATCTCCTGCTACAGTCAACTCTGCTCGTTTTTCTGGGGTCTCCTGACATGCACTTCCCCTTCTGCACATCTTTCTGAGCTGGAACTGGGGCTGAGACTCCCACGGAGCACCCACCACCGTGAAGTCCCCAAAGGGGAGGTCAGCCTAGGCCCTGGGTGGAAGGCAGCTTCCATCGCTGAGGACTGGCCCAGGGGTTTCTCAGTGCCTGTGCATAGGACCTGGACTTCCTACTGCTGAGCCTGGCGGGGAGCCCCCTGCTGCACACGGTTGAGGGTCCCACCATGGCTATCATCCAGCTGCTCACCCTGGGCACCCCGGTAGTAGGCAGATGCGATGCACTTGAACTTCTCCTGCCCTGCTGTGTCCCAGCTATGCAGTGGCAGAGAGAGAAAGGGAAATAGAGGTGGCACATTAAGCGATTACCGTGGTCGGAGCCAGCAGGCTAGTGGGCCATAGGCAACAGTCCCTAGGGCCCAAGCTAGTCATACCGGAACTGGCAACACACGATGGGGACTTACATCTGGAGGCTGTAGGGGATCCCAGCGATCTCAAAGCGCTCGATTTCAAAGTCTACCCCGATGGTGGCCTTGTAGTCACGGTCAAAGACATTTTTGCAAAACCTGCGGGAGCCAAGGAAGTCATCAGAGGGGCTGCATGGAAGATTCACTCATGACAGTAAAAGTGCGGAGGCAACGAAAAGTCCACCCCTTGGGAATCGCTAAGGAGATGATGGTCCATGGAGACAGACCAGGGATGCACAGACAATGAGAACTATGTGGCGAAAGCGACACTGCAGCAAACACCGCAAGTCAGGGACAGTGAAAGAGAAACTGAGCATCCTTTTGCAGCGAGGGCAGTGAGGTTGGAGCCCATGGTCCCAGGGGGACAGTGTGGCCAATGCCAGGCTCCTGGGATGCCGTACTCTCCATCGACCCCACCACCTCCCCAATTTCTTGCACCCTCTCCATGGGTTTTGTTCCCAGAAGCTACATGGTCTCCAGTACGACAATGTCATCTGGGCCTCTGGGCAGTCAGTCTGGCGAAGGCCTGACAACCTGGTACTGGGAAGTGTGGCTGGCAGACGCACCTGTGGATGAGGCTGGTCTTGCCCACGTAGAGGTCGCCAACGACAACCACCTTGGAGAGGTTGAGCCTGTGAGAAATGTGGTCGTGTTGCTCTCAGGCATGGTCACAAGAGCATCTTCACACACACAGGCCCTTCCTTCTCTGCGCGCTCCACCCGTGAGGACAGGGGACAGGCTACCTGCTGAAACACTCTGGGATGTCTGTCCCCATCCCAGGCCCTCGGAGGGGAGGGCAGGAGAGCCTGTGTTTGTTCTGGGAACTCTATTATCCCTGGGCTGTACCCCTGACCACGCTGAGCCCAAGTCCCTCATGTGAGAATTAGAATTGGGTATGATGAGAGGCTGAGGGAGCAAAGACAAGCCCCAAGTGGGGCTTCGTCCAAGCTGGGGGCGCATCTGGGAACCTGGAGTATGCTGAGTGTGTAGACACAGTGCCACTGCATAAGGGACACAGCACAGGGGGCAGGGTCCACACGTCTCCTCCCCTCCATGGGCTGCATGCCTGATGGGCTCCTGCTCCTTGTAAGCAGGCACTGCTTGACTGGGAACCCCACTGTTATCTGCTCCCTTGGGGGTGTCTACCAGGGCCAACCAGGCCGAAGGGCATGTCATGGACAGGATTTAGGTCTGCACGTCTGGACTGTGGCTTGAAGCAAACCGGCTGAGGTTCTCGGGCTCTCTGGGGACCCAGCTCATAGAGAGCAGCTGCATCTCATTCTGTGAGTGTCCTGTGCTCTGCGGCAGCATTCTTGGGACTGTGGATGATACCTAGAGTTCCTATAGCTCAAGTCAAAGGAGCTCAATGGGTAAACACCTGACCAGGCACTCCCTCTGCCTGCAGACGGCAAGAGGGCACCTCTGTGTCACCCAGTGACAGTGTGCACCTCACCTGCACATGTCTGTGAGGGCACAGGCTGTGTCTGCTCTGCTCCCAGGCGGCCTCTAGTTCTAGAACAGGGTGCCCCCGACTCTGCTTCTCAGAGGAAGGAGTAAAGGTACTGCCAAGGCGTTGGGAGTACCCTTTGTGTCTCAGTTTCCCCACCGTCCAATGCTCTTGTGAAGGGTCAGGGAGATAATCTGCATGAAGCACCTGGTATGGAACCAGTGCTCCCAAATCGGTGGCCATTACCCTCGTGCCACGACCGTGGCTGCTTCAGCCATTCTGACCTGACCTGAGCCCTGCCTCACTTTGAGTCTCCTTGGGAACCACAGAGCTGGGTCTCCACTGGGACCTCCTCATACCTGTGAGCCAGTCAACCCCCTGAGCAGACTGTGAGCTCCTCAGGATGATGGGCAAAAGCAGGCCCTCATGGCTGTTTGTTAAAGGAAGGAGTGAGTGTTGCAAGATCCCCATGCCAGGAGTGCCGGGTGCTGCCAAAGCAGGAGCAGGACAGGCTGCACAGCCTGTCCTGAGGAATTCAGAGAGCAAACTTGCAATCCTGTGAGATAAGTGTGTGGGGCACAGGAACACACAGGAGGGACACCTGCATAGCCCGGGCCGGGGACAAAGGTAGCGGGGCGGGAAGAGAAGGCCCCCAAAGGACCTCACACTATACTGAGACCTGCAGAGTAGGGAAAGATATTCCAGACCAAGGAAATAGACATAGGCTGAGACCTCGGGTTGAAAAATCATGTGCATGACTTAGTAAGAAACAGAAAAGCTGTTCTACATAAAAGAAGTAAGTCCAGTAACACCAGATAAAGCCCCATCGTCTTCAGGCCTATACTGAGTTGCACCGGTATAGTCTGTGCCTTTTATTTGTGCGTTCCCACACTCATTCATGCACTTATTCCCCCGACATCCTGCGTCCCATGCACTCACCCGACAGTCCCCGTGTTTCTGCGCTGGCAGGTGGCATTGACCTGCCCGTGGAAGTGCTCCTTAAGCTGCAGGCAGGCGGCAGGTGTGTACCACTGGCAAGGGAGAGACAGACAGACAGACAGACAGATGGGCACGTTATCCTGTGAAGCTGTGGCTCCATCACAGAGCAGGACAAGAGGTGGTGGCTTGCTTCCCAGCATTTCCTCCCCAAGCCTCATGGCTGGTAGTCTCATGAGCTTTCTCTGATTCCTCTGTCACACTTGTCAGAAGCTTTGAGACGCCAGGGTCTTGTGAGTCCTTAGGAGGAGCAGCAGGGGCTGGGCCAGACCACAGAGCCTAGGCAGGGACTTGGAGAGCTGGCTCTCGCCTGGGGCAGCTGTGCTCTTGCTGCAGGCATGTGTTTGCAGGTCTCTGTCCCCTCTGGTCCTTTTAGGGAGAGATGAGGGGTGGGCTGTAAGGGTCATTTTAGCTCAAAATCTTCCTATACCTTCTACAAATCAGTATGCCATTTTTGTTTTTTTAAATATGCATATATAAGGTACTTGCACTCGTCCATATTTCTTGGAAGGCAGAACTGGGCAGTGCTTTAACCCTCCGTCGGGTGCAACTGATCTCACAGATTTATTGCACACAAAGATGCCGCTACCCAGGCTGTGTCCCAGGGTAGGAGAAAGTCGGACCTCTGGAGTCAGGCACAGCCAGGTCAAGTCCTAGTTCCATCACACCCAGCTGTGTGACCTCAGTCAGCCCTCCCTAGCTCTCTAAGCCTGGGCGTCCTGCTCTGTAAAGGGGGTCCTTCGTCCCACGAGACCTGGACTGTTTTGTGCCAATCATACTTCCCTTCCTTTTGGCTCATTAGACACCAGTCTGTTATCCCTGGGTATCGCTGTCAGGCTCTGTATGGAAATAATTGCCTGGGCCTCTGATGAGGTGGAACATCCTGAGGGGATTGTCCACAGGTCTGAGGCAGCAAGGGTTTCTCTGTGGATGTATGGAGAGAGAAGCAACTGCAGGGGGGAAGGCACAAAAGGGAGGAGGAATGACTGCAGACTGAGATACCCAGAGCCTACTTTCACTCCTTCCTCCCTACCAGCCTGGGCACAGAACTCAAAAGATACGAAGACCATTCCATGGAGAGGATGTCTCCCTTCATGCCTGTCCCGAGTCACATGGAGGCAGCCGCAGAGAGCAGGATCTGATGTAGCCTTCCAGAGACATTTTTAGCGCATATATATATATATATATATATATATATATATATATATATATATTTTTTTTCTCCCCTTTCCTTTTTTCCACACATGGGAGTATGCTACACACAACTGCTCCATTCTTTGGATTTTTACTTAACAATTTACTTTGGCTCTCACTGCACACCAGCACCCGACGGGCGCCTCATTCCTCCTCACTTCTGTGTCAGGAAGTAACATTTTGCTATCTGAGCAGGTCTCCGTCAGAGGACATTTACGTTGTGTCTGACTTTCTGCTTTATAAATTGCTGCAACGCCTGGCTTTGAACGGCTGGATCAGAGGGTGGGGGCGTGTGTAGTGTTTAGAAATATTGCCCCACTGCCCCCTATGGAGGTTGTATTGATTCCTGCTGCAATTAATATTGAATTGTAATACAGATGGAAGAGAGCTGTGAGTTTTCAGCAGGAACTAAAGGCAGAATGGTAAGGGTGGAGAACCCTGCATTTGGTGTCAGGAAACTGGAGTGCTGGTTTGATAATCATTTTAAAAATAATGAGAACAACAGCAACCATCACTCAGGCAAAGGAGCTCCCATTTACGACGAGCTAGGCCCCCAACATGAGAGGAATTATCCTTAATGTATCAATGGCTCTGAGAGATTGAGTAATTTGCCCATGGTCACACAGCTTAATGAAAAAATCAGAATTCACACCCAGGACTGTCTGACTGCAAAGTCTGTGCCCTTAACCTTCATACCACGCTGCCTCCTTGTGTCACCCTTAACATGCTGGCCCACCTTGGGCAAGTCAGTGCTTAAGTCTCCCAACTTCTCAAGAAGTCTGGTAAGTCCTTGGGGTCTGTCAGTGAGGGACTGACCGCTCCGATTCACCTGCTTTGTTTCTGGTGGTAAGTGCAGGTGGGGAAAGCTGGATGTGGATGTGGTGTCAGGAGAGCAGTGCACACATAAAGGGCTGGCCCAATGACTCTCTACCTTAGGGAAGCTGGCGATGATGCGGTCCCGGCTCACAGGGGGCCCCAAAGGCATCAGGGAGGACTTCATCCTTCCAGAGAGTCCTGTAGATCCAATCAGGGGAAACAGAGTTAGGGAGCTCTGCCAATCCCCAGAGACTCACCCACAAGTTTTTGCCTAACTTTTTAGTAGCTTTAAAAACAGATCCAAGCCTCCTTCTCTGTCAGGAGTATAGGCCAGAGGTCATCATCTCTTTCACTCTGTAGGCAGTACGGTGGGGGTGGGGGGGGCCAGGCCTGCTCCACCCTGCCTGGGGGTCCCCCTGTCAGGTCTCCAACCAGGAGTGGCCCCTCTCTGAGCTTATCCCTGGGTGGGAGGCACACCACAAACATTAGGTTGTATATCTCAGCACAGATACAAGAGGTAGAGTGGGGAAGGGTCCCTGCTCCTCATCTAAGGGATAAAGGCTCTGTGGAGGGGGAGGAAGGGGGGTGGCTAAGGTTTCAGCTCACAGGCCTGTCACCCCACCCAGGGCCTGGCCCCTGACGCTTATTCAACAGCCCGGCCTCTCCTTCTCGGTCTGCCCTCTCTCCCCACTAGGGTGGCCTTGACCGAGGGTTGTTGTCCTTCTCAATCTGACACCGATCTCCTTCAGGATCAGCACGGGCCTGGCCCAGGGTGGGAATTCAGGAAATGATGGGGCCCCCGAGCCGCGGTGGGAGGTGGGCGGGGGCGCGGCGTCCTCCTGACCCCGGCCTCGGAGACGCGCTCTCACGGAGATGGGCCGAGTGTGGGACACAGGGTTGGCTGACTCACCCGCAGCGGCTTGGGAGGTTCGGGGTTCCGCGCGGCTTGGTCTGGCAGAGAGGGCGGCAGAGAT
The DNA here is from genome assembly GCF_001890085.2 of Hipposideros armiger. NCBI lineage: Eukaryota > Metazoa > Chordata > Mammalia > Chiroptera > Hipposideridae > Hipposideros > Hipposideros armiger. Next base: position 1,759,887 of record NW_017731793.1, read on the forward strand.
CACCAAGGCAACGAGCGCCACGCGGGACCGGCGGGCATCTGACGAATCCTGGACGTCTGGGGCGGGGTCTGGGTGGGGCTTGCAGCGGAAAGAGTCCCACCAAGCGCCCAGAGCGGTCACCATAGCAACCAAAGCCTCGAGGTAGTCGCGGGCTCCAGACACCGCTGCTGCTTGGACGCGGCCCGAGCGCCGGCGATCACCATTGGTAACGAAGGCGGGGCCGGATAAGGGGAATGTGGGCGAGGTCAGGTCGGCTAGGGTGGAGCCTGGGCTCCAAGGGCGGGGTCTGGGCGGGGCTGACCGTGGAGAGAGACTCGCCCACTGGACGGACCTTCCTGACAATCACCATAGCCGGAAGGGGGAATGGCTCAAACTGGTAGGGATTATGTGGAGTGTTTAAATATTTATTTTCATAATATATTAAATATGATTTTTTTTCTAGGTATCTAAATATTTCGTGTTTTTCATTAAATATTGGTATGCAAGGATCTTGAAGACCCCTTGACATCTTTCTCTCACATCCCATATCTGATCTAGCAGTAAATTCTGTAGGTTATACCCTGAAAATTTGCCCAGTATCCTCTATTTGCCTCCCACTTCCAAGGCATCATCTCTCCCCTTAACTGGTCTCCCTGTACACTCTTGCCACCGTACTATTCCTAGTTCAGCAGGATCTCCTGTTAAAACACAGATCGGATCACGTCAATCCTCCCTTCCAGACCCTCCAATGTCTTCTCATCGTTCTCAGATTAATAAAATCTTTACAATGACCCAAGAGGCCCCACGTCATTTGTCCTGGCCCCATTTCCTCTCTTAAGTCATTTCCTACTGATTACCGTCCTCCCTCATCCCATCCCACACTTGCTCCAGTGGTCCCTTGCTGTTCCTCCAACAGGCCAGGCACTGGGGTGTTTGCACTGGCTGTTCCCTGGGCCTTGCAATGCTCTTTCCTCAGGTATTTACATTGCACTCTCTAGATGAGGCCTCCCCTAAGCACCTTCTTTACAATTGTAGCATCCTCCCAACTCCTTATTCTGCTCTATTTCTCCCAGGCACTTACTATTTTCTAACATATTATATAACTTATTGTTTATTGTAATTGTATATCTCTCTCCACTGAAAGCGATGAGAGCAGGGATTTTTGTGCTTAGTCATCAATGTGTCACATTGGTTGAACAGTATCTGCACATAGCAGACATTTAGTGAATGCTAAGTGAACGGATATTAAATTTAAAAAAAAAAGGAAAGCACAGTGTTTGAAGTACGCTGCCACAACATTAAAAAGTGAATGAATCGTATTTACTTGTTTAAGTTGAGCTTATCTCTGGAAAGAGACCAGTGGTTGCCACAGGTGTGGATAACCTGCTGTCTGTGGACCGAAGGAGACATTTTACTTTCATACTTTTTGGCTTTTCCTCTATATGTATATATTGCCTGTTCAATACATAACTCAAATGGAAATAAATAATTTGGAATACAGAATACAATGACATCCTACAACTCTGGCCCTTCCAGGTCAGCTCTGATGTATTTTGGTGTGCTTCTATCCTTTGAGTCTTTCCTGCGGGCACCTCCTTCTGTCTGCAATCATGGCATAAGAGCTCTTGCTGTAGCATTGGCATTTGATTGGAGTCCAGCACCCTGCAGAGGCAAAGGATGGACGTGCTTACCATTTAGGGATCTTATTCTGCATTGTTCTGAATCTAATGGTGCCTGAATATCATATGCTGGCTTCTAGAGCTCATGCTACAAAATTAATTGCTGTAATTAATGGCTGTTTAAAAACTGACCAGAGTCACTGAGCTCTTGTGAGCTAGTTTCTATTTGGAGGGTGAGGCATGTGGGGCTAGATGGTCTCCAGAGGTGCTTGTAAGACGGTGTAATAACAAAAAAATGAGACAGCAGTTAGCTTTGGAGGGGAGGATGGGATATGGGAAAGGGAAAGGGGACACAGGCATTGATAATATTCTGCGAGTGAATTCACAGGTGGTTATTATATTTTTATGTTTCACAAATTAATATATATGCTATATAGATCATTATATATATATTCTAAAACATCAAAAGGAGATGAAAAATAATAAAATTGGGGCCAGCTGGATGGCTCAGTTGGTTAAGAGAGCAAGCTCTGAGCAACAGGGTCGCTGGTTTGATTCCCACACGGGCCAGTGAGTTGCACCTGAGCTGAGCTGCCGCTGGGTGGCAGGATGGCTCAGCTGGTGAGAGCGTGCACTCTTAGCAAAAAGGTTTCCAGTTCGACTCCCGCATGGGATGGTGGCTACGCCCACCCACAACTAAGATTGAACATGGTACCTTGAGCTGAGCGGCCACGAGCTGCTGGCGGCTGGCCGGATGGCGACTGGACTTGGAGCTGGGCTGGCTGCGCACTCCACAACTAAGATTGAAGGACAACTTGGCTGTTCCCCTTCCCCAATTACCTGAATAAAAATCTTAAAAAAAAAAAGAAAGAAAAGAAAAGAAACATAATAAAATTGAAAGACAATTGAAAAAAAAAAAAAAGACTGTGTACACAGATTCTGAGAGGCCCCCGGTTCCAGTTTTGAGAATCTATTTGATTCAGTTCCCCGACTGCACAGGTAAGGAAACTAAGGCTCACACAATCAAAATGCTTTGCCTAGTGAGTTAGAACTAGAATTGGAACTCAGATTTCCTGACTCCCAGCCCAGTGCTCTCCATATCACCTTCCGTAAAAAGCAAGGATGCTCAGGGTTAGAGAGACCCGTCATGACTTGGTCCTTTTAAGGACAGCAGTAGGGGACAGATCTCTGCATCACAATATGGGATCCTTGATACACAGATCTGAGTCAGTTATCTTCATTTCAAAGCTAAATGTGCTGGAGGCTGATGCTTGGTACCTTTGTTAGTGAGTTTCATTGCTAAGGGCTCAGGCCTCGGGGATGAACTTATGTGAGTTGCTCCACCTCCTCCTATGCTGCAGCTAACTCAGCTATAAAATGGACCTATTTATTATACTTCAAGGCTTGTTGTAAGGATCACACAAGATGGTGAAAGTGCCTTGTAGATTAGTATAAAGCTTGATTCAAGTCAATTACTCGTTCATTTATTCTACACTTACTGAACGCTTCCTGGCATATTCCTGGCATGCGAGAGGCAAGTAAACAAGACTGACATGGCCTCCACTGTCAGGGAAGTTGATGTAGGCAGCAGGAAACTGAGAAGTAAATAGAGAGTTAGGGGAGGGAAGTGTGCCAACGAGATAATTAAGCTATGGATCACTTAATAACTTGGAGTTGGGGAGAAGATAGGCTTCATGGAGGAAGTGTCCACCAAGTTGTGTCCTGCAGGACGAAGAGGTGGTCAGTGTTACAAGCAGCCCAGGCTGCAGGGAAGAGTTGGCTATTTGGGGTATTAAGAGAGAGTCCAGCACAGCTGGAGGAGACCATCACCCAGGGTCTTGAGTGGTAGGCTAGAAGTTTGGACTCTGTCCTGAAACCAATGGGGAGCCATGGAGGGTTTTATGCAGGTGATGACTGGGTCTGGCTTGCTTTCAAGAACAATTGCTCCAGTCAGCAGTGTGTTGGGTCCACTACAGCGATCTGTGTCATTACCAGGCAGTCAGCCTGCAAAGCAAGGAGCATGGAGCCTGGGCTAGGCAGTCCAGGGATCAGGCCTGTGTGACCTGGGGGAAGCTGCTGAACCTCTTTGAGGTTACTGTCTGTGAACTGGATAATGTTATCACCTCACGGGGTTACTCTGAGGATTAAAGGCTTGCAAAGTGTTCAGTACAGAGGTCTAAACGAACAAAGCTGAGCCGCCTTTGTTCCTCCACAGTAACCCTGCAAAGTATCGCTGTTGCCACGTTACAGCCGGCCCTAGCCTGGAGCTATTCACGCCTGCGCGGTGGGCGCCAAGTGTGCGGAGCACGGCGCTTGGGAGGCCGCCGGAGTCACCTGGCAACTGGGTCGCCTGGCAACGGGCGTGCACTACGGGGACCGCACGCGCTGAGGCAGGTGAGCGGGCGGTGGTCGGACGGGGGTCCGGGACAAGGGGCCCCCAGACCTATCCAGTCCGGCTCACACGGGGCCCGCTTCCTCACACACCAAGGCTCTCTTATCCGCGGCCGGACTCCCGCAGCCCATGCCCCTTGGAGGAAAGCAGGCCCCTCTCTCAGGGCCCACCGGCCCCTGCAAAGGGAGCACAAATTGGAAATGGTCCTGTCAGTCCCAACCTGGCTTTACCTCCTCCGCTTGTCACCTGGTGCCTGGAATCAGAGTGTGGCTCACCTCTTTTACTGGAGTAGATTCCTATAGAATTGGGGCCTGTCACTGTCATTAAATGTGAAAACAACAACCGCCACCATAATTACCACAACCAATATATCTGGAGCCCTTGTGTGCCAGGCTCATGAGTATCAGTTAATATCCCAACTCTGGGAGGGAGGGAAGAAAGTGCTATTATCATCTGCCTTTGCAGCTGTAGAAGGACACAGATATTGGAAGTAACTTGTCAAGGGTCACCCATGATCTGGGTCTGGAACCCGTTCTTAATTACTAATCTACACACTGCCTATAGTTGCTCGAAGTGTGTGTGTGTGTGTGTGTGTGTGTGTGTGTGTAATAAAAATAATTCACCCTTTAATCTTAATTCCTTTTTTTTTTTTAGATTTTTTTTAAAATTGGGGAATTGGAGAAGGGAACAGTGTTGGAGAATTGGGGAAGGGGAACATTGTGTTTTCCAGGACCCATCAGATCCAAGTCAAGTTGTTGTCCTTCAATCTTAGTTGTGGAGGGCGCAGCTCAGCTCCAAGTCCAGTCACAGCTTTCAATCTAGTTGGGAGTTGGGGGGGGCGGTGCAGCCCACCATCCAATGCGGGAGTCAAATCGGCAACCTTGTTAAGAGCACGCGCTCTAATCAACTGAGCCATCTGGCTGCCTGCCCATCGGCAGCTCAGCGGCAGCTCAGCTCTGGCACAGCTCAATGGCCCATGTGGGAATCGAACCAGCAACCCTGTTCCTCAGAGTCTGTGCTCTAACCAACTGAGCCACCTGGCCACCCCCCTTAATTTCTTTTCTGTGAATGTGTCAGAGCATCTGAATATGGGTCCCTGATGGGTGAACGAGCTGGACCCGGATTTGAATATCAGTTCCTAGCCTTATCAGTTCTGTTACCTCCTGCAAGCTCCTTGCCCCTAAACCTCAATTTCCTCATTTGTAAAATGTGGATAATACAAGTCCCCTTCTTCTGGGGTAGTTGATTTAGATACTAGCTGGCACAAGATAAGCACTAAATGTAGTCACCATATTAGTGTTTATCTCTTTGGCGCCTTTGACCAAAGGCCCAGCCTGTAAAGTGTGGGTGGTTTCTTCCGTCATTAAGCATGAGAGAACTCTGGAGTTTGCAGTTTGGACTGCTACTTACCTTCACTGTGACCTTGAGCAGATCCATTCATTGCCCTCAGCCTTAGTTTGCGCATCTGTAAAATGGATGTATAAATATCCACCTGGCTGCCCTTATATTTTTGAGGATCAAATGAGAAGTAGCTTCTAAATCACAGTAATAATAATGACAACTTTTTGGGTTCTTTTAATCAGCGGTTTCTACAGAGCTTCGTTTTGAAAGCTAGCGAGTCACCCTCTGCCGGTGTGGAAAGATGGCTCATGCCCGGATCTCTATGTACCGTCTCCCTGACATCAACCCCACCCAAGCTGCCATTGCCTATGGCTGCCGGGCCCTGCCCAAGCTGAATGAGGAGCTGCAGTCGGAGGACCTGCTGACAAGGCAGAAAGCCCTCATGGCTCTATGTGACCTCATGCATGACCCAGAACATGTCTACATTGCCATCGACATAGGTGAGAATGTCACAGCCCAGGTGACCGCGACTGGGGTCTGGATGGCTTGAGGTGGGAGGAGCTGAGGTGACCTGGCCCCGTCACAACACCCCTCCCAGCTGGTCAGTCAGTCCTTGTGGGACGCTCCCAGCGGCCAACCCAGAGCCACAAACCAGACTCTCTGCTATGACTCAACCAAGTGGCCACAAATTCACCGAATAGCCCTGTTTATTTGTTTCATCCACAAGGCTGTCACAAAATATAGGCACCTACCTACTGAAACCACACATGTATCTGGGACCCCTGTCCCTTGTTTCTCACGCTCCTAATTACCAAAATGAGAGTTGAGGTGAATGTAGTGGCACATGGTTGCACCTTTCTCAGATCAGGTACATGATGGATGAGTTGTCACTTCTCCCTCCAGCCTTAGCTGAAGGGCTGGTTTAATTTCAGAGGCAGCAATGGTCCTGTCATGGCCTTGGACACCAGGTGGGGCTTCAGTAATAAAGGTTGCTATTTAATGAGCTTGACCCTGACCCAGCACCACCCCACATGCAGTGCCCATGTTATCTTTAGTCCTCATAACACCCGCCCTGGGAGCAGAGGAGAATCTTCAACCAACAGGTAACAAATCTGAGACTCAGAGAAGGATGTAAGGCTACGGTGGCCCAAGCAATAAATAAAGCAGGATTTTTATTTGCTCAATCTGGCATTCCCGGATGTAGCCCAATCGAGGGTACATAACTCTTCGGGGACAGGGTTGGAATTGGATCCCTGCTCTCTCCAAATGAAAAGCCCATTCTCTTAACCCCATGGTGAACTGTGAGAGAAGGCACTAGTAGGAAGTGTACGAGGGGCTTAGGTGAAACAGTCTCTGGATGTGAGCACACAGAGACCCCTGCAGTGACTCTGAAATACTTCCTAACTGTAAAGATTCCCCTGCATCCCGAACTCTGGTAATCTCTTGTTGCCTGATGGTGGCTCACCTGTTGCCTTCTAGGTTAGTTGATTTCTGAGACTGGTAAATATTAAAAGGTTTTTCTGCTTTGCAGGCTGCTTGGAGAGCCTGAAAGCTTTGCTGAAGGATACTAACAACATGGTTCGGATCAAGGCCACCGAGGTGCTGTGCATCATGGCGACTCATAACGTGGGCAGGTGGGCAGCTGTCTTTGGAAACCAATGTCAGGCTTTGGAGCCACACCCCACCCCTAGGTGGCATGCCCTTGAATGACCTTGAGGACTCTGATTTTTGTCTGTAGCACAGTTCTTTGGCTGGACTTCTTTTTGGCCAGAATAGGTCTCTGGAGTGGTTTTGGTTGCTTCTGTGGCGGCCTAATGTGGCCCTCTGCTCTAAGCCAGCTTTTATATTAGTTTCCAGCTCTGAGCGTCCCTCTTTGAAGGTAGAAAGAACGTTCAGGCCCCACAACAATTTAGCCTTTACCTGTGACAATTTAACCTTTTTTTGGCTCTTTATGGGGACACCAGTTCCCTCTCCCAGACTCCCATAGGGCCTATGGCTTTGGCTCCTGTTCGCTCCCATGTACATGTTAAGACATCAGCCTCAAAGTGCACACCTGGTCTGGGCTGGTGGCTTCAAACCTGCTCATGGGTCTTCTAGGTTTCTGGCATCTGAAAATGTCCCTTTCCTGTGTAAGCACAGTTTTGCATTTTACTTTTTTTTTTTAAAGTAGTTCGTCTAGCATTTTGGTTAGGAGTGTGTGTGTGTGTGTGTGTGTGTGTGTGTGTGTGTGTGTGTGGTGGTGGTGGTAGTGGTAGGGTCAGAGGTGCCTTCCCACATCAGCTCAGTTCACTCTCTTGACCTGGGACTACTAGTTTTACTTTGTATTAAAAACAGATCCAAAAATCACAAAGAGCCCTCAAGCCCTGCCAGGAACCACTGCCAGTGCGCACATGCCCAGCAAGGAGGGAGGCATAGTGATAATAACAGTGATGACAGACGGCACCGCAGGGGCAGGGTACTCATTGTCTGTGGGCGTGTTTGCTGTAAACAACAGGCACCCCTTCAGAGACACTTCACATCCTTTCAGGGGTGTCAGGGAGCCTCACAAAACTGAAGATCTCTCAGTCCTGTCTCTCCCCAAACATTCAGAGCCTCGGTGACCTCATCGGCACCTGCTCGTGGGGAAGGGAGTTAAAGGAGTTAACGCAAGTGAAGTGCTCAGCCTGGGGACACCTCGGAAATGTCCACCCCACGTTGTCCTGGGTGTCCGCTCCTCTCTCTGGAGACTGCTGCCTCCCTCTCCCCAAAGACCATTCTCTGAACTCACGCATTCGCTTGCTCAGGGCCATCTCCAGCCAGCCACCTCAGTCTCTCAGTCCCCTTGTCCTCCCAGCTCCCTGACTTCTCTCTGGGTTCTGATTTTAAGTCCTTGGAAGGGGGTGTGACCAGCCGATCGTGTGTGAAGGTGCTGCGAACAGGGTTGCGTATGAAGAGGTCGTGCCACAGGGAGACTCAAAAGTGAGTCTTTTTTTTAAAAAGTGAGATGATTGTAGAAAGTTTTTGCATGCAGATTCGTTCATTAGGCTTTGAATCCTTGCACTACTTTAAAGAAACCAAAACTGCAAATTCACACACACCAGGAAGGGCAGACCAGTGCAGGGGATAGCGAGGTGGGTGTGGCCACAAGCCCTGGGGGTGGGTGGTGGTGGGCTGTCCTGTTCTCTCCTGCTCTGTGTCCTGGCAAGACTCCTGGTGGAGTCTCACCACACCCATCTGAAAAAGACCCAAGGACTGTGCTTTGGGACCTTAGGGGCACAGAGGAACAAAGCATTTCTCCTTCTTCCTACTCCTCTATTCTCTTTCTGGACCTGAGATAGGTGAGGGGTGACAGTCACTGAGAGAGATGTTTGTACTTGGGTGATTAGAAGGAAACTATCAGCCCAGTGAGGGTGATGGTAGGTTTGTTTAGCACCACTAGGAAGTCTGGGCAGGGGAGGAGGGTTCCAATCTGTGGCTGTGTTATCAGGATGTGGCTGAAGAAACTGTCACTGACCAAGGACCTGATGCCTCCTGGCCACACACTCCTTCTGTGTCCTCTACAAACCCTCATACTGGTCTGCGTGACGCACTTGTCCAAAACCCCGGTTGGCTCCAACACACCACATTGGACAACGGGCCAAAACTAACCAGGGATGACTTCTGAAGTTTGCCCAGCTCCAGTGGTGATCTTATAACTAAAACCCGTAGCTCTCAGAGCCTGTCAAGCTCTAAGTAACTAACTGCCCATGTTGAAACCCTTCTGCCCTTTTGTATCCACACAAGTAGTGATGGACAGGGGGATGAGGATAGAAGCCTGGGGCTTGGTATCTTGTCACCCTGATACATTAGTTCATATGATAGCCCCCACACAGGAGGGCCTCTCAGGTGGCCTGGCTCCCCCTGGCCCCCTCTTGATCTCCTGCTGGTGAGTGGGGCAGATACCCTAATAGCAAACAGCAGATTTATAAAGCAGGAGTGACATGGAGTGGGTGACTGGGCACTGACTGAAGAGGCTCAGACACCTCAGTGCAGGTGGTCAGGGAAGGCCCCTGCAACTTGGGTGTCCCACTATGATTTTCTTCTCTAAGAACAACTCAGCACTCACCATATGGTTAAGTCCCGGCCAACACAGCAGAAACACAGTTGGTTGGGCACTTCTTGTGCATTGTGCACTGGGCAAGGACCTCATATTGAATTCTCACTGACTCAGCCTTGAGCGATGTGACCAATGAAGTCCTCTTGACAGATGAGATTTGGTCTTTAGTTAGTTGGTTAATTGAAATAGTTTAAAAAGCCAGGAATTGAAGACATTGTATATTCCCTTTAAATTTTAAACAGTTCATTTTAACACAAATGATTAGGTAGCATTCATCAATCCCTGTGTGCCACCCAGGCCTTTTCTTGGATATGAGCCCACTGGTGGTTGTTTCCCGTCATCTTTTTTGCTTAAACCATACCTGTAACATCATCTAATTTGCAGCTTTGGTTTCTTTTCACATAGAGCAAGAACTCAAGACATTAATGAAGTAATCTGCATGCAAAAATCTTCTATGCTCTTTTACAATCATCTCACTTCTTTTAGAGACTCACTTTTGAGTCTTCGCAAAGCATTCAACTTGGTTTTCATACGGAAATTTAAAAAAAAAACAACCTCTTCTCTCATCTAATTGGCTTACCTAATATTTCATTAACTTATATAATTATAACAACAAGCATAACAGGCATACCTAGTTTTGAAGGTAAGCAACTGGCTGCCGGCAAGCTGGCAACTCCACTGGGAGAAGAGGGAGGGGCAGCGAGCGGCTCACTGTCCTGAAGCATCAGTGCCGGGCAGGTGAAGAGAGGTGGTCAGCTCAGCCGGCAGCGCGGGGGAGATCGGTTACAAGCTTCCGCTGCCTCATCTCCATTCTACAGATGATAGAAGTGAGGCTCAGAGGAGTGAAAGGAAGGACCAGGGCACAAAGAACTCAAATCAGAGTCCTAGCTAGGAAGGGGCAGAGCTGTGACTCTTTCCACCACCACACAAGGCACTCTGCTCTCATGGCCTAGAAGGATTCCAGAACGTGTGGTCTACCTCTGGCCTTTGTCTTCTCTCAGGTAGCCAGAGGGATGTGGTCTGCACCAGCCAGCCACGGGTTCAGACTACAGGTCGGGGGTGAGGGTGGGCAACTGACCCTTGGTTCTTCCTGGGTCCTCTCCAGGCTTGGCCTTAGTTGTGTCTAAATATGACGTCTCTTCCCCAGAGAAGGCTTTTTGAAGCATGACATCATTGTTGCCCTGTCCTTCCTGCTGAACGACCCCCAGACAGCCTGCCGGGAAAACCTACACTTGGCATTCAAGCACCTGGCTCAGCTGCCTTCAGGTAGGCTTTCAGTGGGCACTTGGGCGGCCCCGTTGTCTCCTCTCCAGGTCAGGTGTGTGCTACATGCAGATCACAGTCTACAGCACATTCTAAAAAAAGTTATGCTTTAATTAAGGTACAACATACATATTAAAAAGGCACCAATCATACATGAACATTCGGTTAAGTTGTACTAAGCGAACATGCTGCCGAACCACTACCCAGATCAGAACATATGTAGTATCGCCAGCTCTCCAGACTTCCCACATGCCCCATACCAGTTACTGCCCATCACCCAAAGGTAAACAATATCTTTGATTTATAAAACCATAGATTAGTTTATGCCTCTTTTTAAATTTCACATAAGTGGAAACATACGACGTCTGACAATTAAGTTCGTGAACTTGTTGCAACGATGTTGCTAACCTTTTTTGCTATGAGAGGGATTATTCATTATGAATTTGTACCAACTGGACAGTTAACCAAATTTACTATTTGGATGTGCTGAGAAGGCTGCGTAAAAAAGTTAGACGAAGATGACCTGAACTTTTCACCAACCGGTCATGGCTCTTGCATCATAACAATGCACCAGCTCACACGGCACTGTCTGTGAAGGGAGTTTTTAGCCAGTAAACAAATAACTGTATTGAAACACCCTCCCTACTCACCTGATCTGGCCCCCAATGACTTCTTTCTTTACCTGAAGATAAAGGAAATATTGACCAAAAAAAATATTGATAAAAAAACGAAAGACATTTTGATGACATTCAGGACATCAATGGTAATACGACAACAGCTCTTATGGGCATTCCAGAAAAAGAGTTCCAAAATTGCTTTGAAGGGTGGACTAGGCACTGACATTGGTACATAGCTTCCCAAGGGGAGTACTTCAAAGGTGACCATAGTGATATTCAGCAATGAGGCATGGAGCACCTTTCCTAGGATGAGTTTGCAAACTTAATTGTCAGACCTCATACAGCATGTAATATTTTGTTTCCAGCTTCTTTTGTTCAACATTTTGTCTCTGAGATCCACGTATGTTTATGTATTACTGACTTTTGCTGATTTGCACTGGAGTGTGGTATTTTCATTATATGCGTATACTACAGTTTATTTACCCACTAAATAATATAGTTTATTATTCATTGCTGCTGATAAGACATTTGGACTGTTTCTAACGTATGGCTGCCAAGACTAGAGTGGATATAAACATTCTTAAAAGTGTCTTTGGACATTGAATACTGTTCTTTTGAGATACACCTAGGAGGAGAATTGCTGGGCATAAGAAAAGTTTATGTCCAGCTTTAGAGGGTACTACAAATGATTTTGGAAAATGTAATAGTTATACTAATGTACATTCCCACCAGTAGTGGATGAGAGTTCCAGGCGCTCTATATCCTCACCCACACTTGCTCCTTCCTGTATTTTTATTTTAGCTATTTTGGTGAGTTGTTTTTAATTTGTATTTCCCTGGTTATTGTAATCCTGTAAATGTCCTCTTTTGTGAGGTGCCCTAGCGCTGTGTTTTAAGGATTAAAAGGTCCTTTCCCAAAGACCACTCCTCCCTCTGTCTCAACATACCCTCCCTTCCCAGCCCAATTCCATGCAGAGTACAGGGTACTAGCCACCGGCTGACTGAAGCTAGAGGGCTGAGATTTGTGTCAGATTGACATCGCCCGGTCACACGATGCAATGAGCATTTTAAAGGAGGCGCTCATTCAAAGAGACATGATACTAAGCCTTAAAGGGGATGCCTCAAGGCAGACAGATAGACTTTGTGGCCCAGTAGTCAGACAGACCTGGGTTCTTTCTGGCCTGCCCCTTGTTCCCTGAGTGCCTCTAGACAGGTTATTTTATTGTCTCTAAAATGAGGTTGATAGTACCTGCCTCAAGGCCTGAAGCGAGGGTCAAGTGAGAAGATGCTCACCAAGCATGTAGGCCAGTGACCCCCTTTACAAGTGTGCCGTAAACATTGAGGGCCAGGTGTGACCACTCCCCAAATTAAGGCCCCAGAGAGAAATGATGACAAGGATAGGATCAGGTGCAGAGAGGCAGGTCGAATGAGCAGAGCCCTGGGGAGGGGGTGCCGGGTGTTGGGGGACATGCTAGGCTGGACAGCAGAGCCCCCTGGTGGTCTTTTTAAAAAGCCCACCCTATCCCCTGGCTTGCAGAATCATCTCTGGGGCTCTGTGGGTGGGCTCTGCACACACCTTTCTCAACCAACCCTTGGCTGACTCTCCTGTGTGGCCATGGTTTGAGAGACACTGAGATAATGGGGTGTCTCTGTGGAGGACCAGAGCCCAGTGCTGAGCCCTGTGCTCACCATGCAGGAGCCTTTCAAGCATTCAGAGAAGTAGAGAGATGATGATAGTGAACATCAGGTACCATCGCCCAGCTTTGCTAAATCTTAATGTTCAACCATATTTCACATGTGCTCGAGATTCTTGTTCAAAAAACCCCAAAAAACAGTCCAAGCCCCCTGTGAACCTCCTCCACCCAGCACCCTTTCTCCTCTCCTCCCTGGAGCCACCAATAATTTGGTGACTATATCCCCAATGCATGTCTATTTTTACCACACATATAATTAGATATAGATCTTTCCTTGCATGTTTTCAAATGCTATGTAAATGGATCTTGCTGTCTGTATGTCTTTGCTACTTAAAAACATTGGAAAGTTGTAATTCTGAAATTTATCCGTGTCATACCATGGGCTCTGTTGCATTATGGTAACTGCGGCACGTCCTTCCCCAGTGTTTGGATGTAATGCTTACATGTAACATACGCACCCCTGCCCCGCTGACTGGCATGCCAGGTATTTCTGCTCCTGGCATTTCTGCTCAGGTTTTCCTGGAGTCCCTGCAGGGCCTCCACTGGAGGAGGGCGTCATGGGGCACGGAGCCTGCAAGCCTTCAGCGTGGTCCAATATCGCACTTCTTCCCAAGCCATCCAGCTGCGTCCTCTCCAGCAACCTGACTGACCTGTGCCAAGTCACTGCTGTGTGGCGTTGTTGTCATCTGTGACTGGGAAAGGGGGCAGCTTTTCTCTGCCTGGTGCCGCCTCAGCTTCCTGAACCGCCCAGTGCCTCCTGGGAGTCTGAGCCCATTCTGCTGAGTTGCTTTTTCTTTTTTGCCATTTCTTATTGATTTGAGGGAGTGTTTCATTTATTCTGCGTTCCAACCCCTTGTTGGTTATACACATTGGCAATGCCATTTCCCGGGCTGGTTGTGTGGCTTTTCACTATTTGTTTGTTTACTCATCTATCTGTCCAGCTGTTTTTCATTTGAATATAGTCAGTTTCATCAATCTTGTGTGTGTGTGTGTGTGTGTGTGTGTGTTAAGAGAACTTGGTGCTGTATAAGAGCTCATGAAGATATTCTGCCATATTTTCTTCTAAAAGTATAAGAGTTTTGTGCTTCATGTTTAGCTTGTGAAGGTCCCTGGAACAGGTTTTTGTTCTGAGGTGTTCTTGTCTAGCTCTTGCCAGGCCAACCCTGTCCTAATTATAAAAGCTCTATGGTAATCTGGGGTCTGGTGGACAGGTCCCACCCCCTCCGTTTCCTCCCTGCAACATTTTCTGGAATCTACAAGCTCTGGGTGTACCTTGGAACAGGGGGGCTATGGTTCTGACACGCCTCATTTAGGGCCCCGGTGGTGAACCTCGACCTTGTCCACAGGATTTCCTGGGCACTGCTCATTGTCTCTGATGTCCCCAGAAGGGAGGCCTGGGACACTCTGGTGAAGGACATGTGGCAGTGAGGGGAAAGGTGAGGAGGGATAGCTGAAGGGAGGAAGGGAGACATGCAGTGTGGTGGGCGCCCCAGGAGGTCTGTCTGGCGGGGGTGTTCTCAGTGCCATGGATTCTGTGTTGGCCGATGTGGCTGTGTCATTAGGGGTGTTCTCACGGGGTCTCAGGGTGGGGTGAGGGCATCTGTGTCAGCGACTCTGCTCTTATCAGCGTGTCACCTCAAGCATGAGTAGCAACTGGTAGGTAGCCTGGGTGCCTGCGTGGTTTGGCCGGACAGTCTATACTCGGGGCTTGGCCAGTTCTCATACTGGTGGTTATTGGTATGGGTTTTCTATCCACGATGACACCAAAACGCACCCTCTGAACCTGGTGGAGTGCTTGGCATGTGGTTGGCACTCAACAAATATTGGTTGTGTATGCCATATTTTTAAAGATCATTTATCGATTGTTTTCTTGCTGCATTTCACTCACTCACTCACTCACTCACTCACTTCTTCGTTTGCTTGACAAATTGTTGGGGCATCATGGTGGGGAACGGAGGTCTTCCCTCTGAGTCTTTGCACCTGGACGGTTCTGGCTTGCTATGTGGTTTCCCCGAATACCCAGCAGGTGGTGCTCCAGGACTGATGATGGCTTGACTGGGCTCTGCTGTGATCTCAGGTCCCAGGGTGGTGCCCTGTCAGGAAGGAGGAACCAGGATTGCAGAGGCAAACGCCACGCAGAGGCTGCCAGCCCAGGCTCTCCGTTAGCTGGGCCCTGAGTGCCCGCCTGTGATTCTGGTGGGAGCTTGTCTCCTTGCCTGCTTCTACTAACCCTGTCTGGGGACAGGTCTCATTTGGCGGGCAGGTGTTCGGCTCCGATGCTGAAATTGAGGAGTCTTCTGAAACCGGATTTTGGGCTGTGGCTGAACAGCCTAGAGACCCCGGATGTGTCCCCCTACCAGCCCCACTGTCCATGGTCCAGGCCCCCTTTGGCCCTCTCTCTGACCTCAGTCCTTGTCTGTCACACCTGGGAGTCTGGCCCTGTCCCTGTGCTGGTCTCTGAGCCACTGGCTTCAGCCTGGGCTTGAGGGTGATGTGGAGGTGGAGGCAGGTGCCCTCCCCGCCGAGAGGAGAGCACCAGCCAGGTAGAGGAGGGGGGAAAGGGGCAGAGACCATACACTCAGGCCTCTCCTGTGGAGACTGGCTCCTTGGCCTCGGAAAAGAGCAGGGCTGGGCTAGGGAGGGACAGTGCACCGTGGGGGGAGATGTCTGGATGCAGGTCTGATTCTGGTAGTTTTGAGGTGCAGGGGGACACCCCTGGAATTATATACCATCTGGACTAGAGAGAAATCGGGATTGCTGTGTCCAGGGGAAGCTGAAGCCATAGCAGTAGCAGAAGTCTAGGTCGAGTGGCTGCTGGAGAAGCAAAACGGGGTGCTACTCCCTTTCCGCAGCTCACAGTTCTGCCGGGTAAGGTGGCCCGGGGCAGCCTCCCCACCTCAGGGTGGAGGTACGGGGCTGGCTGCCCCAGAGGGGGGGCCTTTCCTTTCTCATTTGCCTCAGGTCCGGGGCCACCTGGGCCCTGGGCACACCCTCAGGCTGACTGTCTTTGAGGGCAGTTGCCTCCTTCCTGGACTTAGCAAAAGATGACACCCACCAATGATGACGCTGTCCACTTGAGTCCCAGCCTGCTGCACCTTCTAGATGCCTCCTCTCCCCTCACCCTCCCCAGCCACCTTCCCCCACCCCCACCAGCCAGGAGAGCCTTCCCGTATCTGACCCAGTCAAGCCTGGCCACGGTCCCAGCGCGGATCCACATGTTCCGTCTCAGGGCAGGTGGCCCTGCTCAGCCTTCTTCACAGGTTTCATAATATTCCCAGGTGATTTGGGACAGCCTGTTACACATGGAATTACCAAAGTGGTCAAATCCTCCCGGGACATGTGCTGGGCAGAACCAGGTAGCACCTGGCCTAGGACCTACTCAGCACTGAAGCCCCTCGCTTGGTTTGTCTCTTGGTGAGGCCAGTCTGCCATCCAGCCTTGGTGCGGCCCCCTTGTCCTCATGGTACAGTGCGGCCCTCCCCAGCACTTGTTGCTGTGCCAGCTGAACCACACCTCGTGCCCACTTGTCCTCATTGGCCAGGACCTCACGTGGGCTACGGGGAGTGTGGACAGATGGAGCACAGCCCCTGGGGACCCAGGCCCTGTTGGGTCACTCTTTACACCCTGTGATGCTAGGAAGTCATCCTCTCTCAGGGTCTCTGCTTTCTTTTCTGTAAAATAGAATCAATATTCTCGGCTTCCCAGGAGTAGGAGGGGCCGTGTGCGGTGAAGCTATCACAGAGGGGAGCCGAGGTTATCATGGCACTATCATTTCCCTATTGCATCATCTCATGTGGCTGCACGGGCTCCAGGGGAGGTTGGCACCCTTGCAGCCCCCACTCCTCAGTGTGTCCTGGGAGAGGGAGTTTGGCCCTCATGGTGGGACCTGGGAGGGGTTCGTTGCCTGCAGCGGGTGGGGCTGGACCAGCTCCCCCTGCACAGGAACGTGCCTCTCTCCTTCAGTGGCCTGCCACCAACTCTAGCCTCCTCTCACTCTCCCCTCTGCTGGTTCTTGAGCTCATTTCGCCCTGGCCCGTCAGCTCAGCTGGTATCTTCCACAGCTGGGCACTGTGTGGGCACAGTGGAGGAAGAAGGGGGTCAGGTAGTACAGACACTGCTTCCCACCTCGCCCTGGGTACAGTAAGAGCTGGAGTGCAGGAGGGAGGGGACTTCCAATGCCAGGGAACCTGGGCCCTGTGGGACCAAGGGGTCTTGGACTGTGAGGATGGGGAAGGGAACGTTGTGGCAGGTTTATGAGAGGAAGAATGGGTACAGAGTAAGACTGCAGTGGAGGGTAGGAGCTGGGAGGGGCACTGGCCCAGGGCAGCCGCCTCCTATCCTTGACCACGTCAGGAGAGAAGGCAGAATCCTCGCATTGCCTTCTAGCTGTGTATTCTTAGGTTAAAGATGCTCACAGCAAGATTACTGCTCTGTTCACAGTTGGCATTAAAAGCGCAAAATAAGTCTCAATAAGTCACACGTTATTTCCTCTTATACAGAAGCCCCCCCTGGGTTTTTGCTGTTTGGTGATGGGGAAGGCGTGAAGGGAATCCCCACATGGGCTCCGCAGAGTGCCAGTTTTTTGTGTGTGTCTGATGGCTGAGTATGTGTGTGTGTGCACACGTGTGTGTGTCTGTCTGCCTCCCCTTGTCCAGGGCTTCGTGTGGATCCTGGATTCGAGGTGGTGGTGCAGGGTGGCTATGTGCTCCCCGTGGGCTCCTGCCCCTTCTGGCCAGACAGAGCACTTGGGGGAAGAGCCGGGCGAGGATCCAGGCCTCAGGGAGCACCGGCTCCCTGTTCCTCCAGGGAAGAACATCTCCACCGCTGCTGACCTCGACATACAGCCTCTTTCCTCGTCTGTAAAATAAGACACACTGCCTTGGCGGTGAGCGTTAAAATAATGTGTAAGGAGCCTGGTGCAGGGTGAACGAACTTCCTTGACTTCTAATTAGTGCATTCTACCACATGATGCCTCTAACCACAGTCAGCCAACTGTGGGCGATGGGGGCTTCTCCTCCCCACACCTTATAGGGCCCACCCTACACTGTTGAGGGTTGTTGGCACCAATCATCCAGGCTCTCTGGGCACCTCTTCCGCTCTGTGGGGATGACTCTGACTCTGGCAGAGGTGCCTTTTAGAGTGTGAGGGGTCTGGGTGACAGGGCAGCCTAGGCAGGGTCTTGGGGATAGCAGGAGGGGCGAGAGCCATCATCATCCCCAAACCTCGGCTCCTCAGGACACTTGGGCCTGGCAGGGCTCCCCTCTTCTGCAGCGTCTTTCCTCTCTAGCTTGTTCTTTATGTTCACCTCAAGATGATTTTACCTAAATGTGTGTGTGTGGGAGGGTGGCAAAGAAAAGGAACCTCAAGGTGGAAGGTGCCCCCCCGGCCACTCCCCAGATATTAGCCTTGCATGCACACAGCACGCTGGGACAAGGCTCGGCTCATTCAGGATATTTTATTTTCTTAAAGTAAACAATCTTTGACTTTCATACCATACCAGCTCCTCTTCCCTCTGTACATCTCTTAAAGTCCTTGGCTGTGATTTTGCACCCTGACCTTGGACACACGGGTATTGAACAAAGGCAGACAGAGAAGATTTGGCAAGGGCTCTGGTGGTGCCTTCCCTCTTGGCAGCGGCAGGGCTTCGTATTTACACGTGGTCCTCGGCCAAGATCCTTTCATGGTGGCAGGTGCCACAGGCCCTGGGGCAGGAGCTTGGGGTCCCAGCAGGGCCTCCCTCAGGCTGCAATGCTGGCTGAGCCTTCAGAGGAGTTGCAGCCGCTCTCAGCTCACCTCAGGAGCAAGGTATGCAGGGGGGCCCGCCTCTCGCCTCCCATTCCTCCACTTGCAAAGCCACACATAATTTACTCTCTAAATACCAAGACATTTAGTTATTGTTCATTCGCTCCAAGGTGAAGAGCCTTCTTTAAATACATCACATTTATTTTCCGAAATAAAAATGAAGCAGAAACCGCACCAGTAACGAGGACGCTGCACAGGCGTATGTACAACGCCGCCTCAAGAGGCGTTGCTCGGGAGCAAGGGACAGACTCATCCAGATAACAACTGTTACACTCAGCAAGCCAGACACAAAAAGGACCACCTGAAAAAAAATAGGCTTTGAAAATCTGCATTTTAAAAAAGAATACTCAACTGCATTGGAAATTGTCTGTATTTTTCTGCGAAAACACCACACAAGGTTTGGCCAAAAAAAGGATGTCAGAGAAGAAAAACCAGGTTTGACTTATAAAACATCAGACGAGTAGAAGAAAAGCTGGAACCCAGCTGGCCTAGTTGGAAACGAATCGTGCCACTCATATTATTGTGTGGATTTTTGCTGCATATTTTGAAGCTGTTTAAAAAGAGCTGTGAGTGGCTGGAGGTCTGGTTTGTGGTGTCATCTGGCCTCACACCCTGGTTCGAAAACGAAGAACATGGTACCGAGTAGGCCAGAGGTGGGCGTGTCGAGCAGGGAAGGTGCGTGGACCCTCTCGAGCCCTCCCTCCTGGTCAGTGGCGAGGTCCCTAGTCCTGGGCTGAGGCAGAGCTGGCCTTCTCCAGGTGGCCTGGCCACCTCTCCCCGTAGTCCCAACTCAGGCCCCCATGCATAGTGGGGCCGACTCGGGAAGGCAAAGTGAAAGGGCAGGAAGGGGTTGTAGGGAACTTGGTGACAGCTCCTCAAGTCTTAAAGAACCTCTACACTTTGGGGAACTTTGCTGTCTCCAGAGTGTGTGTGCGCGCGTGCGTGCGTCTACCTACTTAGCAATCTATCCATATATATTTATGTTTGTGGAAACGTGGGGGCCAAGGAGGTAAAGGGGCGTGGGGGACACTCTTCGGGCCCCGTTTTTTGCCCCTGGGCCGGGTCTCCCTAGCACGAGCTGGGTTGGGGTGTGACACCCCGGGGGGTTTTTGCCACAGGCAAACGGGCTGGCCCAGCCCCTCAGCAAAGGCCTATGTACTTGAGATTGTTCTGTATGATGACGTCTGTCACCGCGTCAAACACAAACTGGATGTTACTGGTGTCAGTGGCACAGGTGAAGTGGGAGTAGATCTCCTTGGTCTCCTTGTTGCGATTCAGGTCCTCGAACTGCCGCTGGATGTAGACGGCGGCCTCCTCGTAGGTGTTCTGGCCCTTGTACTCGGGGAAGCAGACGGTGAGCGGGATGCGTCGGATCTTCTCCGCCAGCAGGTCCTTCTTGTTCAGGAAGAGGATGAGTGAGGTGTTGATGAACCAGTTGTTGTTGCAGATGGAGTCAAAGAGGCGCAGGCTCTCTGCCATTCGACTCTGTGGGTGGGCAGACATGCTGGCGTTAATCGGGGCGTGAAGCAAGGAAATACCCTGGCTGGGAGGAAGCTCCCTTGGCCGGGTCTCCCAGACCAGTGCTGGCCCTCACAAAAGCACCCTTCTGCTGAGACGTCCTTCCTCTGCGACATCAACTGTGTCTTCACCCGCCTCCCACAGGCTCTGGAGCCCCAGAGTGGATGGCACTGCCCTCTGAGCCAAGTCTGACGTGTAAGCAGCTCTGCTACCCTATGGGACCCTCCTCTGGACACCAGTGGTGCCAAGTGTCTTTGGGGCTGCAGCCTGGCCTCCCTCAACCGGGTGGACTAGGGCGTCTCCAACCTCACACCCTGAGGGCCCAGCCTGCCCCACCTGCACGTGCAAGCTCGTCTCCAACGGTAGCCGCCGTCATCACGCCTCCCTCAACGTGAGCATGGCCAGCCTTCTGCCCGGCAGCCCGCTGGGGTTCTGGCCCCATCCTTTGAGCCTTGATCCTGCCATGTGTGGTACCATCAGTCCTCAGCTGGAGCCTGTGAGAGTATGGCCTGTGCTTTCAAAACCAAAGGCTCCAGTTCAGAGCTGGGGAAGGCTCAGGCGCCTCTATCCCTGCTGGGCCTCGGGCTTCCTCCAGGTCACACGTGGCCTCTACCTGCCCAGGGCACCTCCTGTGGGCCTACCACCTGGTACGGAGAACTCGAGGATGGTGGCCCAGGAGGGGTAGTGACTATAGAGCGTGGCACCCAGCCCTTCTTTACCACCTCTATTTCTGAGGACCGTGAACGTGCTGTAGTGACTATGGGCTTTTAAGGAACATAATGTGTTTGTCTGACTCCCAAGCCCACTGCTGCCACACACAGCTAACAGTTCTGCTAAAAAGAATGTCTACTGCTGATGAATTATGCTGGTGGACGCTGCCCCTTGTTTAAAGATAAGATGAATAAACTGAGTGATAAACAAAGTCTGGAGCCAGTTTAGTTTAGATCTGAGTCTTAGGATTTAAGAACTTTTCTGACCAGATTATACCACAGATCTGATAACAATGGAAACTGCAACTGGCACTGACAATGGGGAGACAGGGTGCCAGCTTGTCTGATCCTCACACCTTCCTATTCCCATTGTACAGATGAAGAAACTGAGGCTTAGAGGCAGGAAATGTGCTCCAACCCCACATCCAGGAGCTCCAGGCTCACTGTATCTATAGGTTGGACAGGCGGTGCTGTCAGGCCCAAGGGAGGTCACCCCAGGGTGGGGACGCCACGCCGAAACTCTGCTCTCCCACAGACCCTGAGTTGTTTGAGGTTCAGGCCTGACAGCATCAGTGCTGAGGCGGAACCAGGCTGAATGGGGGGAAGATGCCCAGAGGCACCGTCATCACCCCCCTGACTACGGAGAAGGTGAATGGAGACCCTACACTCCACCTGGGAGATCATGTTTTTCAAAACCTATGTTGTGCCTTTAGAACAAGCTCAAGAATAACAGAAGCTCCAAAAAGTGAGGAGTCTCTGGTCTTGGTGTTGCGGGGAGGGGTGAACCTTTCTGCAGGGAGGAACAAGACGCAGGAGTCCCATTCCCAGCAATGTCTGGAGAAGCCGCACGTTCCCAAGTGCTAGTGCTAAGTGGTAGACTAGGATTGTCACGTTCTACTGGGGAGTAATTAGCTTTAATGGATTCCTGGAAGCCATGTGGTAAAGACTAACAGAG
Source organism: Hipposideros armiger (assembly GCF_001890085.2). Classification (NCBI taxonomy): domain Eukaryota; kingdom Metazoa; phylum Chordata; class Mammalia; order Chiroptera; family Hipposideridae; genus Hipposideros; species Hipposideros armiger. Next base: position 1,781,851 of record NW_017731793.1, read on the forward strand.
CCATCATTTCTCATACAAATGATGTCATAATCATGGACTGTGCTTCTGACCCCAAATTTTGCATCAGATAAATAATAGATGTGGCTATTAGCACATATTCATGAATTCATTGAGCAAATTCTTGCTGAACATGCCGAGGGTCAGTGACAGGTCTCAGCTCTTACACTAGGTGAAGGAGTCCCAGAGACCAGACAGGAGGCTTTCCCCCCAAGGATGATAGAGGGATGGTCTGGTCCCCAGCAGGTGGGACCCAGCAGGCCAGTGGCTAGGTCTGGAGCTAGGGTTCAAGGATGGGTGGGCAAGCCAAGAGGAGGGGCCAGGGCCTGCCTCCTTGAGCCCTGCTGGGTCAGCTGGGGTGAGAGCTGAGTGGCTCTTGTGCCCAGCCCAGCCTCTCGGGGGGACAGGCCCTGGAGTCTGGGAATCAGAGGGGCAGGAGGGCTTCCTCCACATGCTGAGACAGTGCATGCATACAGGCCAGCGGTCACACAGCGGGCCTTGCTGGTCAGTGCTCTGTGGGGTATATGTGTGCGGGAAAAGGTCAGCTGCCAGGTCCCGAGTGGAGTGGCCCCTACACCCCGCACAGCGGGCTCGCCCTCCTGCTCAGCACACACCCCAGACCCCTGGCTTTAGACCCCGCTGATCAGCCCCCGTGAATCCTGACACATCGAGAGCTCTTCTGCCCCATGGGTGCCCTTTGGCAGACTTTTTGGAGCCTGGACATCTGAGCCTCACGTTCCTTAGTTGGAAATTCCTGGAACTCAGGCTCGTACCTCCCAAGGTAGCTGGGAGGACAGCCGCGCCCTGGGCCTCAAACTCGCTCATAGGATCACTGTGGCTGTGCAGCCTCATCAGGGCCTGACGTCACCCTCATCCGCTCCTGGGGCTCCTCTGGTTTTGCTGGCATTTGGGGGCCCAGGTTTCCCAGTTCCGTCTTTTCCTTGGGACAAACCATGGGGAACCACACTGGCTATCATTTAGGTCTCAGGAGATGATGGGCATCAGAGAATAACCACAAAACCACTAATTGTGTAGATGCCCTGCCCCCATAGGGGGTGGGGTGGGAGGGCCAGAGCCCTCTGGTCCTTTGATGCGGTGCCCATGGTGCCACTATCACTGCATGTGTGTGCTCCTACAGCCCAAGTGCTGCCAGGTGGGCAGAGCAGCGTCCTGACACCTCAAATCACAAATCATTGAAAAAGGAGTGTGCTATTTTGGGCTGTAACTCTGGAAACCACGTGAAGCATGCACTGGTGTGAGTATGGGAGTGAGCCCCAGGAGCTGGTGCCACCCAGCGGCCTCCAGGGTCTCCCCCAGGCAGCAGCAGCACAGCCGCTCTCCTCCCCTCACCTCTCCAGTTTCTGCTTTCCCTCAATGGCCTCTTCTTCCTGGATCCTCCGACTTTTCCTCCTGCCCCTGCACCCCCACTCATCTTCCTGTGGCACACCTCTGGCTGTGCCCCCTGCACCAGGATAAAGTCCCAGCCTCTTTGTATGGCCTCTGGGGCCTCCCCTGGGCCTTGCTTGGGTGTGCATGGCCTGGGTGCCAGCTATGGCCTCACTCTTCTCCCCGACTCCCACCCTGCCACCCAGTTCTCCTATGACTCTGTCCTCTTGGTGTCATGGGTCAGAGCTGCTGCCGAGGGTCCTGCAGGTAGTAAGGCAGGGGCAGGCATTATCCTTGTGTGGTCCAACTGCACCCCTGTAGCAAGCAAAGCCAGGGGCAGCCTTGAAGTCATCGGAGCATGTCACCCCCTATCCTGCCGCCACTTCCATCAGCCCCAACATCCTCTCCTCAGACCCAGAATCAGAGGAGCCATTTCTGCCACCTAAGACCACACTACAAGGTGAGGGGCTTACCCACATTACACACAGGGAGACAGAGACAGAGGCCCAGATGTCCAGCTACCAAGGCTCAATGGGTAGCCCGTGTTTCCACCAATCATACATTCACTTCCAGCAAGAAGCACTTCTTGCACTTCTCTCTCCAGCTGAAATGGAGCAGAGGTCTTGGATGCTTCTCCCAGGAGGAAATGCACTCATTGGCAGTGGCCTGCGAGCCAGCCGGGGCTCTGATGCCCACCCAGCTTTCTCCAGGGCCTGCTCACCAGGAAGATGGCACCTTCTAGGAGTCTGGGGTTTGTCTGAAATTCATTTATATAAATAACATGGAGGAGACGATTCCTGTCAGGAGCCTCTGCAATGGCAGGAATCTCACTGCTTGGCGGTGAGAAATCAGTGATTTGTAACAAAGCATGTCAGACAATGGGAGGTAGGTGGGTGGCCGGGCAGACCCCAGGGTTGTACAGAAATCATTTCTTGGCCATTTGCAAAAAAGGCAGCTTCTGCTTGGAAGGTCCAAATATACTCATCACCACTGAACAGACCCCCAAGGTGGCATGTGGGTGTCGCCTGCTCGGACTGTGGCTGTACCTGATGACCCATCCATAAGGGGCTTCCAGCCTGCTGGCCTGTGAGTCGAGTCTTTGCTCAAAGCTGAACTCAGTGGCAGAGGCTTTCACCCCATGCATGGCTGCCACATGACAGCACCTGTGGTGGCCTGGTCAGCACCAGCTCCTGGAATGACATTCTGGGGAGGCCAGGGACTAGGGTGAGCTGAAGTGCAAAGGGTAGTGAGGGGGCCTTGACCACTCGGTCCTGATTTTCCATGAAGGCTTTCCTGCTGTCACGAAAGTGAAGATAATCCTGGTTATGAGCACGGGGTTGGGGCCAGAGGCCAGGGTTCACGCTTACCAACAGTGCTCACTGTGCCTTGGACAAGTTGTTTCTCTTCTCTGGGCCTCAGTTTCCTCATCTGTAAACTGGGGGTGGTTGTGGTGCTCAATGCCAGGACTGTTGTGAGGAGGGATGAAGGTGTTGATGTGAGAACCTGGATTTGCTGGGCCTTGTCCTGGAGCTCCACTGCTGCCCCAGTGGGTGCTCTCCTGTGCCACTCAGGGTCCCATGCCTTGGCACTGGGGTGTCTCTTGTTACCTTTCACTGGAAGATTGGCCTCCCTCCACCCCCAGTACAGAGCTGCTGTGGGATTCAGCTGAGGCAGCTCTGGGGGATGGAAGAGACAGCTGGACTCTACAGATTGGGTTTCAGCCAGCACTCGCCGAGCTCCAGGGACCAATGACATCTCCAATGACTGCCTGGCCTGGAGATCCGACGCCTGCCTGGGCCTTCCCCACTTGACCCTGGACCCTGTGACACACTGTCAGCACCTTCTGGCTCTGAACCCTCTCCCACTTGCTAGTAGGCCTGCCTCCTCTCAGTAGGTTCCCCTTGCTGTTTGTGGGGAAAAGGATAGCCCTGAGTACCAGGCTGAGCATCCGTTATCATTGTTTCCCTGACTTAATAGGTTAGGCCATGAGCTGCATCGCATGAGGGCTGCCTTTGGTTTCCTGTGCCCTGGCTGGGCGGGAGATGGCTGGTTCCTAGAGACCTGGCATTGGACCCGACTGTGGACACCGGAGTCCAGCCCCTGCACTTTACAAATGAGGACCTGGTGTCCCCCAACAGGCAAAAGGGGTGTACCCAAACATTTCCTACATGGCCTTTTCTTGCATATCTGCCTCCTGCTGGTTCAAGAGCTCACTGGCCTGAGAGTGAGCGTACAGCAGGCATCCTCCTCTGACTCCTGGCACAGCCGGGCGGGGAGCAGCATTTCTCAACCCCTCTAACGCACTGTAGTTTCTAGAGGGCAGAGACAGGGGGAGCAGGGTAAGACAGCTGGTTAAGGACCTTCAGGATGCCAGCCTGCCTGGGTCTTTTCATCTTGTGCCCTCCTGGGGGTGCATTCCAGCCTCCAGCCCTCCCTCCTCACAGGCTGTCCTTCCTCCTTTCCCAAACCTGAGCCAGCTCCTTGAGCTCCATGTGGCTTGCCTGGAGTGACAGTGTGGGGTCCCATGTGCAGCATATTTGCATTTTACCAGGCCTCTGGGGCAGGTGCCTGTTTTTGGAGCTGTGCGGGCAGGCAGGCGGGCTAAGTGGGAGCCCCAGGCTTCAGAGCCCCAGGTTCTGACCCTTGGTCCACTGCACCTCTCCTGACACTCCCCAGAGGGCAGCGTCCTTCCTGTTCTCTCCTCACAGGCTACCACAGGGATTCTGTTAGGACTCAGGTCCTGTATGTGGTGACTCACTGACCACCCCTGGGGACCAGGGATCAGGCCATGGGCAAGCTCTGGAACCTCTCCCTCTCATTTCTTGACTGAGCTCCTGGGGACAGAACCTGGACTCCACAGAGGGGCACGCTGGCCCTTCATGATCCAGGTGTCCTCATCTCTCTCCCCCTGCAGACTAGCTCCTGCTTCCCAACTCCCTGCTCCTCTTTGGTGACTCAGGCCAGACCCTCATCTGTGCTACTCTGGGCAAGATGCGCCATTTCTCGGCGCCTCAGCCGCTCCTCTGTGAGGAGCGGGTGATGACACCAGCCTCACAAACGGGTATGACATTTAGTGGAGAAAGCGCACCAAGACTTCACTTGCTGTTTTCATCATTAGTTATGGGGTCTTAGGTCCTCATCTGGCTGCAGGGTGGGTGGAGCTACAGGCACTCTGGGCAGCACCTATCCAGGTGCACCTGGCCTGGTACAGGCCCTCAGCCAACCCTGCTGCCTTTCCAGGAAGGGCAGGCTGCGTGAGCTGCTGGCCACCTACCCATGGGGACACCGCTCCTTGCTCCCTCTGGGGCCCCCAGAGCCTCCTCCCACCCTGATGGTCCCTCCAGGAGGCCCGGGCTCACACTCCAGGTTGCCTTGGTTTCTATACCAGCTCCCAGCTCCAATAGGCAGTCCTCCTGGACACCGGTCCAAGCCACCCAGGTTCTGATATCCTCTTGTCTTTTTTGTGTGGATTCACATTCCAGAGGTGGTGGGATGAGCACCTCCCTATCTTCCAAAGTCACACTGATTTTGAGCAGCCATATGGCAATGCCAACTCATGCTGAATGTGCCACCCGCTAGACCCTTGTCACATGGGACGGTCAGGTGGGGGCCCATCCTAGACTGATGGAAAATATGCCAGGGAGGTAGGTGGTGGTGTGTGACATGGTGTGTGGCTACGAAGGCTCGGTACTGACCCACCCTGTCTTCCTGTCCACTTACTCTCTACCAGGTCACTATAGTCACAGCACAGGGCAAGGCCAGTTGGCCTAACCAGGGATCCACAGGGGTCTTAAGCCTTAGACCTCACATAGAATACAGGTGATGTCAAACTTTCAGCTCTTCCAAACACCAGCCTGTGAGCCCTGGATGACCTGGAACCCACTGGCACCTTGACGCCTGTTCACCACTGAGCCCCTGCATCCCTCATTCCTTCCTTATTTCCCCAAGCAGACATTCTCCAGGTGCTCTTCTACACAAGACGCTGTTCTAGGCATGAGGAGATGGGGAAGTGAGCCAATGGCCCTGCTCTCAATGAGCGGAACCCTCAATGAGCCTGTCCTGGGCAGGATGAAAAGATGGAGCTGGTGTGGCAGCTGTGGAGTGGCTGATTAGGGTCTGCTAGGTGCCAGCTCGCAGCTGTTCTGAACCTTGGTTTCTCCACCCGTAAAACGGGGTCCATTAAGCATACCTCCTTCATGAGGCGGGTGAGGGCTAAAATGTGATCAGCATGGAAAGCTTGGCTCCCAAACCAAGCACCAAGCACCAGGTGCTACTAGCAGCCATCATGGATATTACTGAGATAAGAGGGGAGGCTTCCTGAAGCGGGGGGTGGGGAGGGGTGGGTGGGCATGTCAACAGGGCCTTGTGGAGGGTAGGGCTCTGAAAGGAAGAGGGAGGGGAAGGAAAAGGCATTGGGGTGATTACCAACATAGGCCCAGGGGTTAGGAGCTGCAGTGTGGTCACGCTGGGAGCGGTGGAGGGAACTCAGCAGGGGCCGGGAGGCTCTGTCTGGCCCTGGGACTCAGTTTCCTTATTTTTAGGATGAGTTCTCAGTTCTGTTACAGCCTGGAAAGCCGTCTGCCTGTTGTTGACTCAAGGGAATCATGAATTCAGCTTCTCACATTGCAAATATTGCTGGGAGGCTGGGCTGTGGACATGAATGAACTCCCTTCACTAGGGATGGAGCCAGCCCCGTGGCTGCCCGTCCTGCAGCTAGGCCACAAGGCCTACCCAGGGAAGAGAGTGCCAGGCTCCAAGGGCACCGAGGGCAGTGCCCTGGCTGGATGAGCCAAGCAAGTTTCATGCGAGGCTGGGCGTCAAGCTGGCACCCTTCTTGAAATGACAGCCAAGCCTCTGGCCCCCTGGGCTCCCTTTGTGGTAGATGCTTGGGGGCACTAAGGTGGGGACTGCCTGCAAGGTGTGGCTCAAGGGGCATAGGGTCGCTGCTGATTTAGTGAGCGGTATGCCCCCGTTAGCAGTCGGGTGTCCATCTTCAGTGTGGTGCCAACTGCCCCCTCTTCATCGCTGGTGGGGGCAGATGAGGCCTGCAGCCCTATTCTCTGGGTCTGATGGGGTGAGAGGAACCTTGTGACCTTCCTGGCCCATCCTGAGCCCTGCCAAGGGGGAGCCTGGGCCTGACATCCTGACTTCTCTAGTTGGGAGAGGGCAAGTGGGCCCCAGTCAGACCCATGCCCTGACGTCCTGGTAGGTACATGGCTGGGTGGGTGGGGGGAGGTGTGTTAGAATCGTCTGCAGCTACGGAACCGCGTGATGACAGGCTTGTGCCACCAGAGTAAAACCACTTCAAAGATGGCATCAGGCACTCAGGGAAACAGCTTATGCTTTGTCCCCAAAGAAGTGGGGGACAAGCCATCCAGAGTAAGAGTGGGGTGTATGTTTCTCCTGCAGAGAAGTCTAGGGAGGCCTGGAGGTGCTCAGGTAGCCATAGGAAGTAGGCAGAAGCTGCACTCAGGGTGCCCCTGGCCCTGGGCTCTGAGGGAAAGAGTCCAGGCTGGACTGAGACTGAAGGCTCGCAGCCCTGTGAGTCCACAGCCAGTCAGTCCGCTGAGGGTCCTCATCTTTCTGGAGTTCATCTCCCTTTTGGGCTCCCAGCTTGTCCCAGTGGGCTAGGAGGGTGCAAGATCCTGGCCTGTGTCTTCTCTCAGGCTGAGGGGTACAGGGCAGGACTCCCCTGGGAACAGGATAGAGTCCTACTAGCTGTGTTTTGAAGGGCTGAGGAGCTGTCCCCAAGGGAAGGCTAGGGGAGGCGGTGGCCACTGGGAGCCTGGGCAGGCAGGACTGGGACACAGAGGCAGTGGAGGAAGAAAAAGTGCTGCCAAAAGCTAAGGACACGGTGGGATCTGAGGGTGAGAAGGATGCTGGGACCAGCAGAGCCTCATCTGGGCACAAGGCCCCGTGCTACTGTCACAAAGATGCCATTTAGTCAACATTAGGTTGCTCTGCTCTCCTTGCAGAAGAGTTACAGCGCAGTGAGGAATTGTGACCAAGCAGCGGTCCCACATGGCCTTCCTGGTCAGGGTGAACTTGCATGCGAAGGGAGTATGGGCCAGATCAGATCAGCAAGCTGGTGTTCGAATTTGCTCCTGTCAGTATGTTGTTATTCTCCTTGCTCAAGTGTCCCACGTGAGTACGGTGTCTCATGGAGCAGGAGTTCCTTCTAGCTGGACAACTGGACACCCCAGCCATAGTCCCCTCTGCTTTCTGATGAGCTAGCCCCACCTCTTAAGTCCACACCACAGTCTCCATCCTCACATGAAGTCTTCCCTTTGCTTCAGCATTTGGCCCTGGCAGATCTTTCTGGACTGCCCCAGCCAGGTACCCAACTCTGGTCACTCTGTACAGGTTCCAGCTGCACCGAGCTCCCTTCAGCACTCGCCATTCGACCCCTCTATGCATTATAAGTTTGCCCAGTGCTTCCTCGTTTCCCCAGGATCCGTCCCAGACTGAAGTGCCCCATCCTCGCAGAGGGGAGCCTTTCCGCACCACAGTTCTCCTGTGGACTGGCCATCTCCTCCTCTGGCAGCCGGGGCCTCCCTCCCTGACCCCTGACCCACCGCTGTGTTGCTGGTTGTGGTTGTCTGGTCTCCTGGTCACATACCACACGTTCCCTGCACTGCTGGCCACATACCCTGTGGAGGCATTTCGACTGACAGGGACCCTGGACCTTCCAGTATCTCAGGCTGCCACTGCCTGGTGGGTCAAAAAGCGAATGACCTGGTGGGCACCAGAGCCTGGTGTATATGTGGGGGCAAGGAAGCTGGGGGACATTCAGGCAGGGCCTGGGACTGTGGCAGCTGGGGGAGCAGGGGAGGGGAACTTTGGAAGCCAGAAATGCAGCTGAGCGCCCTCCTTCATGGTATAGGAGAGAAGCAAGCCCCAGGGATATGGGGTGAGAGGGGGGACCTTGGGTGCTGGTGTCCTGGAAAGCCTAGTGCTTTGTGCCAATGCAAGGAGCAACGCCTGTCCTTTCCTGGGTGCCACAGGTGGGGGTTCCATTGTGTAATGGGTGGGGACATGACACTGGGCCCCAGAGCCAGGTGCTATCCCGTGGCTCCTCTGGTGTCATGACTGCAGGCCTATGGCTGGAAACAGGAGAGCTCGGATTTCAGACACCCCACTCCAGATGTGGTACTGTTAGGGACCAGGGTTGTCAGGAATTTGGTTAGGTCAGGGTGGGGTGGGGTGGAGACATACCTGACTGCCCTGAGTTTATGCAAAAGTGCACTGCTGGCCGGGGCACCAGGCTTCATTTTACCACCAAACTGTACTGTGACCCTAGGCCGGTCACTTCCTCTCATGAAACACTGTTCCCAGGGGACCCTGGAGCAGTTTGGTGTGTGTGGCTACCACTGCCAGCATACTCACGCTGTCCTGATCACTGGGCTCTGCGGCATCCTTCACCATTTGCCTCTCTTCTAAGAAGCCTCTCCTGACGGCCTCCACCCATTCTCTGGGCCCCGCCACATCCCACGGAGACGTTGGGGCAGCAGCGGGGCCTTGTCCCAAGAATCGAGATTTCCTGGGTCTCTCTTGGCTACTGGGCGGTGTGCCTGCTTCTCTTGCCTGGCTGAGGCCTGAAGATTGTGGCTGCCACTCTGTTTTTGAGCCTGAGGGGGAGGCCATTATACACCCTCTCCTGTCCTCAAGCTTACGATGCACAGGGAGGCTGATACCAGGAGATAGAGATGGGCAGACAGACAAAACCATCGTAGCCAGGCGGTAAGGCTACTCCTCGGCAGAGGCCCAGCGAGGGACCAGGTGGAGAAGTCTGAGTCATCTCTGCTCATGCCTGCAGGGATGGGGCCTGGGAGCTTGGGCCTCCCCAGCCAGCTCCAGCTCCTGGCAGTTGCCTGCTAGAATCCGTGTTTTTCCACCCCTCAACCCATCCCAAGGAATCTCATCCCCTCATTGGAAGTATCTCCCAAGGGTCGGGCCTGTGTGCTTGGCTTACCCAGTACCTGGATGGAATTACCATAACGCTGCATGGAAAAGAGGGCAGATGCGGTTGCGGTCAGCCACCACGGCAGGTTTCTGAGCTGCCCTCTGTGCAAGCGGGCTCAGGAGCGTGACAGCCCCTCAGGTCCTTCTCAATGCTGAACTGCTGAGAGTTTGTGACAGTAGTTGCCATCCAGGGCGGCTGTTCCCCTCCCTCTGCTGAGCTTAGTACCTAGACACTCAGCCGACTTTCATTGCCATTTCCATGACAACCAGAAGGAAGCCTCCACCCTCAGAGCCTCACACACCAACACAGATAGATGGCTGGAGGAAGCTGCCAATCCTTGAGCCAGGCCAGGTGTCCCTCCACAGCGGCACACAGGCCTGGCCCTGGCTGGCTGGTTTGACAAACATCATCCATCACTGTCTGCTTGTCTGGGGGGGTTGGGGGAGGGACTCTGGGAATATGGGGGACCCCGCTCTCCCTGAGGGACAGGACAGTGGAAAGGCCCTTCCGGTGACCTGCATCTTGCTAGGGTGGATCTCTCGGTGGGTGGGGAGGTGAGATGCTGATGTTGTTACTGAAGGAGCACTGGGTGGTATCTCGCCCATGTCACCCTATGGCCGTTAGCCTCGACAGCTGCTCTGACGGCACTGGGCCTTGCTTTGTCCTCTGTGTGGAGGCTACTATGATGCCCAGATGCCCAGCTCTGTTCGCCTCACAGAAGTGGCTATAAGGGGCTCCTCCTGGTCGTGCCAGGGAGATACGCTGTGGGAGGCTCCTGCCAACGTTCTCCTTTTACAGATATAGAAACTAAGGCTCAGAGGACTCACCTCACCTGCCTAGGTCCCTCTGCCAGGCCCCCCCACAACCTCCCCTACCCCAAGGAGGGCCCCAGACAGCCAGAGCCACCCCCCAACCTGCCATACCCCCACTGCTACTGGCCTCAGGAAACAGGGAGGTGTCTGGGGACAGAGCTGGATGACCAGGGTCACTTCCAGACCAATCTGGTTAGCGCTCCCCTCTTCTTCCTCCTGCAAACCTAACTGCTGTTGAGCTGGACTGGAGAATTAGATTAATGAGACTAATGAATCAATGCGCCCCTGACTGCCCCTGGAGCCAGTCTGCAGGAATAGGACAGAGGGGCACTGTGGCCAGCTGTGTGAGCCCGCTCCTCATCCCATAGCTGCCCAGGCCGGGGCTCAGCCACACCCACTCCCCAAGTCTGGGACTTTGGGGTGTCGAGACCTAGACAGATGGGCACAGCCACAAGCAGGGACAGCAGCTCACAGTCCCACACCCCTCCCAACGGCCCTCCCTTCACCAGTCACAGCCACTTTATCTCAAGACCCTTGGTCAGATGCCCACTCAGCTCAGTGCCCACCCCTTTCCATCTGAACCCCTTTGCTCCCTGCTCATTTCAGCCTTAGGGCTTCCTGGATGACACGTATGAGACAGTCTTCACAAGGCAGGAAGCAACCACCACAGGGTTTCTGGTTCCCCTTGAACTCTACCTTCACGATGAGCCTTGGGTCCTGGTGGCCATGAGACAGCAGTTATTTTGGGCTATGGTGAAATGAGTCACAATAGAAATGTGGCCAACAGGTAACAAGGAAGCTGGAGGACCCGCGTCCCCAAACCACTGAGCATCATAGTTGGCACAGTGATGAGATGCTAGCCCAGCCCTGCCCTTGATGGCCTAGGCTGTCCTCTCATTGCCTTTTCTCTGGACCCCAGAGGGTCACTCTTGGATACACCTTAAGCTCCTACTGAGTGCACAGCACTCCTCTGTCTTAAGAGACAGGCAGAGAGGAGCAAGGAGCAGTCTTAGCTATGAGAACTGAGTCACCCAGGGGAGGGACACATGGTCCAGCACCATGCAATGCAAACCAGAGGGCAGGCAGCATGGAGAGGGGTGATGACGAATGAACTGACTTCTGCCAGAGGGGCAGGGCGGCGACCGATGGTGGGAGGAGGGCCCAGTGTGGGGCTGTGGGCTCTGTCTGAATGCTGTCCCTTCAAATCTGTCCATGTCTCTTCTTCCCACTGCCACCACTTTCATCGCTCGCCGGGACCCATCTTCCTGCTTCTGCTCCATGACTCAGCCTGTAACCCTACCATAGCCAACCAGATCACTTCACTCTCCTGGGTAAAGCCCTCCAGTGGCTTCCATCACGAGTGGATCCCCACACACTCTGCCTGGCTCCCTGACTCATCCTGTGAGCATCCACCCCCTCCTGCCTCAGGGCCTCCGCCATGCTGTTCCTTCTCAGCCCACGGAGAGGGCTCCCAGAGGCCTCTGGACCCGCCATCCACCACCTGCCATACCCTCTAGTCACCACCTTAACCCTTTCTGTTAATTTGCTGCACAGCTCTGAGTAGCTTTGGACCCGCTTGTTACTGCTCACGGTCTGCCTATGACCATGAGCGTGGTGCCCTGTCTGTCACAGGGACTGCTCTCTCCAGTGCCCAGCCAGGGCGGTCTACTGAACACGTGGCTATGGCAGGCAGGGCCAGATGGTGCACGCTGTAGGCATTCTGTGTGGCAGCCGTGTGTGCGGGGGCTAGGGTGAGAGGAGGCGTGGGTGCCTGAGTGCCCCTGCCCCGCCCTCCTGCACAGATACACCTACCCTGGGCAGGTCTGGCCCACAGATGGTCTGACAGGGTGGGTGGGGAGGAGCCCACAGGCCTCCCCCTCTCCCCAGCCTCCCCTCCCCATGCCTGGCGTTTGGCTGGGACCATGGAGGACAGCAGGCTGGGCTTCCCTCCCCCTCAGCAGGCCTTCCGCTATCCTGGCTTTTCACTGACAGCTGACCTGCGTCCTTTCTCACTTTAGCTCCATCATTCAATCTGATAAAAGTGACTGAAAAGGCGTTTGATAAGCAGGTGCTCTTCCAGCTTTAAAATGATCAGGAACTATGTGATCCTGTGTCTTAGTGGATGAAGCCTCGGCTGTTATTTTCCTATTTTAGCCCCCTTGTGGCCAACTCCTGGGGGTTTTGTGGACAGAAGCCCCAGGACTTGACTCCACTGGTGAGGTCTTGCTCCTGCCACCAAGCTGACTGCCACCTGCAAAAAGACAGCCCTGAGGCCACTGAACTTACTAGAAGGGAGATTAGCGAGTGGCACAGAAAGATTAGCAACTAGGGGTGGCACGCCTCATGCCATTAGACACTCCTGGGCCTCAGGTTCTCATGGGCACCTCACCTTCCCCCAGGGATGAGAGACGGGGCTTGGAGAAGGGCCACCAGCTCTTCTCCCAGCCCCTGCCCACCTCAGGGAACTGTTGCTCTACCCTAGGCAGGGAGCGGGCAGGGACAGGAGTGGCCCATTTTAGAGTGCTCAGCCCTGCAGGCCTCAGGCCAGCGACAGATGGGGCTTCTGTGGGGTGGGGGTGTGTTCTCATGAGTCTAGAAGTCAGAGTCATCGCTTGCCTGTCCCCTCGTGTCACCCCATCCAGCGACAATTGCAACGCTCATAGTAACAGCATTGGCCAGGCCTGCCACTTCAAACAACAAGGGCTGTTTAAACAAGATAACAGGCTGCCGGTAAAGCTATAACTCAGGCCCTAATAGCCTGAAACCTGTGTTCTGAGCCTGCCAGAAATAGCAGAAAGCTACTTCCTGCCTCAAGCAGCAGTTCAACCTCTGGCCTCCTGGCCTCTGACGCTCCCCACCTTTAGTGGGCCAACCTGTTTGCTGGTATCTGGTTTCCCCATAGTACAGCGTGGAGGGGACTGGGTATCCCTAAGTAATAGCAAGTGTGGCAGCCTCCCAGCTCCCCCAGCTCCCTGGGCAGAGGACAGCTAAGAGTCCTCCCTAGGTGACAGACTGGCTGTGCTACGCAGGCAACTTGTTCTTAGTCTGAGTTTCCTCATCTGTGTGGTGGGGGCCACCCCCTGCTGGGCTGGGGGGGCTTAGAGGTTGTGCATGCAGGGCCCCACGACAGTGCTTGAGGTCCAGCATGCCCTGCTCTCGTTTTCCCACCTGGAGAGGAAGGACTGTGGGCTGGGTCCCACCACCTCACACACGGTGCTCGGAACAGGCCTGAGAACTGGAGCACCACGATACAAGTGTGGTCAACCCAGCCCTCACCCTTCCATTTACTCTGTGGCCAACCACAACACACATGGCCGCTCCGAGCCATGCTGGGGGCTGGTGGATAGACTGCCCCAACTCCTCAGGAGCTGAGCAAAGGATGAGGGGGCCTAGGCTGGACCTGGGCAACCCAGATGGACACACAGCCCCCCTGGGGCCACAGCCAAGTCAGTGCCCCACCCCCCAGGACCCCAGCGTGAGCTGGATGGAGGTGGCCCTGCACCCAGAGCACCTTCTTGTTTTCCACCCAGGGGCTTTGGCCATCTGACCGAGCTGTCTTAGTGGGCCAACCAGGACACTGGCACCCACCAAGCCCCGCTGTTCCTCAGCACAGGCCTGGCACCCCAAACATACATATATCACTGTTTGCTTTCTGCTCTTATTGAACTTTAGAATCAAAGACTTTCAGGATCTCAGAGCCGGAAAAGATCATTCCTGCTCCCACAAGCATTGGCCAGAGCCCCTGGGATAAGTGTGACATGGATGGTGGGCACCTTGTAGCTTGAGGGGGTGACTCAGATATGCTCAAAGACTCCCACTTCTGGGACAGCAAATTCCCAGGGCAACACGGGGGAGCATTTGCTCTGAAAGGGTCCGGTTCCCATGTCCTGCTCCACTTCACACCTAGGCCCAAAGAGGGAAAGAGCCCCTGGCCACCCAGCAGGCCGCTGACCTGCTCTCACCTCAATCCACCAGCCAGGTCCTCTTGCAGGGAAGACTGCCTTTTCCAAAGCCCAGTCCATTTTTGCTTCAATTGAAATGAGAACTGTTTCCTATTTGTTTTTGTGTTAAATCTTGCTGGCTTGATCCAAGTCCCCCTGCTGTCAGTCACTGATGGGAAATTAGCAAACAGCAGGAGGCAGGTGAGTGCAGACTGGAAGCTGCCAAAACAGATGAAGACCTGGCCTGGGGCTTGTAGGCCGCCACTGTCACCAGGAGGAAACCAGAGTGCAAGAAACGCCCCCTATTTCAGCTCCAGAGAACTTCTGGAGCCCATTAGCCTGACACCCTTGCCTGACACTATTCAGCAAGGCATGGGCTCCTGTACTCCTAGGCATCGCCCCGGGCCACACCTCCAGGAGCAAAGGCTGGTGAAACCGCTGGCTGCAGGCCAGAGCCAGTTCCTGCAGGGACGTGAGAAGTTTGGGATGAGGGTAGACATCTCAATGGGGACCCTCTGTGGGTACCCCACAGAGGAATTTCAGAAATGCTCATCCTTAAAAAAAGTATTTGGGTCATCACTGCTGGTGCCCTGGCTTCTCCCTCTGCAGGAAGTGGGGTTGCTAGGCAAGTGCAGCCTTCCAGAGTCTCAGCTCCATCAAGAAGAATCTGATCAAAGCAACAGAGCCTCTCCCAGGAAGGACGCCCATGGGTGTGCTGGAGCAGCCACACAACTAGGACGTGATATAGGAAATGTCGCAGGCCCCTGGGACCCTACATGGCTCCCAGGCACTGCCACAACAGAGGCCTCAAGCCTGAGAATGGCGGCTCCTGGCCCACTGCCCATTACTGTATATGCCCAAGGCAGCGCTGGCGGCTTTATCATGCGCAGGATGCGGTGGGATGGCAGGTGCCAGGCAGGCCGCTATGGCTGAGAATGGGCCCTCTGGAGGAGCTGGCGGAAGTCCGTGAGGAATCAGAGTACCACGACAAGGGCTTCCTGATGTTCCTGGGCAGCTGTTCCAGTAAGGAAAAGGGCTTCTCCATCCCTGACTGGTCACAAAATGTGCAAACAGTAGCCAAGAGGTTGATGCATAGCATAATCACCTCCCAGCCCCCATCAGCCACAAGGACTGCCCAGACTGAGGGTCCTGGGCCTGGGCCAACTCTGAGGACTCTTTTGAGATGAACCTTTCTGGAGGGTGATTAAGGATCAGACTCAAGACCACGTTTACGCTGCAGCCTGTGGGTGGGTTGTAAAATCCATATAGTGGGTTGTGAGCAGTAACATGAAAACAAAACAAAACAAAACCTGAAAGCAGACTGTGGCTCATGTGGGGATGTTACTGTCACTGATACACCCATACCCAGCTAGGTTCTCAGCAGCTGACGGCGCCCTCCCAGTGCTCACCCTGGCTGGCACCACCCAAGCCTCTCAGATGAAGTGAGGCGGTGAGGTGAGACAGGCTGGGTGGGCCGTATCTGGGTCCTGGGCCCACATCTTCACTAGGGGTTGCGCAGCTCAGGTATCACTGCCTCCTGGGTGGGTCCCCAAAACCTGCACACCACTCCCGCCCTCATCACCCCCACAGCCATCCTCATGTCTTCTCAGACAGGCAGTGTCAGGGGAGGGCACAGGGATGGTTCCGGGTGACGCCTAGGTCAGGCCACAGGTGGGCAGGATAGTCTGGGCCACAGGGCCATGATGAGCTAAGGACAGGCTGGCATTGTGAGTGGTCTAGGGTGGCCACAGCACAGGCAGCTTGGGAGAAGGGCCAGAACTGTGCCTTAGGACAAAACCCTGGTGGGAGCAGGGACATGGTTTGGGGGGAGGGTGCACCAAAGGCAGGACTGGTCAGTGGGTCATGGCCTCAGTCTGAGTCCATGTTTGGGATCAGCCCACTTGCTTGTCTGGGAGACCTTGTGGCTGTCTCTTGTGAGAGGAAAATGAAATGACAGGAGGGCCCTCCTGTTCCCATACAGTCCTCCCAGCCACCCGAACTAGGCAGTGTTAACAGGGTCACAGTTGAGGCCATGGGGGCCAGGGAGGTTCACTAACCTGCCCAACCACCTGGGGTCGATGCTCCAATGCCTGGCACTCTCCTTTATCAGAGCACAAGCACCCCAGGTCCAGGTCCTATGGGCATCATGCACAGACATAGGTAACAGCAGGTATCGTCACAACTATATCCTTCTGTCTTTGAGCCAAGGGCCCATCCTACTTTACAGATGAAGAAGCCAAGACTAGAGAGAAGTTTGTCCAAGCTGAGGCTGCGCAGGGCCAGGAACTGCTCCCTCTCACCCCTAGAAGTTCTGGCCTCAGGCAGATGAGGCAGAGAGGAGCGAGAAGGGATTGTGTGCTTTGGAGCCCAGTGGGCACTGAATAAAGGGCCACAGCACCGACGTCTCCCCTTAGCATCTTTCCTGTCGGGCTGGGGGTAGGAAACTGCTCAAGAACCACAGGTTGCCTTGATCAGCTGTTCCAGAGTGTTTTCTTTCCTCAGTGGATGGTAATTTGCTACAGACCTGGTTTCCTGAAGCCTGGGTCACAGGAGCCAGAGGCGGCGGCTTCTGGGGAACGTTGAGCAGGTCACAGACTTCTCAGTTCCCACCCATCACTGTTGGAGGGAGGCTGTGCAGCCCTACGGGGAACGACTCGTTCGTGGCCACTCCCCTGGCTGGGCCATGCTGGCCTGGGGGCTCCAGGCCTCCTGGGTTCGGATGCCGTCAGCTTTCCCAGGGTCACCGAAGGCCAGAAAAGGTGTGTGGGGTTATGGGCTGGGGCTGGCCTCGGTGGAAACCTCAGGACACAATGCTCAGGGCCTCTGGCTGGCTGTGGTTTTATTAATGAAATGAGCGAAAGTGCATGAGTGGAGATGCCAACCAGGAGTGTTGAAGACAGGACTGGGGCGAGCTGCAGCCCAGCTTCCCAGGCCAGACTGAGGTTGTTCTCTGGGTCTGAAAACACTGGTCCAGTCAGGACCTCATGAAAGAGTAGGGGCACCTTTTGCTCCATCCCAGGTGTTCCCCCTCAGATGCCTAGGGCCTTCCCCCTAGCTGTTATTCCTATATCCCCAGAAACTCTAGATGGTCAGAGCCAGTGGGGCCTCAGGGGGCCCTACAGATGGGTGAAGAGGACCCCCTACATCCTGTTAGCTCAGAAGCACTTCTTGGTGTTGTTCAGGGCCAGCCTGGGACTGCCATTGGTAGTGGACACCTTACCCTGCCCCCATCTATGCCGGCTGCTGAGTATACCCGAGTCAGCTTGGCCCCCCACCCCACCCCACCCCAGCCCGTGCTCTCAGCCTCTTCCCTGGAATTTGTTTCTGAAAAGTGGAGAAGTTGTTTTTCAGTTCTTGGATTACAAAATCCCTTGAAACAATAATAATATGCATCTTAAAACCTAGAGATATTTTGATGTGTGCGTAAGAAGCAGCACTAATGTGCTCAGGACATTGATTGTCCTGCTGGCCCTGTGGCTGAGCAGGACATGGGATGGGAAGTTCCTCTGTCCTGAAGCTCCTGGTTAAGTGCAGATTGGAGGCGTTCTGCTGGTCAGAGGCATCAAGCGCAGGTCAAGTGGCAGAGGGGGAAGCACACAGATATGGGGGTAGCAGAAGCCCTGGGGAACCTGACCTCCACCATCCCAGGGTGTCAGGCAGCAATGCCCATACCAGACTGTGCTGCTGGGGATCAGATGCGGCACCTGGGACCTTGCCTCTTCCGCAGGCTGCCCGAGGCCCTAGCTCTCCGTGGCTCCCAAACAGCCTCTCGATCCCGCCTTTGCTGGCTGCCGCCACAGCCCCAATGGCCCAGGCTGGATTCTGCGAGGTCCAGGTCAAGTCCAGATTACCACCCTGACTTTACCCCAGTCCGCCTGGGCCCTGGTCCTGATGTCAAAGACCCCTTTCCTGCAATCTGGTCTCTGGGACAGAGGAGGGCTTCTTGGCTTTTCTAGACTCAGACAGCTGCTTCATAGGGGTGCCTCAAGGCCGGCCATAGCAAGCACGGGGCCAGTGGAAGTGGGTGCTGGGGGAGCTACTCGGCCCTCCAGGGATTACCCAATGGTGTCACTGACCTCAGGAGAGGAAGGGACACTTGCATCTGTCCCTCGATGGTGACTCGCTGCACATACGAGGTGTGTAATGAACGCTTTCTGAGTATCACAGGATACTCATCTCTCCCAGATGGAGAAGAACACAGGACAGGCCCCAGCTTGAGCAGATGGTCTCATGCTAGTCTGCTAACGTGCTGACAGAGAGAAAGCAGAACCACCCAGCTCTGAGTCTGCTTCTCTGTGTAGAAGGATTCTTGTAAATCTGCCTGGGGAGAGCGGAAAGGGGGGGCGGATGAGCAGGGAGCCACTCTGGCAAATTACAGTCCTCAACCAGGATGAACGTGAATGGAAATAACACGTGTGGTCACAGGGCCAGAGTAGGGAATCGCTGAGGAGCCACAGAGGAGCCTTGAAAAACAGCGACACTGACGGCTCTTTAGGAAGACTCAGACAGTGAATCCTGTAATTCGCTGATGACTGAGCCCAACCTGGGCAGGTCCTCCTGTACAGGTAGGGAGTCAGTGGCCCTGGTAGGCTGGAGAATGTTTAACAGCCCGCTCGCTGGGAGAAGGCTAATATGAAGCGTCTGCTGAGTTCCGTGCTGCAATTACTAATCTCACCCGGCTGATTTTAAGCTACCAACATGATGTCAAACAGCTCACAAACTTCCTAACAATTGAACAGTTGGCACTTGTGAGGTGGTACTGGCCAGCTTTGCCCTCCAGTAGACTGGTGTGTAGAGAGGGAGGCTCTGCCCCACTAACCCTGGTCTCAGTGCCCTCCTCTGCTGGTGGGGCCCGCTCTGGCTGCACAGGCTTCTTAGCACTAGGGCAAGAGGCTGACCCCAACTTGCCCATGAGGGAGGCCCCCACCAGAGCCCAGGCAGGTTGGCTTCCTGTTTTGGGGAGGGCCACCAGTCTCAGAGATACGAGGATCACCATGGACATCCCCATGCAGATTCTGCCAAGGCACATGGTTAAAGTCTGTCTTGGTGGAAGAGCTGCAATGATGGAGATGGTGTCCCAGTTGCTGCCCAGCTGGTTCAGTGGCAGACTGTGCCTGGGGGTGGAGGGGGCTCTAGTGACACAGCAGGAGGCAGCCATCAAGGAAGGGTGGTTGATATGCTCAATGGCAGAGCCAGGTCCACAAGGATAAGGAGATGAAGATAAATGAAAAGGCCCCAGTAGGGCCCCAAAACCCCGCCATGCAGTGTGGAACGGGGGTGGAGGGGTGAGACATACTGAGCGGCAGGTAGGCTTGAGCCCAGGGCCCTGCCTCGTCCTTTCCATCTGGCTGACATCTGACAGCTATCTGATGAAGAGCTAATCACAGGGCAAAGAGCCCAGCACAAAGGTCGATAGGAAATGGGAGTCCTCAGAAGCTCCCCATGTAATAGGGGAGGAAGAATGGGGCAAGCTGCTGTTGACAGAGGCCTCAATGGCTGCATGTCTCTCTGGGAGCAGAGGGAAGGCGGTCTCAGTACAAGGAACTGAAATATCAGTTGGCAAGTGCTAAGGGCCACAGATAAGTGCCAGGCTGAGCTGCAGGGGTGGGACGGCTGCTGGCTGCTGCCTTCTCCACTCTCCCTCCACCTTGCCCCTGCCCATCATGGGCTGGAGCTAGCACCCCAACTATGTGAAGCCCAGGCCCTGGGGAGCAGATGCCCATCACCGCCAGACATTAGCTAATTGGGGGCCATGGGCTCAGATACAGAGTCCACTGAGGTAAGAACCAGACAATCTTAGCCCTGTTATGGTCAAGACAAGGGTCAGGTAACAGAGCAAGGGATGCTGGAGGGGGCCAGGGCCTGGAGCTCGCATGAAGGTGGAGGGACTGTTCACAAGTGCTGGCAGTGCCTCAGGGCCACCAGCAATCCAATTATGAGTGCATCCCTTTCCCCTTAGCAGCCAGCCACACCTCTCTAATGCTTGGGATGGGTTAATGGATCACAAAGAGAAGAGCTGGTCTGAGCTTCCAAGGGACATTGGTTGGGAAGAGTGCATGGCCAGCTGAGCCCTGCACCTACCAAGGGAGCTACCATCATGGCCCAGCCGAGGGCTGGCTCTCTCGGCGGCCTTCGCCTCTGCAGAGCCTTGCAGATCTGCACCTGGGGCTATCTACTCTGAGTGAAGCAGGCCCCTCTGCAGGCCGGGCCCCATCTCCTGGCTTGGTGCCGGTCTCTGCTATCCCAGGTTCACCACCATTTGCACAGGTTGCAGACAAATTGCATGTAGTTCTGGCATATCATGAGATTGGAAGGAGCTGCTCCAGGAGACCAGGGCCTGATAGGGAAAGGCTGGTGGCCTCTGGGCGTCTCTCTGGCACTGTCCCAAGTCCCTATGGCAGGATTCCTAGATCTATGTCCTTGACCAGGAACAGGAAAGAGTGGGGTCTGCTTTGATCAGACTCTCTGTGGTCCTGCCCCAGATGGGGTGGGGGCAGTGGGCAGTGCCAACCCTGATGGCCACTCAAGTCTCTCAAGCCCAGCTGACTGCCCCGTACACTCCCCACAGGGAGGCTGGTCACACGGCAGCCCCCCACCCTGGTTCCCTGTGCAAGGTCCCCAACCCCACAGAGTGGAAGTGAGTCCACGTTCCAAGATCCCCCTCAAGCACCCTGTACCCACAGGGTGTAGGGATCCTGGGATCCCTGGGGAGCAGTGCCAGGGCCTCACTGAGAGCCAGACTCAGCCCTGGGACATGATGGATGTTCTCTGGGCTTCAGTTCCCTCACCTGCAATGCTGGCTGGTTAAGAACACTAAAGGATATGTTAGGCCTCTTCCAAATTTAAGCTGGGGTATTATCACCTCTGGCCATTTCCCATTCACCATCACCTCCTTTGGACAAACTGAACCAGGTCTGTTATCAACAGGTGAGAGCCTGTCTTACTGCAGTACCATGCATCACCTCACGTGCCATCTCATGACACAACGCCATTTTTAAAGCACAAAAACGTTCCCTTTCCTGGCTGAATGACAAAGCACAGTGGTAGGGTAGTTGGATACATACTGTAGGGCAGCCTCAATCAGCCCCCTCTTCAGAGGGGCGCTGCACCTGCACTGGAAGGGCTGAGTGGCCCAATGGCTGTGCACTCAGAAGCCAGGGACCTGAACTCTGGCTCTCCCCAAGCCTGCCCACATCCTTCCCAGTCCACAAACGTCCGCTGAGCATCACTGTATGCCAGGCCTGCACCCACAGCACACACCGTACAAGGCGGGAGGACAAGGGGGCTGCCACCTGTGCAGGGTGGAAGGGGCCATTGGCCAGGGCTGCGGGAGGTGACTCCCTAGTCTGGAGTCTGAATGTGTAGCACCCACTACCTGTAGAACTTGCCCCCCTAAAGGGCATGTCCTTGTGTCCCACCTGTCCCCAAGGTACCTGCTTTGAAACATGTCAACCAGCTATCTGTTGGATAAGTAGTGGAGACGCTAGGCCTCCCGCAGTGAGCCTGGCTGTGGTCCAGACCACCTGTGGCCTGCATGTTGGTCCTGCATGAAAGCAAAGGAGGGGACACCCCTGAAAACTGCTACCTGCTGGGTCCTGAAAGAGGGGGCAGGTGTCCCAGGTAGCATGAGGGCTCGTAGAAATGATACCATGATTGTGCTGGATGTGAGTTCCCCTCCCCCCCAGCTCCATGTGCAGCTGGGATAGTTGGGTTCCCCTTGGCATCCGGCCCCCAGCCAGGGCCTTGCACCTGCACAGCAAGTACACAGCAGGTACACAACAGGTACACAACAGGCCCACCGCAGGGCTGGGAACACCAACAGCTTTGCCAGGAAATGGGCAGTGAGAGAGCTCCTGTGGGTTCTCACATGGGAACACCTTGACACTTTATAGCCAGGCTTTTAATCTGTCTCTTCTGAAGGTTCCTTCCACTATTAAGCGGCCACATAGTCCATTAGCAGACCTGGGGCCCAGGTTGGGTGGCAAGCAACCCCCCTTCTATTGCTTTCTTGAGGTTCCCAGCAGGGAGTTGGGGGTCCCACCTGCTGGGGCACTGAAGAGGAGTGGGGAGAGCCCCTGTGATGGTTGGCAGGCTGAGTGAGGCGCCCATGCAGGCCCTCAGGGGTGGGCCTCTGTGTCTGAGTGTGGCCATGGCTAACCTCTGTATTTAAAGCCCTTGTCTTTACTCCTGGAAGGAGCCACAGGGCAGGTGGAGAAGGAAGGCCGAGCCACCAGGAAATGGTTGATTCTGCAGAAGGCAGAGCGGGCAGGGCGGGCAGGGCGGCCTGGCTTTGCCCAGGTGGCAGGAGTGGCTCAGGGAGGGCTCATGGCTGCCGTGAGCTATAGGCCTGGGCCCTGAGCCCAGCTTGGCCCTTAACCTGTGCTAAGCTTGGGTGCCCCCACCTGTCCCACCACCCGTGACAAGGAGAGTAGGCACAGCTGCTGCCCCACATAATTAGTCAGCTGATGTATCCCTGGGCTGTGCTCTGGCTCCCCACAATGTCTAGGGGAGCCCCATGTAGGGAAGTGGAGGCCCATCCAACTTTGGAGCCCCTGGGTGCCTATGAGGACTGCATGGGGGGATGGAGAGCCATTAAATCCTTCTGGGACAAGGACTGGGAATTGCTGTCAAGGCTGGGCATGGCTCGCTGCCATGGTCTGCGGACACCCTAGAATCTGCCTTCCCCTGCCCAGGTGCTGCCCTGTGCTTGCTGCAGCCCTGTACGCCCAGGAGCCCAGAGATCCTGACGTTACCCATGGCAACGTGCTGACGCAAATGCCAGCGGGCGGGTGGGGGGCTGTAGCTCCTCTGCTAGGAGTGGGGGCGGGGGCTCTGCCAGCCCTCTGTCAGGGGAATGCAGGCCTTGGAGCTGAGTGGGGCAGGAGAGATTTGAGGAACTGCGTCCAGAGTCTGGCACCTGGCCCCCGCCTCCTTTGGTTTCTGCAAAAATCAGCATGGTCTGTTTCTGGCTGCCTCGCCTTTACCGGGGCCCAGGGAGAACAGTTCTGGGCCCTCCAAAAGGAGAAGGCAGGCGTGGCAGCCCCATCCCAGTCCCTATGGCAGCAGGCGGGAGGAGGGCAGGGGTATGGAAGAGGCGTGCCACAGGCACTGCCGGGAGCTGCCTGAAGGCGCGGGAAAGGCTGGCCCCCCTCACTGCCTGGCCCGGCTCTTCCTGGGCGGCCAAGCCCACCTCCTTGGCCAGCCAGCGGGAGGAATCGCACAGGATATTGTCTTTCCTTAGCAGCCTGTTTGTTTTCCATCCTGAGATATTGTTGGTAGAGCATGAAAGGTCAGAACCATTTGGAATCCAGTGAATTTCCAGCCTTGCTCCCTTGAGTTTCTCATCGAGAATTTCCTTTTCTGGTGAACAACCACCTCCCCAGGCCTGCTGAGACCAGGATGGTAGTGGGGGTGGGGTGGGGGTGGGGGCAGGCCCGGCTGCCAGCCTCTCTCTTTATAAAATGCCCTGAATGTCCCCAGAGCCTGGCTGCCTCCAGGAGGCAAGCGCGGGCCTCACAGAGAGCC
The DNA here is from genome assembly GCF_001890085.2 of Hipposideros armiger. Taxonomy (NCBI): domain Eukaryota; kingdom Metazoa; phylum Chordata; class Mammalia; order Chiroptera; family Hipposideridae; genus Hipposideros; species Hipposideros armiger. Next base: position 1,805,475 of record NW_017731793.1, read on the forward strand.
CCACAGCTAGGCCACTGTTGCTACCCAGGACTTCCCGCTGTGGTCCCCCAAAGGGCCAGGGCCAGGAGAAGGCTAGAGATGCGAGGCCCCCCAGGGGCTGCCTGTCCACACAGCCCAGTTGTGCAACCACTCACTCACACATGAGCCGGAACCCCACCCTGTAATGAATGACTGCAATGGAGGCGTGTGTAGGCACTGGGCTGAGGAGAGGGAAGGCCTCTCAAGGAGGTGATACCTGAGATCAGACCTGAAGGACAGGGGCAGGGGGACAGGGGGACGATGGGCAGGGTGGTCACGCGCTTAAGGGTGGAGAAAGCAGAGCACATGGAAGTGACAGAAGCCCACGAAGGGAGAGTAGAGAGAGGACGAGGCAGTGAGGAGGCAGGGACGGGCCTGGGGGAGCCAGAGCCAGGAGGGCCTCGGGCGGGAAAAGGCCTGGCCCGGGTCCCATCTTTGAGGACACTTGGGCCACCTCCTGGTTGACAGGTTCAGAGAGCAGAGATGAAAGCCAAATCCTTCCATGAAACATGGGACCAACTCAGGGCCCAGGCACCCTGCCTCCCGTGTCCTGGCACACCTGTGGATATAAGCTTGGCGGGCAGAACCTGCCAACAGATGGTCTGGGAGACCAGCCTGGCGCCGAGGGAATTTGCCACACTCGCCCTGGAGATGACAAAGGAGGCAGCCAGAGATTTAGGCCCCCGGAAGGCCTCAGAGCACAGGCTATCACCAGCCTCAGGACATAGCAGAAACAGGCAGAAGCCTGGAGAGTCGACTGCCGGAGCCTGTGTGGCTGGCAGACCTGCCCTGGCACTGTCCCAGGGCCTCGCTTGGGAACCTCACTTTGCCTCACAGCCTCACAGCCTGGTCAGCCTTAAGCCCTCTGCTCACTGTAAAACCTCATCAAGGAACCTGACCTTGCTCATCTGCTGGGATGTCCCCTCTGCCTAGAACCACACATGGAGCCGAAGTGGGAGCAGGCAGAAGAACGAGTGGCTGGAACCCCAACACCACACAGTGCTGGGAGAAGGAGGGCCTGCCCTCGTGGATAAATGTCCTTGGCGTAGGCCACTCCCACAGGGGACACCATCACCACAGCTCTGGGGAGATCTCCGGGGACAGCCCCAGATGCACAGAGGGGAAGCAAAGAGAACCCTGCCTCCTATCTCCATGGCCGCCTGTAGCCGCTTCCCCTCCTCCAAGAGGCTGGGCCTCTCTGTAAACCTGATGAAAGCTACAGACCCTCTCCCTAGCCAGAAGAAACGCTCAGATGCCTAGCACAGTGGCCATAGCTTACAGCCATCCACACACTTCCTCGGGACCGCAGGCTCAATTAGGACTCCCCGGCTGAACGCCTGCCATAAAAAGACCGGGTGAAGAAGCAAGCCCCTTCCTTGTCACTGCCCTGGTCCTGGACCCCGAAGGCTGACCCCTATTTCCCAGTGTGGTAGGTCCACCGTGGGCATCATCACCCCTTTCCCTAGGTTCCTACCAGCCACTACCTCCCCAAGCCCCTGGCATCCACAGCCCCACACCACTTAGAGCTCCTTGTGGACCTCGTTTGCCTCCAGGTCCCCCATCCAGGACCAAAGGCCTCTTAAGGGCAGATTCCAAGTCTTTGCTCAGTGCTCCCGTCTGGCACAAAAATCTCTGCTGCAGGGGAACCCTGGCCATGCCCATCCCTTGTCTGGCTGTGTGGCCCCCACCACCACCACTACTGGGAGGCCAGGGAGCTGTGGCACCTTGAGCACTGGGCCTTCTGCCTCAGTTGGGACTGTGGCATGGTGCCCACCTGTCCTTACCAGAGGCCTGGGTGTCCTCCTGCCTAGTAGCTCCCCTCAAACCCCTACCAGCTCAGCATTGGGCCCAGGTTGCCTCTCAGCACCTTGGTACACTGCACCCACCTCTGCGCCACCCCCCTCCCCCACCCAGTGGTTCTCAGCCTGGGCTGGGGGCCTGAAAGAATCCCATACCCCCCCAACCCCTGGGGATTAAAAGTCAGAAACAGTTATTAACCTTGTTGCTACCATAGTGCCTAGGGCTGGCAGGAGCTTTGTGTATTTACGGAGCTGCCACCTGGATACCTGACCTGTGCCTTGTCCTGTCTTGTCCTGCAGAGCCGCCAACCACCCTCCCAGCTTCCAGGGTTAGCCTCCACGCACCTGATGACACCCCAACCTCACTTGTAGCCTCACGGTGCCTAGCCTTCCCTTCCTCCTCCCTAGCAAATCTTCCCCGACCCCCAGGAGGCTGAGGACCCCTTCTCTGGGCTCTAAGCAACATGTTCTTGGTTGCCAAGGAACAAGCCCTGCTCAGCAGAGGGCCTCCCTCCGCACCCTGAGTTCTCACGCCCATCACTGAGGTGGGGGCCGCCTGGGCCTGCAAGTGTCATGAGGGCAATGTTGTCTGCAGTTGGGCGAGGGCAGCTGTAGCCAAGGAGGGGGTCCCTTCCCAGTGGAGCCCTGGGGTGTGGTGGTCACTTGGACGGCGTTGGAAGCCTGAGGGCCTGTCAGGGCATTGAGGTCAGAGTAGAGCCTCCCAGGCTGGGGTGCCAACCCAGAGCTGCCCCCTGGGGCCGAAGTACTGACGGCAGAAGCGACCCCGAGAGCCTGTGGTACCCATGGAACTCGCCATACTCCCCACTCTGCTCCCAGAGACACACCTTGATGGAACCGCCCTGGCCCCCTTGGGATGCCAGCCTCTCCGGCCCAGCCCTGCAACACACCCAGAAGCCCATCTGCTTCCCAGGGACCAGCAGTGGCAGGAACAAGCAGAGGAAAAGCCTGGCCACTCACCGTCTGGTTGTCCTCATAGAGCTTCAGGTCGTAGCCGCTAAGCTCCACGCAGAAGATGATGGCCGTGACACCCTCGAAGCAGTGGATCCACTTTTTGCGCTCGGACCTCTGTCCACCCACGTCCACCATCTTGAAGGTGAGCTCCTTGAAGGTGAACTTGTTCTCCACGATGCCCGTAGTCATGTCCCGGGAGCGCAGGATGTCCTCGACGGTGGGAATGTAGTCAGGTGCGGCGATGCGCTCCAGGTCGTTCAGGTAGTAGGCAGCGTTGTCCTCCAGGTGGTACTCACTGGAGCGGCCGAAGCAGGCCTGCGCCCCAGGGTCGGCCCACAGCCGCCGCATGACGCCCAGCAGCTCGGGCGTGATCTCGCCCTTGCTCTCGGCGGGGCCCGTCAGCGCAAAGAGCTGCACGGCGTCATAGGCGCGGTCGGGGTTGTGGAAGTCGATCTTGAGGGCGGCCAGGGCGCGGATGATGCGGGTGAGGGAGTCGATGGCGTTGTAGATGATGAGGGGCTTGTACTCCTTACAGGCCTCCAGGTTGAAGCCCCCGCTGTGGATAATCTTCATCTGCTTCACTATGGTGCTCTTGCCCGAGTTGCTGGTGCCCAGCAGGAGCAGCTTGATCTCTCGGCGCTGCCGCTGGCTCTCCGAGCGCAGGTGGCGGTCGATCCGCCGGGACCGCCGTGCTGCCTCTTTCTCCTCCGAGCTTTGCCGGCATCCCATGGTCCGGGCGGCGGCGGGCCCAGACGGGAGGACAGGACGGGCGCCTCGCCCTCCGCCCCGAGGGAGCGGGGACGCTGAGGTGTGGGTGGCGTGCCTGGCAGACGAAGCCCAGCTGCCCTTGGGCACTCAGTGTGGGTGGCGGGGCGAGGCCGGGCCCCACTGCAGCCCCTGCCCCAGCGCCTCTTCTGCAACTGGCATGGCACTCCTGCTGTGGGAGGTGGCCGAGCCCTCCCTCTAGTGACACGCCCCCTCCCTAGGCTGCGGCCAGGCCAGGATCACAGTAGTCATTCCCTGTCCTCCTGATGGTGGGAAGCTGTCCACGCGCCTCTGCCCTGGCTGCTGCCGTCTGGTCCCCGGTTGCTGTGGCGATGCTGCTAAGTGCGGCTGGAAGGCCTGCCGCCAGTGCCGCTGCCGCGGGTGCTCCCTGCGGCCCCCCTGCCTCGGGCATCCGCCCTTCACCTGCCAACACAGAGAACAGGGTGAGCCTCCACCCACTGTGGGAAAGAGGGCCTTCCGGACGGCAGGAAGCTGCCTGGGGAACAATGATTCCAGCCCCCTCCCCTCCATGGAGCTCCACAGAGTTGGTGCCCAAACCACTGCAAACAGGCTCACTGGCCACCGCACCCCATGCCCCTCCTGCAGCCAGTTTGCCGAAGCTGGGTATCGAGGAAAGGCACAGCTAATGCGATACCATGATCTTGGCCTCAGGATCTTCAAAGTTGGGGGAGCAAGCCCCGGCCCACCGCCCCTCCCTGCCCACTGGACCCGGCGACCTAACCCTTCATGAACCTGTCTCTCCGTCTGGTTAGGATTCAACATGGTGGACGTGCTATGATGCCACCCTGCGCTCTCTCCTGCAGCTGGTGGGACTGCACGCACATGTGCTATGGCATCGATGGGCTCAGCCTCTCTCTGGTTTATGGTGTGGGGTTCTAGGATGTTGCAACTGGGTACCCTCAGCTCTTACCACCTCCTGCAAGAGGTGTCACCCCCACTCTCTCCCAGAGCAGGACATTCACCAGAAGGAGGCTGTCCAGCCCTAGGAGTGAGCAGCCAGGTAAGGAGCAGAGCGAGGTAGAGGTCTCAGATTGGGAGACCACGGGCTAGACAGCAGCCTGGGGCTCTCTGATGGGCAGGCGGTGGATGAGGCAGAGGGAAGCTGAGGCTGGGCAGGCCGAGTAAGGGAGGAGAGGCGCCAGGGGGAGCAAAGGGCAGTGGCCAGGTACTGGAGTCTGGACAGGCCAGAGCGGTCCAAAGCATTGGGAATCACTGACTCCAGGGCAAGGCAGCAGCCCAGAGGCCAGGCAGCTATGGACAAGGAACATGCTAGGAAATGCCCTGGACACGGCTCTGCTGAGGGAGTGGTGATTAAACAGATGGTCAGTCAGTCAAGGAGGTTGGAAATTATGCGTAGAAGGGAAGTTTCACAATGACCCCCAGCCTGGGCACAGGGGGTGCTGTGGAGCACATGTTGCAAAACATGTACATAATACATGCAGTGCACACGCTCACACATGTGCACGCATGTGCTGTGCAAGCAGAGGTCTGGGACGTCATTCCCTAAGCAGCACTGAGTTCTGGGCTGTGGAACTATAAGAGATTTGTTTCTTCTTTGCAGGTTCCCCTATTGCCTATATTGCCTTCAATGACTTGTCACAAAAAAGGTTCATAAATGACTATTCCGGCATTGACGAGGAAGGCTCTGCTTCTTGTGGCACCTGAGGTGGCCTCGCTCTGCCCTGGACCATGAGTGGGTCAGGCAAGGCCCCAGGGCGGCTCCCTGTTCCCTGCTGATGACCCGACAACCTCTTGGGTACAGATAGGAGTCCAAAGCCCTCAGCCAGCTGCCCGGGATGTCCTGCTCTATCCAGAGCCCCCAGGGCTCGCCTTGCCAGTGCTGCCACTCGTGCGGGAATGCCAGCATCCTCCCTCCCAAAGGCCGTGCTGGCCCCGTGTTACCATTACCATTTTTCTCAACTTTGTGTTTTCAAATGTTGAGGTAGACAGGCCTCACATGACCAACTCTCTCTCAGCTGGTCAGGGACAGGGACAAAGATCACCCAGAAAAGCAGGTTCCTCCTCCTGTTTGCTGCCACCTGAGACAAGCAGGCTCTGAGGCAGTAGGTTTCCATGCCTCGGGGCATCCTGCAATGACCCCACTCTTGGGACATGGTCTAGCCCAGGCAAGTGACATGACCTGGGGTCGTGCAGGGCAGTTCCCTGCCTCCATGCAGAGCTACATTTGAACAGATAGAGATGTTGGCCACTTCCTCAGGGGACCACACATGATTGCCCTGCCCCAGGTCCTTCTCCAACCCAAATCCCTCCCCTGTAGCCAGGGCCTCAAGGAACCTGCGAGGCCAGCCTGGCACAGGCTGTTCTCTGGAGGGCTTACCGGTCACCCTGGGCTGCTCCCTCCAGCAGCACCTCTCATCTCACTCCTGTACTGGAACTCTGCCTGTTCTTCACAGGCCAGCTCACACACAGCTGCCACCCTCACCAGTGGACACCCTGTCCCCTTCCTGCTATCTGCGCCTCTCTCCACCATGTCCTCCCTTTCACTGGTCCTTGCCACCAGGCTGGGATTTCCTTAAAAGGGGTGAGGCCCTTATATAACACCATATACAAAAATTAAAATTGATCAAAGACTTAAAAACTATAAAACTCTTAGAAGAAAGCATAGGGCAAAAGCTTCATGACATTAGATTTGGCAATGATTTCTTAGATATGACACCAAAGACACAAGCAATGAAAGAAAAAATTGACAAACTGGACTTCATGAAAATTAAAATATTTTGTGCATCAAAAGATAGTAGAAACAGGGTAAAACAGCACCTCA
>NW_017731793.1:1816097-1820195 GCF_001890085.2 Hipposideros armiger
AAGAATTTGGTCCCATTCAGGAGACAGACCCGCACCCAGACTGGATGGAGAGGCATGTGTGAGGCCCAAGCAGAGACCACTCAGATGGCCGGCCATGCAGGGAATGGGGATAGGACCCCAGAGATCGAGGGCAGCACAGGTCACAGGGCCAGCAAGGCAGAGTGAGACCACAAACCCAGTGCACTGACGGCCGTCAGTCTTCCCGCAGATAAAACACATGCCCCAGCCTGATGCCCATGCTGTAGGAGAGTACCCAGCCTGGAGGCGTCTGAGGTCCTGGGCCTTTCCAGCTCCCCAGAGTTGCCTCACTTTGGCCCCCATTGGAGGCAGAGCCTCTGCCTGCCTTGGGTGGGTGGGGAGGGGGGGCTGTGACTCAGCACTACTGTTCCCCTGCTTGTTCAGACACCTTCTGCACTGGCCACAGCAGCCTTTCCACCTCCCAGATCCACCCTGGCACCCAGCAGCTGCTCTGTGGTGACCTAGAGGAGGAAGGGGGCGAGTAGTGGCCTGGGCGTCTGTCACCTAGGCCTTCTTCAGGCAAAGCAGAGAAGTCCCTGCCTCAAGTCTCAGTAGGCCCATGTCTCAGGGTTTGCACAGACAGGCAGGAGCAGACAAATGTTGGGGTCCACACACCTTTGCTGCTGGCTCCAGGGCCTTGGCTTACAGGTCAGAAGGGGCTCCCCCAGGCCTCCCGGGCCCAAATCCACCCACATTGTTTCCATCTTCTTATAAAGGGTGGGTCCCTGTCCCTGCCCTCTGGGACAGATCCCCCGTGGCTCTATTTTAGAAACTGAAGGTCGGGAGAAGCCTCTGCCTGTGGCCATCACTGATTATCAGTTTTCCTCCCTTCTTAATAAGGAACTGTTTCCAGTACCCTTGCACGCCTGCTGTACTGGAATCCAGGGTTCATGCCCTTCCCTGCCTGAGCCTCGTACACCAGGGTTCCTGTCCACCCCCTCCATTAGGTCTCCCAGAGCCCAACCTAGACCCACAGTGGCTTGCAAGGTGGCAGCAGCTCCTTCGTGGTCTTTGATAAGCTGACATCCTTTGCCTGGCCTGGTTCTTCCACTGGTTCTAACTTCCCTCCCCTTTCAACTCTGCACCTCTACCCTGCCTGAATACGGACTGCAGCCCCAAGGTGGCACGTGTTGCCGGCGCTCAAAGCCTCTGTATCTGGACAGCTGGTGCCTTAAAGCAGCGTGTTAATGGCCTTGTCTATATGTGTCACCCTAATGGTCTGGTCACAGTCCATGGCTCCGCCAGACTCTTCATGGAGTTGTATCCACATGTTCTTGGACCATCCAGGGACAGCTGCAGGCTGGGCCACGGGGAGGGTGTGCTCCAGGGAGGCTGGACAGGATGGGGACAGGGAGAGGGCTATGACATGCTTCCTTTAGCCGCTTGGGCCACCAGGAGGGAGGAAGGTGCTGCCACAGTCATGGCCAAGGGGGCAGCCTGCCCTTGGCGTGGGTCCACCTACAGCTATGCTCGTGCCCGTCCTCCCACATGTATGTCACTCACATCAGCCTCACAGTGCACCGTGGAGATGGGCGTGACCTCACTGATGCAGAAACTAAAGTTTGAGGAGAGGGGGCGACTTCCTCAGGGCGGCCTGGCTGGGGGCCTCCAGGGCTCAGCTTCCACCAGGCCCTTGGCCCCCTAGTTCCCCCAATGCTGGCGAGTGCACCCTAACCTGGTCACCTGCTGTTACTCAACGTTTTTCTTTAAATTGACTTGCGTTTTTTTACTTAAAAAGGTGTACTTCAAAAATGACTTCATATTCCTACTTTAAGTGGAAAGCCAAAGTCACTCTGCATAGATNAGCCCTGGTGAGGATGTGGAGAAGTCAGAACCTTTGTGCACTGTTGGTGGGGATGTAAAACGGGGTAGCAGCTATAGAAAACATTATGGGGTTCCTCAAAAAATTAAAAATAGAACCACCATATGATCCAGCAATTCTACTTCTAGGTTATATACCCAAAGGAACTGAAATCAGGGTCTTGAAGAGATTTTTGTACACTCATGTTGATAGTAGCATTATTCACAATCGTTAACATGCGTAAATAACTGTCTGTTGACAGACGAATGGTTAAGCAAACTGTGGTCCATCCTTACAAGGGAAAAATGTAAGGAAATTCTGATACATGCCACACACACATGGATGAACCTTAGGACATTATGCTAAGTGAAATATGCCAGTCACAAAAGGAGAAATACTGTCTGATTCCCTAGAGTTGTCAAATTCATAGAGACAGAGAGTGGAATGGTGGGTGCCAGGGGAGTGGGGGATGGGGAGCTATTGTTTAATGGGGACAGAGTTTCAGTTTGGGAAGATAAAAAGTTGTAGAGATGGATGGTGGTGATGGTTGCACATTATGAATCCATTTAATACCACTGAGCTGTATACTTAAAAATGGTTTAAAATGGAAAATTTTATGTTATGTGTATTTTATCACCAAAAAGAAAGTCTTATTGGTAAACTACAAAAAAAAAAAAAGATGGTAGAAGGCAGGTCTTGTGGTGTGGGAGAAAGCAGCAGGTCCATTACCAATCCTGGCTTCACCCACCAGCAGGGGGCTGCTCTAGCCCCACATCGTCCGCCCTGTGGACGGCCCCATGTGGAGTCTCGTGGGGGGGCAAAACCTCATCCACCCACCTTGGGTTTGAAGCCCCCCTGTTTGAGGAGGTGTGACTTGTGCTTTAGAAAATATGTGCTCCATGACCTCAAGGCCAGGAAGCTGAGCATCTGAGAATGAGGACAGCAGCCTGGGGCCGGCCACAAGGTCTTGACTAGTAGCCACAGGGCAACTTGGGAGTAAAAAGGAGACTGTGGCCAGGCAGTGGCCATATTCATCTGGCCAAGCTGTCTGCCATCTGTATGGGGCAGCTACCAACAGTCATATCTGAGGTGGGCCCCTCTGCTGTAGGCACCCGCTTCCTTCAGATCACCAAAACCAACAAACTGAAGGCCGCATACAAAGTTCTCTCTGTAGCTCGAGTGGGGCTCGGCAGTGATGGTGGCGGGAGCGGGGAGTGCTCAGTGCCATGGAACCAGTGGTGGGGTGATAGGGCTGTGCCTGGGCATGGGGAGGGAGGCCTGTGAACGGGAGTCTGGACTGAGTTCCAAATGGGACCTCAGAACAGTCCCACCCTCTCTGAGGCTCCGTTTCCCTGCTTTTATATGAGCCTGCCAGTCTCACCTCTCTCTGAGTGTAAATGGACCTCCAAGGACTCCCCCCAGTCGGCCCAGACACAAATGGCTGGATGACTACATTTCTCCATGGCCCATAACTGCTCACGGGTCCCCAGGGCCCGACACCCAGGATCCCACCTCAGCAGTGCTGGGCATGGCTGGGAATTACTGAGGAACAATAGAAGGAGCACCATGCAGAAGGGGAGCAAATGCAGAGGCCGTGTGGGAGGGGAGATGAAGCACAGTGTGACTGGGGAGCTCACGGAAGGTCAGAGCGGCTAGACAGCGGAGAGGCACAAGGTGAGAGGAGGAGGTGGCCCACCAGCAGAAGCCCACCGTCGGTGCGTGTTTGTGACTGTGTGGTTATGTGTGTGTTCACATGTGCGTGTGCGTTTGCAGGACTGCGTACATGTGTGCACACTGGTCTGGATAGGTGCTTGTGTATGCAGGTCCATGTACACGTGTGAGTACACAGGTGCACACGTGTCTGTGTGCAGCTGCGAGTGGTGTGCCAGGAGCCGAGGTGCACATGGAGAGGAGCAGTGGGCTCCAGTGAGAGGCCAGGGAGGAGTCGGGGTTCTCCATCATCCCAGTTACTTACTAGGCTGGGGCTTTGAGCTAGGCATCTGGGGCAGGTTGGGGGGCACTGCTGACCAGAGCACACCAAAGCCCGTGCCTGAATTTATGTAGGCAAGGAGGGTGGGAGTCAGACCAAAGGTGGCAAGGACAGTGGTGGGGAAAGGTTCTGAGCTCAGAGTAGGGTCGGGGGTGAGGGGATGAAGGCTGCAGGTCTGCAAAGGTGGGCCAGCCTCCCAAAAGATGGCAGGTAAGAGGTGATCATGAGCAGGCGGTCAGGGAAGTGGAACTGCCAGTACAAAGGCCCTGAGGTGGGAATGTGCCTGGCC
>NW_017731793.1:1823305-1827560 GCF_001890085.2 Hipposideros armiger
AGCTTCCACCAGGCCCTTGGCCCCCTAGTTCCCCCAATGCTGGCGAGTGCACCCTAACTTGGTCACCTGCTGTTACTCAACGTTTTTCTTTAAATTGACTTGCGTTTTTTTACTTAAAAAGGTGTACTTCAAAAATGACTTCATATTCCTACTTTAAGTGGAAAGCCAAAGTCACTCTGCATAGATAGAAGTAATTTAAAATCTCAGCTGGCGTAAAGGAAATGTTGGCTGCTGGCCAGAGACCACCGGCCTGCGAGGAGGCCACTGGCTGGTAAACCACGGGAATTAGGACCTGCCAGAGGGTGTAAGAGCCACAGTGGCACCAAACTGGGATTTTCTCCTCCAAGTAAAAGGATTGAGGGAGAAATAAAAAAGAATTACCTCCTTCCTGGGGAGGGTTGGTGTTGTTCTCAGAGGTGGCCTCAGGTCACCTCATATGGTCTAGGGGCTGCCCAGCCCCTGGGAGTGCAGATCGGTGCACAGGGAACCTGGGCCCAGAAGCCCTCTCAGCTGGGACCCCTGGGGCAGAGGCAGTGGGGTTAGGATGGAGGCTTCTGGACTGTGGAGCCAGCGCCATACCCCTTGTCCTCACCCAGGCCAGAGGCCATCTCTCATCTCAGCAAAGTACCCCACCCCTTAACCTACTGTCACCCCTCCTCTGCTCAGTTCCACTGACCTGTTCATTAGGGCACTCTCTGCTGCTTCTCCCAGCGCTAAATTACCTAGTATGAGATGCAGCGGGCACTGGCCCCCAGGCAGAGGCCCTCTACCCTCAGATCCAATCCGGCGATCAATCAATCCACCACTGGGCCTGTGTGCTCATTACCCTGACCTCTGGGAACTGAGCCCCACGTACAGGCTCTGCTCTGGGCTCAGGGGACACAAAGTGGAACAAGCTGAGCCTGTGCGTCAAAGAGCTTACACTCTGGTTAGGGAGACGGTGAGTCAATAAATCAGTGAGGCCATTTTTGATAAGCAGCAGTGCGGTGGAGAAGAGGGAGTAGAGGTGTGTGGCAGGAGTTCACTAGAAGGCTGGGGGGACGGTCCAGGGAAGTGACACTGGAGGAAACACAGTGACAAGTCACGTTGTGGGGGAAGGGGCCAGGGAAGGGGCCGGGGCAGCAGGCGGGTGGGGCACTGTCCCAAGGGCTTGGCTCAGCAGTGGGAGATCCTGCCTGCCCTGGGCCCAGCTCAGAGCAGGTTCTCCCAACAGTGTCTCTCCCATGACTCCCTGGGGAGACACTCAGCGATGGCAGGGCCTCCCAGGGGCCAGAGGGCATAACTGTTCCCCTTGAGACCCCCCTTTCTCCCATGGAAGTGCCGTTGCTGAGGGGTGCATCAACCTGTGCCCAGGATCCGTGTGGATCTGCTACCCCTCCCCAGGGCGGATGCTGGACACGCGAGTCCCCAGAAAGGCCAGCAAAGCGAGGCCAGGGAGCGAGGCTGAATGTGCCACACTTTCCTCACACCTTACAGCTCGTGGGCCTGGCCAACATCACAGGTGGCAGAATCCAGCTCGGCCCATCCCAAATGCTCTGTTTTTTAATACAACGACACATATTTTTGGACTAAAGCCACATCTTCCTGAGGGGATAAAAATCCCTTCTTGCCTTGATGTCAGAAACACTGGATGGGGACAGGGACAGGCCACCCTTCCAGGAGGTGCTCTCCGGGGAAAGCTGGCCTCCACAACCCCTCCTTCCTTCTCGTGAATGCCACAGAACCCAGGTCCCCACCTCCCTGGCGGTGTCTCCCTACACTCCACGCCCACAGTGCCCTGCCCACCAGGCTGAAAACGTCCCCCTTTGAGGCCAGGTGACAGCCTCCCTCCCTGTGAGGGCCTCTGGCCACTTCTGCACCCGGCAGCCCCCTCAGAGCCTCAGGGGACTCATCTAGACTTGCCCAGCCCTGTGTGACCTTGAGCCAAGTGTCACGCAAAGCTGGCTGGGCAGTGGAACTGGACTTCACCCCAGGCAAGTCCAGCAAGGATGCCCACGGACCAGCACTTGCTAAGCTCTGGGACCCCCGTTCCTCTGCAGGTACCTGCCCTGACCACCCTCACCGTGCCTTCAGCTGGTCTGGCCTGCTTGAGGTCCGCCTTAGTTTCCACTCTCCCTTCCTGGTCACCAGCTCTACTTCCCTCTAAGCCAGTCTCTGTAAAAGGTGTGCAGAACAAATGGATGAACACCAAAAACATCCATGCACAGCTCCACGGCTTCCTTACCCAGCACTCCCTTTTAAGTCTATTACCTCACACGACCTTGCCCAAGGGCCTGCGGCAGAGTGTGCACTGCAGTCCACACCAGACCTCGCAGGCCTCAGCGGCCTCCATTGACCCATGGACCACTCCCAAGCCCCTGACACCCCTGGGACTCTGGGACTCCTCTGCCTGTGCCTACGCCTCCCTCAAACCCCAGTACATCTTACCTCCCCCCGCCCCAAGGTTGCAGGTAAGCTTCCCAAGACCCCAAGCTCTGTGTGGCACACTATTATTTTGTCACCCTGTCCCCAGCTTCCAGGTCCTCTTCTCATCTTGCCCTTCTCACGGAGTGGCATGGTCNCATCCCAGTTACTTACTAGGCTGGGGCTTTGAGCTAGGCATCTGGGGCAGGTTGGGGGGCACTGCTGACCAGAGCACACCAAAGCCCGTGCCTGAATTTATGTAGGCAAGGAGGGTGGGAGTTAGACCAAAGGTGGCAAGGACAGTGGTGGGGAAAGGTTCTGAGCTCAGAGTAGGGTCGGGGGTGAGGGGATGAAGGCTGCAGGTCTGCAAAGGTGGGCCAGCCTCCCAAAAGATGGCAGGTAAGAGGTGATCATGAGCAGGCGGTCAGGGAAGTGGAACTGCCAGTACAAAGGCCCTGAGGTGGGAATGTGCCTGGCCCATTCCATAGCCTAAGATATAGGAGAAAGGTGGGTGGCTGGCACTGAGTGAGGGGCCAACAGTAGGAGATCACTGTAAGCGGCTCTGGTTTTTTTCTCTGAGCAAGTCAGGAGCCAGCCAGGGTTTGAGCAAGGAGTGAGTGATCTACCCTATGTGTGAACAGCATTCCTAGACCAGGGGAGGCTCCTGCATATAGCTGTCCAGTCAAGAGGGCAGCGGTGTGGATGAGGTCTGGTTGTGGGGGTGGAGGGGGGGAATGGGAGTGCACTATAAATGGACAGCACCTGGTGATGGAGTGATGGTCGGGCTCAGGGCACCTCGGGTCTGGCCAGCAGGCTGGGAGTAGAGCTGTGCTTGGAGAGGGGACACTGAAAAGAAGAGACAGGTGTGCTCATGGCGGGCTCAGTATAGACGTGTGGGATCCAGCTGGGGCTCCCCAGCAGCCACGGGACACTAGCTCCTTTGACTGTGGCTCTTGACAAGCTCCATCAAGGCCTCTCATGGGCCTCGCTGACTCACTTCTCCACTTTAAGGCTGCCAGGGTGTGACCTCCAAACCCAGAGCCCACTCAGGGACCCCTTGGCTGAAAGCTGTTCCATTTCCAGTCTAAGGCCAGATACATGCACCTACTATTCCCAAGACCAACCCTACCCTACCCCCGACCCTGCTTCCAGCTCACCGCCTGGCAGGCCTGGCCTGCCCTCGTATCACAGTGCTCCCTCCCCGCAGACACAACTCAAGTCTGTATTCATGTCACAGGTGTCAGGTGACAGCCCTGAGCCAGGGTGGGGACACGGTGGTGGTGGACGGTGCTGCCACTTCTGGCGCTCTGCACCCTGGACACCCACCATGCCAGGACACCGCTCTCCCCATGTATGCCCCCACAGCCTGGCACAGAGTTCCAGCATGTCACACCCATGTCTACTGTTGCCCTCACTCACAGCCAAGTTAGGAGCCAGGGCAGAGCAAGGCTGTGGATCACCAGCCCCCCCCACACCCCCGTCTCTGAATAGCCCCTTCTGGGCCCTCCCCCACTTGGAAGGGAGCCCAGGGCCAAGGTCGCCCAAGGTGTTGCTGCCCAAGCCAGGCTAAGCCAGAGGGTCTCCAAGGAAAGAAACAGCTTATCAGCTTACTGGGCCCGAGAAAGCCTGGACCTGGCGGGTGGGGCTCCCTCCTGACCAGGCCCCCACTTCTTTTGAGGGAGAGGGTGACAAGAGGCCAAGCTCCTCACTCTCCAGACTCCCTCCTTGCTCCAAGGAAAGCTCACTCAACACTGAGCCCTGAGAGGGGTGAGACCCCTCCCCCCAAGGAAGGTACAAGAATTTGGTCCCATTCAGGAGACAGACCTGCACCCAGAGTGGATGGAGAGGCATG
>NW_017731793.1:1829240-1831133 GCF_001890085.2 Hipposideros armiger
CCCCAGTGCACCGGGCCAAGGGCCCAGTCAGCCCCAGCTCTGAGGAAACCAGCATCTTCTGATCCTTAGGCCTCCCCCCAGGGGCCCCCACGCTAAGATACCCCACACTTCCCTGCAAGTTGCCCCTCAGGGGGTCCTAAGGAAGGGGCTTTTAGGCTGGCCCCTTCCCCAGCACTTGTCATGTTGTAGAGCATGCTTTACAACCTTTTCAAATAGAGGGACCCACCCCTCCCCATTGTAATGTTAAAAAACAAACAAACCCTGAAGATTCTACCATGATTACAGATATACTCTAAGACCCATAAGTGATCACAAGCTGCCATCAAAGTTGGAACTGCTGGCTAGTTGGCATATTGAAAAGTGACTTTAAACAGGGAGTCATGAGAAATGATAATACGTACTTTAAACATTTTGTTTTAACCTAAAACAGATAAACATACATGCATTTGCCAATTTTTGGAGCGGGCCAAGATCTTTTCTCCAAGCACAGGCTCACTTACTGGAGCTACTGTCACTATTTCTGCTTAAATCACAGCACACCAGGTGCACCAGCCAGTTGACATTCTCCACAGGGTGAGGTGGGAAAGTAACTAGGACCTGAATCCTAGGCTGCCGTGCCCCCCTGTCCCCAATATTATAAGTTGTCTTGCCCACACTAATATAATCACAGCTTTCACTGAGGCTTTCCAGTGCATCCACTGAATTTCCATGGAAGCCCTTTCTACATTCATGTCATCAGTTTATGACACTCAAGGACACAATCACAATGACAGGTGTAACTGACACACACAGGTTTGGGACAAACACCACTGACCAAAGGGGTGGGTGCCAAACTTTGCAGCACAGGTTGCCCACTGTCCTGAACATTGGCTTGGAAGTGGTCATAGCCAGTATGCTCTGCTGAGAGAAAGGGGATGTCCATTCATCCAGCAAGCACTGGGGACAGGGGGTAAAAGGGTTTCTGAGCACCAAGGTTTTTGTAAGGCTTGTAAATGACTTTGCATTTCATTTATAATGACAGGTTCTGCAAATGTTGGGAAAAATAGTAGCATTGTGCATATGCGAGATGCTACTGACTTGGGGCCTGGGGACACAGGTCTCTGTGTTGTGTGGGTTCTCTGCAGCCACTCCACAGATACCAGGGCACTGGCCACGGATTAGCTTATCCAGGCGCCTCCTCAGCAGGTATCCCCTTAAAAGAAGCTCCTCTTTCTTTGTCCCCTCCTCGCTCCCTGCTTATTTTGAAGCAGTCAGAGTGGATGGGAGAAGGACCAGGGTTGGTGTGTACAGGGTCCCAGCTGCAGACAGATCCCAACAGATGGCTCTGGTGAGGCAGCCCCTCAGCCTTAGGGTACTGCTAAAGATGACTAGGGAAGCCTTTCCCTGTGGCCCTGAACTGTCCCATGGCTCTGGATGCCCTAAGCCATGTGTCTACAGCCACCAAGACTGACCAGACGAGATGTGATAGCATCGCCTGAGGAACACTGACTCAGGAGGAAATCAGGCCAGAGATTTCTCTGGGCCAGGAGTAAATAAATAAAAACAGAAAGGTTCCACATACAAGGGGAAGGAGACAATGCTGTGCATGGAGGAGGTGGGCCCTTCACTAAGAGCTGAGTGGAGGGGTCTCTGCCTCAGAGAGAGCCTGGCTCTCTCCGGTTTCCACAGCAAAGGTAAATGCTAACTCTCAGTCGGGTCCCTTGGCTGCGTAAGGACTCTGATCTAACCATTATGGGTCTCTGTTGCCCTGCAATTTCCTGTCCCCTGCCTCTGAGCATGATATCCCGTGAACCTTCCCCCTACCCTAGCTACCCGCTGGTCGGACCTTCTCTGGTGAGGGCTCTGTGGGGCCAGACCAGTGCCTGACTCCTTCCCCAAGCCCCTCCTGCCTCC